>NW_022900928.1:117200245-117309413 GCF_012274545.1 Fukomys damarensis
TAAAAAAAAAAAAAAAAACATAAAATTTTCCTGAATTTGTTCAGGTATTTGCTTTCACCTCCAATGTTTGTAAAGTATTGCCATCTACCCTTTGTTAATCTATTATTAATTTTAAAATATTTATTAATTTTAGTTAAATAAAATATTTATTGTATAAAATATGATGTTTGATATGTGTATTCTGTATGGAATGGCTAAATTGAATTGACATATGTATATCAACATATATAATTAGCGTATGTATTACTTCACATACTTCTAAAAAGTGACAACACTTAATATCGCCTCTCTTGGAAATTTTCAATAATATACTCCATCGTTATTAACTATAAATCTTCTAAAACTTTCTCCTAACTGAAAATTTATACCACTTGACCAACCTCTTCTCAGTTCCAGCATCCCACCCCATCTTCTATTTCAGACCCTGATAGTCCCCTTTCTACTCCATTTCTTTAAGGGCTCATTTTTGCTGGACGAGGTGGTGTATCCCTATAATCTAAGCACTCAGGAGGGTGAGACAGGAAGATTGCAGCAGAACTGTTGGATAATATGGTAGTTATATTTTTATGTTTCAAGGAAACTTCATACTATTTTCCATATTATCTGGACTAATAGACCCCTTTAGAATGGAAAGCTTGTGTTATTGCTCTGCAAGAACCCAGTTGCTGGTCTTCCCAAGATGGTGGTTAATCTGCCATTTAATATTTTCAAACAGTGCCTGCTGTCCTCTCTGTGAAGCAAGCTGCAAAGCTCTGGTCCTCTCCTGTTCTCTGGTATTCTGTAGTGTGTTCCTACCAAAAGTGTAGAGTGTCTCCCTCCTTCCTTCCCAGGTTCCACTAAGGTAAGATCTGCATTCTTCAGCCAGTCAGTGAAGCGGCTTGGGCAAAGTGCTCAGATCATGTTTTTATTGTTTCGCAGACACCCTGCTCCCACCCTCAGCTCCAAATCCATTTATCTTCTCTTTACAGAGCTTATTGACAGAGACCTTGAGTGCTCAGAACAGTGCCAGCCAAAGACAGACCTATCCAAACAGAGCAGTCATGCCTCCCCGGCATAGCCCCAGCCTGAGTCCAAAGCTGCCGTGTTTCTGCCTCATCCTCAAGGATTAGCTCGGAGACTCCCCCTCCTCTCACCTCCAACTGCTTTCTTGGGTCATTGATTTTTCAGAGAGAAGGGACCTTCATCGGGAGCATGAAATAGCACTGCTCAGACTCAAGAAGAGGTTTGCAAGCTCATTCAGCCAAAAAGTAATTTTATCAGGCCTCCCAGAAAACCTCTGCCCCACCTACCTTGGCAAACACTCCCTAACTGTGCACTCCGTGTTTTTCAGTCTCTAATTATGATTCCTCTTTTGGGAGATTTAGAAGAGTAAGTGTTTACAGCTATGCAACAAAGAAAGTCCATCAGAAACAGATCTGAAGGAAGAGGCAGAGCCAGCTCATGTTTTCGAGCCCAGCGTCTGATTTTAGGTAGGCTGAACCCTCATTTCTTCCTTAGCTAGGGCCTAGCTACATGACCTGTTGTGGTTAAAGTTTGTCACCCAGACTGGATTAAGTATAGAATCCCTTCTACAGCAACAACAGGCCCACATGTCTCCTAGCTTCCCATGTCCCTGAATCCTACCATCAAGCAGAATTCTCTTCCACTGAAGCTCCCAATAGGAAGGCTCTGAGCAAGAATCACATGCTTAGGCAGCACAGTCCCCACTTCAAGGTGAGAACAGTCCAGAAAAGAAGCCAAGAGATTCAGCGTGGCACTTGATTATCAGGACAGGCCAAGGCTTGGATTTAAATCCAGCTCCAGGCACTTACTGGGTTATCTTGGAAAGGTCACTACCTCTGTGTCTCCGTTTAACTCATCTGTGAAATATTGGTGAGTAACTGTATGTATCTCAAAGCTTTTTGGTGAAGATTCAAGGAAATAATAAATGCAGAGCACTGAGACAATACCTGGCAACTAGTATTGCTTTTAGCTACAGTTATCATAAGATAGCTATAAATAGAGACAATATGTAACAAAACACTATGAGATACACAGGAAGATGAAATGCTATTTGTTTTTTATCTAATTATTACTAGTGCATATTAGTTAAACAGACTAGTGCCTTTCATTTTGGCATACTCGTACATGCAAATGACACACTTTAATCATCCTTCCAACTACCTTTCTTCCCTTTTCTTTCCCTCCTTCTTCTTCCTCTTCTCTAGTAGTTTCTTCTGTTTTTAGGTCTGCCCCACCCCTAGTTTCCTCCTATGTGAGAAAACACATGATGTGGTATATGACTTTCTGTGTATGATAAAGCCTTAAATATTTGGGTGAAGACTGTAGATGTATTCTAGGTAAAAGGCTAAGCAACAGGCAATGAAAACCTTAAGTACACTGTCCTAGTATAGTGTGCTGTGCTAGGCTATGCTGTGCTATGCCATACCATGCCATACAATACCACACCATGCTATATTTTAGTTAAGTTTATGGGAGCAATTGTTTTCAACCAGCCTCCTTCACTAGACCCAAGAAGACCAGACCAAACCAGAAAGATCTCATGCTAGATGACATGTAACCAGACTCAACTCTGAAATGGGCAAGCTTGCCAAGAAAACAGGATATTCACAGAAACCAATCAAAAGGAGGCCAGTGTTCCTGATCTAGCACATCAGAGAAGTCCCCTCTGTTTTGATCCTACAAGGACAGTAACTTGAAAATGACCAATCTGCATTTTGTTCTTTTTCTGCTTATAAAGCCAACCCCTTTACTCAGTTCACAGGACATTCATTTTATCTCACAGTCTAAGAAGTTACCTTATTGTGGAATTCCAAATAAAACCAACTGAATCTTTAAATTTGGCCAGGGATTTAGCTCAGTGGTTCTGCCCCTTGCTTTTCAAGTGCAAGGTCCCAATTTCAATCACCGTTACAAAAAAGAAAAAAAAAATCTTTAAATTTGCTATAAGTTTGTCTTCTGACCCTTTACTGTATGGCACTTCCCCATCCTTTCCTGCATTTTACTAGTGTGAAGACAGAGAGGCCGCCAACTCTAAGGGACATTGTAGTGGCATAGAATCAGCAAGGTTTTGACATTCATTAGATTGGGTGTGCAGGTGACAAGAAGAAATCAAATGCAGTTGCACATGTTGAGCTTTGCCAAGTTGACAAATGTTGGAACCATGAATACTGGGAAGACAGAAAAAAACAAACTAATTCATCAGCAAAAGCACAGCTGAGAGCTTCGGTAACAGACCCAGCAAGAAGATAAGTACAGTATCTGTGCATTTAGGGTTCCAGTGTAAAAAGAACAGCTAGCTGAAGGAGAACAGTCCCTTTCTAGAACAATACTGCACCTCTGCTGCCAGCTTGTTCATCTTCTTTCATCGGTTTCTGTGTTTTCCCTTACTTTTTCCACATTCTCTTGATGTGTTTCCAGGGATAATAACCAAAATAAAGAACTGGCACTTGGATTCTTGTCTCAGGGCACCTTCAAGATGAATAGAAATCATAACAGCTTTTATGTTTGTTTTGTTTTTTTGGGATAGGGTTTTGCTAGGTAGTTCAGCCTAGCCTTGAACTCAGGAATTCACTGTATAGTCCAGGCTGGCTGCAAACTCATGGTATCCTCTTGCCTCAGCCTCCCTAGTACTGGGATCAGCAGTGTATGCACCACCACACCCAAGATAACTGGTTTTATTAGAGAATGCCTCATCTCTCTGAACTCACCAAAATGCTTTGTTTACATTAATCTACTGGCAGTGATATTCTACCTTCATAAGACCTAAAATCCAATAGAAATATTAAAACTAGAATCTTATTAGCTCTAAAACTGTGCCTAACATGTTTTTCTCACATAGGTGTTGTTCAATCTATATCTGGAAAACAAAGAATACAGAAATCAAAAGATTACTCCGTGAATACGAAATTAGACTATTAATTCATCACAAACCTTCGTGGTTTCAACACACCCTTCCTGATTGGGATAGATGTACGTTGTATAGTTGCAGCCTCTCAAGACCCACTCCCTTTGACCTCAGACTCCCCACCCTTCTCCTTGAGCTGCATCCTGAGAGGCATTTGCCATTATCTCCTTGCTATTTTTTCCTGTCCTTATGCTTGTGTAACCTTTTATATCTCCCAAATATGGAAAATATTTTAAGGTTTCTACATGTGGGGCAGCTGGTTACCTGAAGACCTAGAAGTTCTCACCTTAATCTTATTAGCACACTCTTCAGATCGCAGTGTGGGGTGGGTGACTCCTGAGAGCCTTTCCATAGAGGGCTAACCCAGGCATGGGGTGTGGTTTCTTGTAATAGCCAGTCAGGGAAATCTCCCTCCCCAAACTCCTGACCCTTTCATGAACTTTCCCTCCTAGATCTTGCTGTCTGCATTACAAGGAAGATAAATAGTGGAATCAGAGAACTGCAAACTAAAGCCCAGGGATTATCAACAGGTAATGGTGATACATATGAGGTGGCTGCATAATATTTATGATAATACTCTTGAAAATGGTAGTTCCTTTAGGGTGCCAATAGCAGTACCTCTCAAAGCTACCTTTCTGCGGTATGGTTTTCAAAGTGTGATCCATGTACTATTTCTATTAGAAGCACTTCTAATGCTACTGAAATGTAGAATTCCTGGCCCATCTCAGGTGCACCAAGTTAGAACCTCCTGTAAAGGTGAATCAATTTGCATGTTTAATGAGCTCCCTGAAAGATAAAGTAACGAATGTATTAGATCTTAGGATTGTCTCACATTCAGAAACATCTTCAATCCCAAAACAGCTGGTCACCCTGTAGATGCATCTTAGATATTCTAAACTTTTAGAGCTAACTTACACACTCCAAGGTAAACGACTTGGATGAAGATGTTACTTTTCCTTTGTAAAATTTTCTGATGCCTTGAGATAACTTTAGTCCAGAGTGACACTGGGAAAACAGAGATCTTGGTAAGAGCTTTTGGTAGGAGTTAGAGCATTTGGGGGACCCAAAGTGCTTCTTTGATTATTTTATTTTTCTCTTCTTTTGACCCTCAGGTGCTGGGGTCAAACTTGGTCCTGAGTTCATTGTCCAGTTTTGTTCTGGGTTTACACAAGGTTTATATCGTCATTTGTTCTCTTATGCCCTGTCTCTCCGTATCCAGCAGACAAATATTAGTGTGATGATTATATACTCTTGAATTGGTTTGTGTCTTTATCAAGCTAACAGCAGTGTTTCCTGTGTGTTTGAATTTAAGCAAATTTTATTTTGCTGCATGTTTCATTTAATTCTTGCCCTGTTCTGCTAATTATTATCTTTAAAGCTGTGCAGTCTTTTATTTTGTTGGGTCTTGTGGTAAGCAGCTCCTAAGGTGGCTCCCAATGATGGCAGCCTCTTGGGAGTCATATCCTTGTATAATCATCTGACCTTAATTGAGGGCCAGACCTAGTGGCTTGCTCTTCATGAATGGAATGTGGCAAAAGAGATGGGATGTCACTTTTGAAATTAGATCACAAAAAGCCTCTGTCTTCCCCTCTCGTTCTCTTACTTGCTCACTGTGGCGGAAGCCAGCCACAAATCTGAAAGCTGCCCTATAGGGAACCTAATTGTAAGGACCAGAGAGAAGTATCCAGCCAACAGCCAACATGAGATTAAGGGCCTCAATCCAATAGTGAGGAGGAACGGAATCCTGCCAACTGCCTTGTGGATGAGCTTGGAAGCAAATCCTCCCCTCGCCTCGGTGAGATATGAGATGGCTGCCGCTCTTGCCAACTTTTGATTGTAGGACTTTGAGATACCCTCAGCCAAAGGACCCAGCTAAACCGTGCTGGCTCCTAAATCATAGCAACTGTGATATCGCAAATGTCTGTTTATTTAACATGCTGAATTTCACATAATGTGTTGCACAGAAATTCATAACTGATAGGATTCTAATTACTGCACAGTACCCCTGGTATGTCTTCCACAGTTTACCTGTCTGCTTCTGCAGAAAGACAGCTGATCAACTCTAACTCTACTACTAACATAAATATCATGCTATGAACATCTTGAGCCAGACCCCCTTCTGGACCAAAGTTACCACTTCTTTTGTTGTTTTTTTTTTTGTTTTTTTTGTTTTTTTTGTCACCAGTTTTTAAGGAGGCGTATGAACGATGAAACTGCTAGAGAAGCCCAGAAACTAGGGAAGCACTCAGAATTCGGGAATTGAATGAACTGAGAGGACTGCTACTTTTAAAAGAAGGCTTTTTTCCCATAAGCATTTGCTGTAAGGTGGGTAGTCCCTGAGGAGAAACAGAGACCACCTCATTAACGGTATTTTAGGTAGGTGTGGAGTGGTAGGTTAAGAACTAGTAAGAGGTAGTCTGAGGAACAACTCAGAGAGTTGATGTCTTGTCTTGAAAAGACTCTGGTATTTCACTCTTTTGTTACCCAGTTTGACTGATTCACGCTGGGAGGAGGAGGGAGGAAGCCTTGTTCAAAGCTGAGTTGACACATGTGTAACCATTAAAAAAATGTTTCCCCATTTGGATTTATCAAATGGCCTTGAGTTCCTGGAAATGTGTACAGAGACCCCATGGCCATGAGAAGATCTGTCATTTTATTTTTTACAGTAGGCTGAAATATATTTGGAAGTCATTGGACTGTGGCTGTCCTACATCAAAAGGCGTTTCATAACAAAACACCATCATGCCCCATTTATAGTAATAGCATGCTGTGCTCTGGCTGCTGTGGGCAAATAAAATATGTTCTTGTAATATAAACAGCCTCACCTTCCCTCTAAAGACTAAAGTTGTGTATGTATATATATGTAATCAGACAGATCAATGACACAAGAGAGATTGGCCTGGTTGAACTCTCAACTCTGAAATCTAATAGATAATTCTGAAAGGAGAATGCCAGAGACAGAGGAACATTAAAAATATTTCAGTGTAGGGCTGGGGATTTAGCTCAGCGGTCCGGTGGCCTGCCTTGCAAGCGCAAAGACCTGAGTTCTGTATGTATATATATGTAATCAGACAGATCAATGACACAAGAGAGATTGGCCTGGTTGAACTCTCAACTCTGAAATCTAATAGATAATTCTGAAAGGAGAATGCCAGAGACAGAGGAACATTAAAAATATTTCAGTGTAGGGCTGGGGATTTAGCTCAGCGGTCCGGTGGCCTGCCTTGCAAGCGCAAAGACCTGAGTTCAATTCCTGGTACCAAAAAACAAATTTCAGTGCAGGCACTAAACTTTGTCCTTTTTTCCCCAATTATTTTCATTGTGATAAAACACACGTAGCATAAATTTCCCTTCTCAGCCATTTGTAATGTGTGCAGTGTGGCAGCATTGTTTGCCTTCACTTCATAGCTGTGCAACCATCCCTACCATCCCCCTCTGTAACATTTCCCTGTTGTGAAACTGAAACATTATGCCCACTAAACAGTAGCTTCCCCTTCTCCCCAGACCTAAAAACTGCCATTTAACTTTGTCTCTGGGATTCTGACTACCCTAAGTACCTTATATAAGTGGAACCTTATTGCATTGGTCTATGCAACTGGTTTGTTTCACTCAGCATAAAGTCCTCAAGGCAGAACCATGCCAGGACTTCTTCCCTTTTCTGTGGCCAACATTCCATTGCATGCATGAAGCACATTTTGCTCACCCATTTGGCAGAAAACTTGTGCTGCTATTGTAACACTACGTAAACATGTTGTACAAATATCTCCTCAAGACTCAGCTTTCAGTACTTTGGGTTAAACATCCAGAAATGAAATTTTTCAATCATATAGTAATTTCATTTTTTTCCATTTTGAAGAATTACTATACTATTTTCCACACCAACTGTACCATTTTTCTTTTTTTAGCCAGCAGTGTACAAGGAATCTAGTTTCTCTATTTCCTGGTCAAAATTTGTTTTATTTCCCAAGTTTTCATTTGTCTTACTGATTTATTTTTAAATATATTTTTATTACTCCCTGTTAAATTTATAACCTACTGGATTTCAATGTGTATAATATGTTTTGATCATATACATCTCACCTATTACCCATGCTTATACCCTAATTCTCCTCTCCTTTGTTCCCTTTCTCTTGTCTGATAATAGTAGTCACACTTCTACTTTTATGTTATTTTTTATTAGATTCCACATATTAAGGAGAAAATATGATACTTATCTTTCTGGATCTGTCTTATTTTGTTTAACCTGATGATCCCCAGTTCCACTCATTTTCCTACAAATGACATAATTTTGTTCTTCTTTACGGCCGAATAATACTCTGATATGTATATCTCACATTGTTTTGTCCATTTGTTGTCTGTTCCATATCTTGGCGACTGTGAATTGTGTCACAGTAAACATGAGTGTGCAGGTACTCCTGTACCTTTGGGTATATTCTCACCAACCAAAGGATCAAATGGTAGCTCTATTTTTAGGGCGTTTTTTTTTTTTTAAGAACCTCCATACTGATTTCCATAAGAGATGTAAGCTAGTAATTTACATCCTCACTAGCAATGTGGGAGAATTCTTTTCCCTTGGATCTTCACCAGAATTTATTTTTTCTTTTATTCTTAATGACAGCCTTTCTGATGGGGATGAGATGGATCCTCAATGTAATTTTGATTTGCATTTCCCTAATGGCTAAGGATGTCGAGCATTTTTTCTTATACTTATTAGCTATTTGCACTTCTTTTGAGAAGTATGTTCAATTTATTTGCCAATTTACTGATTGGGCTATTTGATTATTTTGGTGTTAAGTTTTATAAGTTCTTTTTATACACTAAATATTAACCCTCTGTCAGAAGAGTAGTTGGCAAAGATTTCTCTCATTTTGTAGGTTGTTTCTTCACTCAGTTGTTTTGCTTGTTGTGAAGAAACTTTAATTTGATGCAATCTCATTTGTTGACTCTTGCTATTATTTTCTGTGTCAATGGAGTCCTATTCATGAGTTTTTGCCTATGCCTAGAACCTCAAGTATTCCCCCTATGTTTGCATTTAGCAGCTTCGAAGTCTCAAGTCTTACACCTAGTTCTTTGATCCATTTTTAATTAATTTTTTTACAACCTGAGAAACAGGCATGTAGTTTCAATCTTCTTCATTTAGATATCCAGTTTTCCTAGTACCATTTGTAAAAGAGACTGCCTTTTCTCCAACATATGCACCTGGTTCCTTTGTCAAGAATCAGATGACTTGTCATTGAGTGTGTTTGTTTTTGTCCTCTATTCTATTCCATTGGTCTATGTGTTTATTTTTGTGCCAGTACAATGCTGTTATTGTCACTATAGCTTTGTGGTATAATTTGAAATCATATGTTATGGTGCCTCAATCTGTGCTCTTTGTTTAGATTTATTTTGACTATCCTGGTCTTTTGTGTTTCCATATAAATTTTAGGTTTGTTTTTTTCTACTTCTGCAAAGAATGTCATTAGATTTTGTACCCTGTTGTCTTGTTTTTGACAATAGCTACCCTAATGTGAGATGTTACATAGCATAATTTTTTAATTGTAAAATCTGATAAATTCGTGTTTTTTCTTAATCGTGTGATTTTTAACTTGCATTTACTAAATGATCTGTGATGCTGAGGATCTTTTACAGGATCCTCTTTGTATGCCTCTTATTAGATCCCTTTGATCCTTTTTATTTTATTTTATTTTATTTATTTATTTTGGTATCGGAGATCGAACTCAGTTCCTTGTGCTTACAAAGCAGGTGGCAGAACCATTGAGCTAAATCCCCCAGCCCCCTTTGATCCTTTTTAAAGCAAGCTATTAATTTTTCTGTTGTTCAGTTTTAAGAGTTCTCTACATATACTGGATATCAATTCCTTGTCATATATGTGATTTGCAAATACTTTCTCCCATTCTGTGGGTTGACAGTTTACTATTTTATCTCTTAACTTTTGATTCATGAATTAATTTTAAACATTCATGACATTTAATTTGTCTTTCATTATTTCATTGACTATACCCTCAGTGTGTCATATCCCAGAAGTCACTGTCAAATCCAGTGTTATGAAGCTTTTGCCCTAGCTTTTTCTAAGGGGTCTATAGTTTTATGTTTTATAAAGTTTTTATCCATTCTGAGTTAATATTTGGAAGGTAAGTACTCAAAATCAATTCTTTTGCATGCACATAGCTAGTTTCCCCTGGATCATTTGTTTAAAAGGCAGGCACCTTATTTAATGAATGAGGAAACCAAAGCCCAGAAAGAGATATGACATGCCCAAGGTTTATGGCCTGTCAAGAACAGGGTGTCAAATAGAAACTGATCCTTGGACTCCTGGTCAGTGCTGTCGCTAAATTTATAACTAACATAATTTTAAAATGCTTGGAATAGGAAAACAAATTATTCTTATTTCTCTTGAGTTCACTAATGGTGTAATGTCAAACACATGCATAAGGCTGAGGCAGATAGAGCACATGATTATTTAAAAATAATCTACAAATTTTTTGTTATTCTTCCCTCCCTTGAAAGGTGGAGCTTAATTCTTCTTCCATTAAGTGTGAACTGGACTTAGTAACTTGCTCCTAAAGATTAGAATATGGCAAAAATATCACTGTGTGGCTTCTGAGGTGAGTTCATAAAAGGCATTGCAATTACCTTCTTGGTGTCTTTCTCAATAACTCCTCCAGGGCACATCAGCTGCACTGTCTGATTCTTCACTTCTACATCATGAGGAATCAGCTTCCTTCCCATGACTATGGGAATTTCAAAGAATGAACCAGCCTCCCTTACACTGGAAAAGCAGCTGTCTGTTTTGTTCAAAGGGTAGCTTGTTAGAGAACATCCTCTCCCACTCCCAATGCCTTGGCACCTAAAATTCAACAGCAAGAAGAATAGAAGAGAACTATAGACCCCTTAGAAATTAATTGCCTTCTCTGGCCGCCTGCATCTGGTCTGCAGCCTAATGTACCTGGCTCCACCACCAGCCCACCTTGTATGGCACCGACATGCAGGGAAGTGTCTCAAGGCCTGACTCTGGAGACTTAACAAAAGATTCCAGATTAGCACCACATTAAAACAGGCATGAGACCTAGCTTCTATTCTAGTTCCACCTGGATATACATGTGTCATATAGGCAAGTTCCTTTCACTCTGATGGTCTCAAGTGTGGCCTCTTAGTTTAAGGGATGCACATCAATGCATCATCTTCTTTCTCCATAAAATGAGAAGCTGAAGACACTGGCCACCATGGAAGGATGAATGAACAATTTTCTTTGCTTCACTGGAATTTGTAGTCCAGTACCTCTGCGTGTCTGAAAGAAAACAAGCTGAAACAGGAGCATGCGAGGCAAGGCTTTACTGTAGGGAAAGAGCTTCAGGACTGACTGAAACAATGGCCAGAGAGGATGAGACTAACTAGGGTGAGGTTTCTATAGGACAGTGCAGTGGGGAGAGTATCCTGAGAGTTGAGAATTGGTCATATGGTGGGACTAGTGACGAGGTGCCAGGTGTTTGGAAGGGGAGGATCACGCAGGTAGCAGAGTGGAGCAACAAGTTAGGTTTTGCTTCTCCAGAGGGGGTAGGTTTCACTTTTCTGTAGTGGTTCATTTCCATAAGCGAGAACCATTTTAGGAACAGGAGCCATTTTAGAATGTAGAACTGTTGGGGCCATTTTGTCTGTTAGAGAACTGTTGTGCCCAAGTTGCAAAATCCCCCAGAAGACCACCAGGAAACTCTTCTGATGTAAATACATGAGTTTATTACAAGCTTGAGCCTGGACTCCCAGTGTCACTGACACAGCGGCTTCAAACTGGAAGTCCTGACCCACTAAATTAGCCTATTTTTATAGGGTTTGGGTGGCTTGAAATTCTCTTTATTCTGTTGGCCTTTTTTTTTTTTTTAATTTCTGCTGATTCTATTGGCCTATAATTATAACTTACTATTGGATATTATAAGATGTAATGCTTCAAACTTATTGGCTACTATTTGGGCGCGGTCAGAGGCTTGCACGGGAGATTTATCTTAGTCATCTAATTGCCACAGCCGGTTTTGCCATACTTTGACCTGGCTGCAGTTTCTGGAATAAACTGCCCATTTGTGATTCCTGGAAACTGCTCAGTTGCAATTCCTGAAAAACCTGGTTTTTGGTTAATCTATTCTTCGGCAATGGAAGGCTATCTGCAGAGTTTAAAGGTCAGCCTGAATAATGGAGCATCTAATCTGGCTTAGCTAAAATGGAGGGACTTTGGCCTCTTTTTGGTTCCTCAAGAACTCTATCAATGTATTTCTCTGACTTTGCTTGTCCAATAAGTCCTTTCAGCTAGGGTCTTATCAGTGCCATAAAATAGGGAGAAAACTGCCAAGCAAATATAGCTCAGGCGGAAACTCACCTGTGGGAAAGAAGGTGATATATTCAGGCTGACTCAACTGGGAGTTGGATCCCTGGAGATGGGTTGTATTGGCTTTGGCATTCACTGGCTACATGATCGTAGATAAGTTACCTTAGTCCTCTTCATTCCAGCTCTTGCTCTTTAAGGAAAGAAAAAAAAAAAAGTAATGATGTAAAAAAAAAGTAATAATGGTCAACATTTACTGACCACATTCTAAACAATAGATGAAGTCACATACATTGCCTTTAACATAACCCAATGACATAGGAACTAGTGTGTCCACTTTTGTATATGAAAAACTAAAGGCTGAGAGATAATGAGGAACAGACCTGGGATTCAAACCCAAATGTTTGATTTCACTAGCACTGTCATAGTAATTCTGAGTCATCTTCAGCTTAAATTGGAAGTATTCATGAGATGTGGCATATGTAGAAAATGTATGGAGGTCACTCTGCCCAGGTGGTTTACACAAGGAACCAGAAAAGTTGTCAGTGAAGTTAGTGTCAGGGCACATGTGTTTGCTGTCAGGATATGGTACCATTGGTTCTAGGGAAAGGGAAAGCTCTATCTACCTTGACTACCAGTTGCTGTGATTTTGTCAGCCCTACAATACTGCAAGTTAACAACAACAACAAAAGGGCCAGGATATTACTTTGCAGGCCATCAGCAGAATCATTGACAGAATTTTCTGTAGTAATCGACAAAGTTGTCATCCCATAGGCGTTAATGACCTTGTCACTGGACACTGACAGGAACTGAATGTTTTAGGCAGACATCAGCAGTGACTAGTAGAGTCATTGCCCTATATGAGCTAGAAGATAAAAGAACCAGATGTCACACATGTTCGTGGAGAACACAAGACACACCCCCAGAGGATGTTGGTGAGATACCAAGGGAGACAGAAACCCACAACTACTGGAAGAAATTTGAGAGAGATCCTAAATTTCCACACACACAGTATACTTTCTTGGAGAAATTCTGTGTGTGCTCTTGGGATTCTATTTTTGTCCCTAGGTTTGGGTGGTCTGGAAAATGTAGGATGCTAATGAAACCTGTCAGGTAAAAAAAGGCTGAAAACCAAGATCAGACCAGAACTACTATAAGCCTTTATTGTAGGGACAATCTGCCAGGCTGTCTCTGAAGAAAGGAGAGAGATCAGCATGGCTGAGACAGGGAGCCCTTCTTATAGGACTGGGGAGGGGCTTATAGGAGCTGGGGTGGGATTGAGTGATGTAGTAACTAGGGATGACATCACTAGAAGGAGCTTCTCTCTTGGCCGGAAGAGGTGTGATGGAAAGAAGGCTGTCCTTTAACTGGCAGAAGCCATATTTTTAGGTAAGAAGGAGGGCATTATGGGAAGAAGGCTATTCTTTTTATGAAGAGGCCCTTTTAAAGCTGGGGAACTCTAACAAAACCAAAGTTTGCTATCCCACGTATACTCCATAAGGTTCTTTTGCTTTGCCTCCTGATCTCCAGAATCAAACTCCAGGCACAGAAGCCCCAGGGCAAGTAAATGCAGCTCCATTGAGGAAGTGAAAGGATTTCTGATGCTAATTTGTTGTCCCTGGAGACTGACTGGTGTTACACTATAGTAATCATTAATTCCAGTGGTTGCAGTAGTATTCAGAGAGAAGAGTGAATGGTTTCCCTGACTGGCCTCTGGGCTTTCCAGAGAAAGAATTCTGGTCTGGGGCAAAGAGGTATTATTGTTCCCTGATGACTGTTGGAAAGTGAAGTGCCCTGGAAAGAAAGGGTTTGCAGTTATCTGATGGCAGTGAGTGCCTGTAGGGGTGAGGGGTGGGGAACGTGGTGATGACCACATTCCTCCTCTACTGGGAAGAAGGGGCTGGCTTCCTTCTGAGAATGCTTTTTGCTGGGAAGGGGCTGGATGACCTATCCACCCCCACCACCCCCATGCCTATAAAGAGAGCTTTCCTACCCCAGAAGAAGGAGAGAGGAGAGAGGAGAGGAGAGAAAGGGCTTCAGGGCATATTCCTCCTCTTTGTTCAGTAAAAAGAAAAGCTGTCTTCAATTAGGAAGGGAAAGCAGATTTAAAGTATCTGGTGGGAAGAGTGTTGTTCTGCAAGGCCTTGGAGAGTAGGGGAAGAGAGGGGCAGGAGCAAGCAGCTCAGAGACTTGCAGACAATCAGACTGCCTCATGGACCAGACTGCCCCTCATGTGTCTGAGGCCTTTGGCTGCCTCCTGCCCTGGATTGAAGAGAGCCCTCCCTCCAAGCAGCCCAAACCTGGGGGCAACACACCCACTGCTTTCTCTTTGGGAGTCAATGGGTAATTTTTACAACAGCTAGACCACCCACTGAGGGAATACACGGGTTCCAAAGTTAGCATATAGGCAACTAGTGAGTTTGGTTTTGCCTGCAGAGACGGAGCACCTCTTTGAATCTCACCTCTGCCAAGCTGCCTCCTGCCCCATTTTTTAGACAAAGTCTCACTGTAAAATCCAGGCCAGCCTTGAACTATGCCTTGAACTTTCTATATAACCCATGATGACTTCAAATTCAAAATCCTCCAGCTTCTCATAAACCTCCCACCCCAGATTCTGGAACTGCTGGGACCACATGTATGTACCACCATACCAAGCCTCCTGCTTTATTAAAACACATCAACCTCCTACCTCTAGGAAGCCTGTTCAGATGATTTTGGTAGAAACTGTCCACACCTCTTCCCAACTACATACAAAGTGGTGATGCAGTACTATGAGGGTGCTGCTCTTTCCTGCTGCTAGTATCTTCTGCAGACTGCCTTTCTTCCATACCCCCGGCACAGTTGAAGACTGAGGGTCTTTGATTACAGACCGACAGAGCTGTGGCTAATTCTCTGGAAACCACTCCTTTCCCAAGACCCCAGGTTTTTCACAGAAGTCACAAGGCACCAAAGCCTGAAGGCTTTTTAGAGATTACCTGCAGGTGGGATTTACTGCATTCCCCAAAAGGTCATCACCCAAGCAGGCTTCCATGTGGATTTGTTTTGCAGGTGGCAGGCAGGATCTGAAAAGGAGGCCAGGGAATGTGCATTCCATTTTCTCAATGACTGAGTTGACTTAGAGCTGTGCATTTCAGGAACTGTGCAAATATAAGTCTAGTGTCTCTTTTCCACCAGCCTTTTTTCTGAGAACATGGTTCTCTTACAAGTTCACAGCTTGTGTTGAATACCCAAGCCCTAGAGAGTCCTTTGCCTTCTAGAGGTTGCCTTTCCCTCCTACTTCAAGCTACAGTCATGTACCATTTTCCACAGGAGCAGCCATTCAAAGGCACGTACCAGAGCTTCATTCCTGCCCTACTATTGCAGATAGCTAAATTAATTAGATATCTTGTAGGCAGTTAGACAGGGCAGCCTTCAAGGAGCCAACACAGCAAGGAGACAACATGGAGGACAATAAAGGCCAGAACTGTAAAAGGAGAGAAACTATTATACCCTTGTGCTTCCCCTGGGGATAAGTAGCAGTGACTGATATTCTAAATAGGTTTCAATCATCTGGGTGGGGGAGCCAAGGTCTTAACCCAGCCTTTCTAGGAAATATCCCTGACCCCCACCCTTACTGAAAATCCTTGTACACTTGCTATGTGACTTGTTCCCCCACTTAATCAATATTACCTGGGTAACTGTACTTATAATCTTATTGGTTGGTCATGGTTTTGCCCCACTTCATGCCCTCCTTGTAATTTTCCACTGGGTCTTGTAGTTTTGTCTCACTTTGTACCCACTTCACCACATGGCTTTGCTGTATAAAACATCTTTGAAAAGCGGGGTGGGTGGGCAACCCACTTGGGGCAACCCACTTTCCGGTCCCTCTTCTGTCTCTCTTAGAAGCTTTCTTCCTGTCAATAAAATTTTCCTACTCTTAACCTCCATTGTTCCTGTAATTTATTCTTCAGTTTTAGAGAACAAGAACTAGTGGGTTTGGGAGTTACATCGCTTCCCCCTATATCAATACCTTGGGATTCTAAGGCTTCCAGCCACAGTGACTACAATCAGTTGTCTAGAATTGAACCAGTTGACTTAGGCCTCAGCTGGTTTATGTTTAGCAGATGTCCAAACCCCCGGCCATGGACTGGTACCCATACATGGCCTGTTAGAAAGCAAGTCACACAGTTGCAAGTGAGTGGTGGGATAGGCCAGCAAAGATTCATCTGTATTTACAGCCATTCCACATTGCCCACATGACCTTCTTGACTGTGCCTGTCTCTTGTCACATGAGCAGCAGCATTAAATTCTACATAGGAGAGTGAGTGCTACTGTGAACTGCTCAATCAAGGGATCTAGGTTGTGTGCTCTCTCTGAGAATCTAACCTGGAACCACCTACCAAACCCCATTTGAGAAAAAAAAAAAATTCTTCCATTAAACTGATGCCTGATGGCAAAGAGTTTAGGTACCACTGATGTTTTGGTATATCTATTGCTATAAAGCTATAGCATTGAGGACTTTCAGAGCTGAAAGGTTTTTAAACATTGAAGCCATTTTTTTTATTTGACACAAAAGAGAAACTAAGGCTCAGAGAAGTTATGCTTATGACCAAGGTCACACAACCAGTTAGGACAGCTAAAGCTACTCTTACCTTCAAAAATCTCTGAACTGGTGATGGTTTCACAATATGCAAGGTTGGATTAAGACACTAAGAGACCTAGGCACAGAAACAAAATTGATGTGACATTCAGATTTCAAAATGATAAAACAAATTTTACTCAAGTGAAAACAGCTGTTTTCACCCAGATATTTTTATTGCGGGATTCTGCAAAAGTTCACTAGTTTTTAGCTTGTCACTTTTCTGTTTATTTTCTGCTCAGCTTGGTGCCTTGTAACACATGCTTGGTCTTGCCAGTTGGGTAGATCCCCAATAGTAATAAATGCAATATATTTTGAGAGTGAGTACCTTTGAATAAAAAGAGCACCACGATATCCTGTTATTTTGGGTTGCTTTTATAGGGATCTGTAGAAGAAGGAAAATTTTAGGAGTCTTTTGGGGAGTGGGAAAGGACACAGGGCCAGGATCCCCAGCTAAATTAAGGCATCTCTGTAACAGTAGCTTCTGTACACTGCAGAGTCATGCCAGGCCTGGCCTCCTAGGGAATTGGTGAAAGCTGTTTGGTGCCATCTCTTCTTCTGCCCTCCAGGCTTCAAGCCTCACTAGCCAAAAACCCAACCCATTGAGTGTGTGAAGAGCCAGGGAGACCAAGTTGAGGCACACTGGGAAAAACGCTAATTTTAGATCCAGGGACTGGTGGGGATGAGATCTGAGGGTGGGGATCTGCGACCTGGCCACTAAAGATTCAAAGCTAAATTCTGGCCCTAAGTCTCTTCAAGAACAATCAAAAGGCAGACTTTGTGGTTCCATGAAGGGAACAGTGCAGGTGTGTGAAAATACAAAAGGTCTTTTCAGCCTGGTCAGTTGAGATATTAACTTTCTCCAATTAAGTCCATTGCAGAAGCAGAACCTACTTGCATAGCCATTTTACAGTAATCCTTTTAGAACTTAAAGACAACCATAATTTGACCCAAAAATTGAGGAAAGCGGACTATCAGACAGAATGAAAATGAACTCAAGGCCTGACTGATAGCTCCATTCAGATTCACAAGTCACTGTTCATCCTTTCAGTTAAAGGTGGCTATAAAAATATGACATTGGATCTTTCCTTTAGTATTTTGGAGGGTTATCAAACAAAGAAATAGTTTTGTGTCAGAGACTTGTTTGCTTAAAATTTCCAGAAAGAAAAAATCCAAAGCCATATCCAGGACATTTTGAAAGCTAGTCTCGTGGTCAAGATACTATCATGAGTTGAACATAGTACTCTCTCATTCCCCTTTCATTTCATTCATCCTCCTTGGAACTAGCAGCTGAAAGTTTTGAGTTCTTTTCCCTCTAATTTCCATACCTTGAAAATCCAGAGGCATGTTCTGGTGTGTGACCAATCCATACATTTACAGATTTCAAAAGGGCAGATAATACAAAGAGGTGAGACAGGAGAAATTGAAAATATAAACAGGTGCTTTTAAAATTGTTATATAACTAATCAGTCTGGCTTTAGGTTAAGGCCCCAAGAGTCATATGTCACCAAAATCCTGACTCACAATAACGCTATCTGAAGGACACAGAGTTGAGCTCCAGAAGCAAAGTCACATAGATTGGCAAAAGAGTGATGAAGGAGCAGGAAGAAAGACAGGAGAAAAGTTCAAATTTTCCCTTAGTTTTAAAATAAAAGAAAGTCCTAAGCGATCCCTCTTGGGCTGATAAAAATCAAACTTAGTCCCAGGGTACCAAGTAGCCTGGGAGTCCAGGAGATTTTGGTCCATTGACTGAAAGGTAGAAGATGGAAGGCACTTATGCCCACTCAGAAGCGTTCAGGAAGCTAAAACCTCCTACCCCAAAGCTGCTGCACTGACCTGCCCTCTTCACAGACAGCTCTGCTAGTTAGAGGGCTTGTGTGAGCTCACCTCTCTGCGACCTCCCAATCCTGCCACTTTCCAGAGCCACATGTGCAGCCCAGCTGAGCTCAGAAGCTGCAGAGAGAAGCTGCAACCTCCTCTTTTGGCAACTGCAGGAGGTGTCAGGGGAGAGGTGATCACCCAGGCAGTGCAAGGAAGCCCCTCCCTCTTGGGTCCTCATCTGAGATGCAGAACATATGGAGAATGAAGTTGAGTAATCTGTGGGCCAGCAAGCTTTCCCCAAAGGGTGTTGTTCATCCTATTCTTCAAACTGTGTTATTTTATTTATTTGTGGGGGCAGGGGGACCAGGGATCAAACTCAGGTCCTTGGACTTGCGAGGCAGGCAGTGGAATCACTAAGCTAAAGCCTGGCCCTCAAACTGCCTTTCTACTGCCTATGCCAAGGCCTGGCACAAGTAGGAATTTAACACATACTTATTAAATGGGTGTAAGAGTGAATGAACAATGCCCTGGGGGCCCACTCTTCCTGACAGTGCTCCATGCTTTGAACCCATCAGCTTGCTTTGTTCTACCTCCTCCCTCTTGCTTAATCTAGGTCTCCAGCTTCAAGGGTTTCTTCTCTCAAGGCAGAGCACTTGTCTAAAACTGAGATGAGTCTGAACAGAATTGTATTCCACTCAGGCTGTCATGGCAAAGTACCTCCAGTGGGGGGTTTAGACAACCGGAATGATTTTCTTCCTGTGCTGGAGGTTGGAAGTCCACGATCAAGAATCTTGAGTTAAATTCTGGTCAGAACTCTCCTTGCATTTTGGATGCATTCTCACATGGCTCTCTTCTTCTTTTCTTTTCTTTTCATTGGGTGGAAAGAGATCTTTGATATAACTTCCTCATGTAAGGGCTCCAGTCCTCTGGTCTTGGGGTTCTACCCTTATAATTTAAAGGTAACTTTTAAAATTTTCATTTTACTTCCTTAAGGTGGTGCGGACAAGGTCACCTTTGGCGGTAAAGCTTCACTTGATCAATTTGGAGAATACAACTGAGTCTGCAGCACCAGGCAAGAGGATGTTTGCCTAGGTCCCGCACTTTCCAGGCTGCTGCTCTGGCTCCCTCTGCTCATCCGCCTCCAGAGGGTGAGGAATCTGCAAGGCCAGAGGACCAAGCCCACCCCTGCTGGAGCTCCACCTTCTAGACCACACCCTTGTGCACCAGGGACCCCAGAATTCTTTTTCCAAGGGAGGAGTTTGCATCTCACACAGCGGGTGGCCAAGAGGCAGCTATTTCTGGAAGCAGAAATACAGAGTTTAGAACAGAGCTTGTCTTCACTTGTGCCTGCAAGGCCCCTCATGTTGTAGGAAGGCTCCCAGGGAGAGAAAAAAGAGGTGATCCAGGATCTTAGGGACTGAGATGGGCCAGCTCACCACAGCCACTGTATCATATCAGAAAGACGGTACGTATTTATTGAATACTTTCTTTGCCTCCTGCGTAGATTTTGGCTATTCAGCTATGTAGACTCTTTTTGCTCTCTTCTTCCAGGCATAACAAGTGCCACAGGTGGCTTTACATTACATCCTGGTTTTCCCTGGGGTTGTCCCCATTTACCCCATTTACTGTCCCACAGTATTACTAACATCATCACACTTTCACCCTTAAAAGTGTCTTGATTTGAGACAAGAACTTCTATGCTCCCCTCAGCTAACAAGTACACTTCTGCAGAAGGTGGGGGATAGAGTAGTGTGTCTAATTTAGAATAATGGAGTGTTTTCATCTGTCCCCAAGCCGGTTGCAGGATGTAGCAGATGCATAGACACGCTTCCTCCCTGAGGAGTATGCTGATTATGTGGAGGGCACAGCCTCCCGCTTTCTGTCTCTGGAGAACAATACAGGAAGGTGTGCAGATGTAGTTGAGTCCTTAATTAATCAGGGCCCAAATGCACTATGTGGATGGCGGAAGAATTATGACCTTGTCCACAAAACTCTCCAAACTAAAGCTTCTAGACTTGAAGTATAGGAAATGTTTGCAAACTACTTCAACAAAATAAATAGTAATCCAAAACAGGTTAACATACTTGTGTGTATATAAATTAAACAACAACAGCAAAACAACCATGAAATTCTGAAGTGATTCCTAGAGCTCTAAGTTAAGGGCCTATGCATAGAGGTAAGGTATATTTTTCTTGCACCCAAGTCCTTATTTCCAATTAACCCTGTTGGCACATCCTTTCCTGGGGACAGGAGCATGAGGAAGCTCGAAAACAGGTGAGACCATCTGGACTAGCGGCCCTAACCTTTGGCTAGTTGTTTTCAATCCCGCCTTGCTCCTTCCCCTTTGGTTCCTCAACTCCCTTCTCTAGATGCCGAGGCCTGTGTGTTAGGGAATTGATCAGGTTAAAATATGTTGTGACCCTGCCATTTTGGGTTGGACTTCCGGGTTCTTCTTCCCCTAAACCTCTGTCTTAAATTTCCTTCTCCCAAGACCACGTCAGCATATAGAATTAAACCTAAAGCTTCCTGCAGGGCTCCCTCCTTAGAGGGCAACGTGGCTTACGATAGGCTAAGAGCAGCCCACTCCACCCTAACAAGGAGGTCTTTGGCTCTAAGCCCCTTAAATAGGCCAACACTTCCTTATCTCTCTCTCTCGCTCTGCTCTCTCTGCTCCCCTGAATAAAATCTACAGTCGGAACTCTCGGGGCGCGTGGCCTAGTTGTTGAGCGTCGCTGTTCCCTTTCACTGTGTGTCTCGATCTTATGAAGTGTCTGAAGCTCTGCCACCTCTCCTGGCAGCAACTCACTCCACATGTCAGAAAGTTCCCACAATCCATATGGATTAGAGTGTCCCAGAATCAGGGTCATTCATAGCCTTGAGTTTGCAGAGAGCTCCGAGGTTGATTCTTCTCCTCTTGTACGACTGTGGAGAATGGTTCTTAGTGGGGCCTCTATTATATTTTCAACGTTTAACTTTATTAAAAAATGGGCCGAGGCTTTAGCTCAAGTGGTTCCACTGCCTGTCATGAAAGCTCAATGGCCTGGAGTACAATCCCCAGTACCCCCCCAAAAAAGTATATCCCTATTGAACAATGTTCAGAATGTGCAAAAGGGAATACCACAAAAAGTCTTATTTACTCTGTTCCTCTCCAGTTTTTCGCATTTCCTCAGAGGTATTCATTTTGTTTTGTTTGTTTTTTTCTCCTTTCTGCTTCCTTTTTCTCCTTTAAAAAGAAAAGATAGTAGGCAATAAAACATATTGCTCTGCACTGTTTTTATGAAAGTTTAACTGTAGAATAGTTTTATTTAAATTTACAGAAAAGTTTCAATGATAGCACAGAATTCCTATCACCCACCCCACTGGTTTCCCCTACTAATACCATCTTAACATCATCAGTAATGTGCATTTGTCACAAGTAATGAACCAATAGTGACACATTTTTGTTATTGAAGGTCTATACTTCATTCAGAATTCATTATTTTTATTATTTCTTTTAACCTCATGTCCTTTCCTGTCACAGGATCTTATCCAGGATAACATACTAAATTTGCCCTGTGTGCCTGCTTAGGTTTCTGTTGTATATAGCAGTTTCTCATACTTCTCTTGCTTTTTTGAAAACCTTGACAATTTTGAAAAGTACTGAGAAGGTATAGTATTTTGTTGACTATGTCGCAGTTGGCTTTTCTCTGATGATTTTCTCATGGACTATGGTCATGGGTAGAAGACCACAGAGACAAAGGACCCTTGTTATAGCAAAGGTACCCATAAACCTTGGTCATCTGACTAAAGGTGATAGCAGGCTTCTCCTCTGCAACAAAGTCAACTTTTTGTTTTCTTCTTTGCATACTTGTTCTTTAGAAGGAAGTCACTATGTGCAGCCTGTATCTGAGAGAAATGCATGCTCTATCTAGAGGATATCTGAACAAATTATTTAGAGTTCTTTGGACAGAGATTTGCCTCTTCTTTATTCAATCATTTGCTTGTAGTAGTATGTACTCACAAGTATTATATTGTATCTTGTGTTATAATCTATATTAGTCTACTTAAGTGGCCATAAAAAATACCACTCAGTTCTGGAGGCCAGGAAGTCCAAGGTCAAGATGTTGGCCAATTTCATTTTTGGGGGCGGCATTCTTTCTGAGTGGTGGAAGCCTCCTTCTAATTGTGTCTTTCTATCAATAGCAGAAAGAGAGAAGGAACTCTCTTCTCTCCTTATGAGGATCCTAATGCTACAGGATCAGGGCCTATTATTTCATTTAACTCTAATCACTTCCATTTAACCTTCAGATTGTCACCTTGGCTGGCTTTAACTTGTGAATTTTGGGGAACACAATTCAGTCCATAGAATAATCCGACAGTACTTCATTTTGCTGCTCAGATTATTCCAGTCTGGGCTCTTAGGATCTCTGTTATTTGGTTCCTGTATCTTTTTGGAATCCTTTCACTGTGATTTTTTTGAGTGTTTCTTTACTATGGATTTTGTTTTTTACTTCTATTATTGAAATTGGCCCCTACTATTAAAATACTCCTCATTTAATTCACAGCCAGAGAGATTGCTCTTGGACAGCCATTTGGCTAACTAGCATCTTATTAATTAACATTTAGATTGTGTTCAGTCATTTGCCATTAGAATCAAAACAGCTATAAGTATCATGATCGGTATGTTAGTATAATGCCAGATGATTTCCTGAATGAGTTTTTTAATCCAACTGGCCTGTTATAACAAAATACCATAAACTGTTTGTCTTACAAAACAGAACAATTTGTTTCTCAGAATTTTGGAGGCTGAGAAGTTCAAGATCAATCTGCCAGCAGATTCAGTGTCTATTTAGGGTCTGCTGCTTGATTCATAGATGGTGTCTTCTTGCTCTGTACTCACATAGCAGAAGGGCTGAGTGTCTCCTGGGGCCTCTTGCATTAAAGGCACAAATTTCATTCATGAGGACTCTACTCTCATGAACCAATCAGCTCCCAATGGCCTCACTTCCTGACACCATCTCCTTGGGTGTGAAGGTTTTAATACATGAACCGAAAGAGGTGGGCATTCTGTGCATTTCGTGAGCAATTGCTAGGTCAGAGGCATGTACATTTGTTCTTCTGATGGATATTGATAATTGCCCTTCAGTGAGGTGGCCATATTATTTTGTATTTTGTGTTATAATCTATATTAGTCTACTTAAGTGGCCATAAAAATACCACTCAGTTCTGGAGGCCAGGAAGTCCAAGATCAAGGTGTTTCCCTAGCTAGCAGCTAGGCACAGCCTGTTTCAACTTTCCCTATATGGTGAATAATTAAATGTTTAGATATTCTGCAGGTCTTAAAGGTGGAAAGTAATGTATTCTTTGGATGACCCCAGAAAAATGTTCCAGAGTTTAGCCTGGTCACTCACTCCAACTTCTTTGAGTGTGTGAGACTGTTCTGAAGCCTGATGTCTCTTACCAGAGTACTCCACCCTTGGTTTTCCTGTCAGCTCCTCCCTGTGAGCTCACATCCCACTCACCAGCTAACTGTGCAGGAAGTCAGTTCAGGTCAGTCCCATTTCACCAGCATAACCTCAAGATGGCAAGGCTCAGACGTCATCTGGTGCAGTCTGCTTGTTTTACAGTGAAAGGCATGACGTGTCTGAGGTTACACAGCTGGTTAGTGTCAATGCCTGGGCCAAACTCCAGCTCTTCCTATTCTTAGTTGGCACTCTCCATGGTGCCTGCCTTTGCTTAGAACCCAGCACCTGCTTCAGTAAAACTCTCCAAATTTCAATAAAACTGATCAATCAACTGATCTACGAGAGACACAGAGAGAGAGAGAGAAAGAGAGAGGGAAAGATTTCACCCAACTAAAATTAATTTTCCCTCTCTGAAGAACCTAAGAACTGAGAACCTAAAGTCAGAATTTCTGCTCTAGGCAGTCAAAAGAGACAGATGTTGGAGTGCC
The DNA here is from genome assembly GCF_012274545.1 of Fukomys damarensis. Classification (NCBI taxonomy): domain Eukaryota; kingdom Metazoa; phylum Chordata; class Mammalia; order Rodentia; family Bathyergidae; genus Fukomys; species Fukomys damarensis. The sequence continues at coordinate 117,224,838 of NW_022900928.1, forward strand.
ACTAAAAGTCAGAGGGCTGCATCTGTCGTGCAGAACAGGCAGTGTATACTGGTGTCGATAATTTCTTTTTTTTTTTTTATTTATTTATTTTTATTGAGTTTATTGGTACATTTAGGGATACAGCACAGTTACATTCATTGTTGGGATCATGTACCTTTACATGGCAAGTCTTGATTCTCATTTTTTTCCCCTTACCTCTGCCCTCCCTTCACCCCCTCCTCCCCTCCCCATCTACAAACACTTTATTTTCATCTTTTCATTCTCTCACATTTTTTTCTTTTCCCTTTTTGTTCTTCCCCTACGTATCACACCTTCCCTATGAGCACATCTGATCATTTTACTAATCGTAACACTACTATTAATTTTTTTTATTTATTATTTGCCATTTCCTTAAAAAAAAAAACTTAATCACTCTTGGGTGGTTTTAGAAGCCAAACAATGGACAGGTTTGTTCTTTGAGGGGTTGTAATTTTGCTTGCCTATTTTTGGACAACCACATACAACAACCTCCCCATCTTGCTTTTTCATACCCACCCTCTTTCATCCTGTTTGCTCCTTGCTCTTTCCCTCTCTCTAGTATCTTTTCCCCAAGTGTGACTGTGTGTGAATTATTTCCTCTGCCGGAGCCTTAGTCTTCTTATTTATACATAAAAGGACCTCAGTGAGGGACTTGTGAGTTCTTTTCTGGTGTCGACATTCCATGATGACTTTACTTATCATTTTTTCTTATTACTTTCTCTCATTTCCAAATAACACAAGAACTGTAGTTATAGTAATCAAGGCGCTTGACAGTTTCTTCCTTGCAAAGGTATATAGACTAGTGTACTTTTTAGCAAAATGCATTTGCCTTTTCAATGCATTTTGTCCAGGCCACCACTAAAGCAGTAGGATCAGTTTGGCTCCCAAATGAAGACAAGAATTGTCTATAAGAAAAATCTAGAGCCGATAAGTAGCAGGGACCTCAAAATTACATCACAACTGTGCCAGCTGTTCAAATACAGATGTTCTGGTTGCTAGAATACTGAATTTTTCTTTACTGGCTGGTAAAGACTTTACTTGAGACAGTCACTGTCCCTGGGATCCAGGAATACCCCACTTCAATCCTTTCCTAGTCACCCTATTTACTGAAACATGATAGTCAACATCCACAACTTAGATGAGAGGTTTAGAACTAAAATGTTCCCCAAAGTCTCATATGTTCATAGGTGGAGTTTTTGAAAGGTCAGTAGATCATGGCAGAGCTACACTCATCAATGAGTTCTTCCATTAATGAATTCATAGCAAAATGTGTGTTTAGGAGGTGGGCTTGCTTGGAAGAGGTGTGTTCTGTGACTATGTCTTTGGAGGCTCTATCTCCCTCCCTGGCTCCGCCCTTACCTCTTTGCTTCCTCGCTGCCACAAGGTTTGCAGCTTTCTTCTACCATGCCCTTCGACCACGATGTTTCTGTCTTGATTCAGCAGAAACACTGATGGTTGGGGTGCTCTAGCTTGGGAGACAGTAGGTGGTAAAGAGTTTCCAGGAAGTCAGAGGCAGGCTGATTGGCTCAATTGCTTAGAGAATGGAGTTACTGAGGTTAGATCATATCCTGGTTGCTATCACACCCAACCAGCAGTCTCCTTTCTGGGTTCACAATGACCCTATTTACCAGAAAAGGAGGGGCCAAACAGGAGGGTAGAGATAACTTTATGTAAAAACATCCTCTCTGCTGAGGAAAGAATTCTGCTGGTGGATGGTTCTTGTCTTCTCTCCATATATTATCTCTCATTCATTTGGAGCATGAATATATAGAGCCATCAGTTAGTTTGGGCTGCCTAACAAACCACATCAAAACTTGATGGCTTCCATCAACAGCCATTTGTTTTAACCTGGTGATTCTTTAGGTCAGTGGAATAATTCTGGTGTAATCCAGCTCTGCCAGTCTCTCATGAACTTGCTTTGGCTGGAGAGCTAGCTGAAGGCAGGATGATCTTACATGATTCTATTTGCATAGTCTGGCAGCTGCTCAGCTGTCAGCCATGGTAGTGGGCAACATGAGGCAAAATGTCTCTTATTCTCTAGCAAGCTACCTTAGACTCTTCATGGGAGTCTGATGGCAGAGGACACAGGACAGCAAGAGAGGGTAAACATCCTCTGGATGTTAAAAGTTGCCATTCCTACACTTTGGCAACTACATGTCTGTTCCAACAGTACTATGATCGCACCAAACTTCACTGGAATTCCTCTCTCCAAGTCCACAGAGTCTTGATGACAGTGATGCAATTGGCAGAAAGAGCAAAGCTTCCTTCAGCAGCTGCATAGGAATTATATCTGACTCAGATATATCGGATGACTAAGCTGAGTGATCAAGCTGAATATTTTTGGATGAGAACCAACTAAGACATGACAAGAAAAGAGGATGATTCATTTGTATAGGTGGCGAGGTGATGTCTGCCATCTGATCTTTTCCAGGTTGGATTTGGAACTTTTGCCTTACATTTAAAGTATGAGTTCTACTTAACATTTCTGAGACAGTGAGCAAATCTCTTCCTTCTTCTATGCTTCGGTTTTTCTCCGAGTATAATAAGGGGCTTAGATTCTGGGATTCTTCCAGTTTTAGGAATGCATGATCCTACAATATATTTTTCCTGAGGAGAGATTACTTTAACTAAAAGCAGTGTAAGTTACTTGCCCTCAGAACAGAAACATGCCTTTTCCACTACCTCCCACTCAAGACATGGAGACTGAGAAGACGCTGTTTAGTAGGAGACCCGATTCCTTTTGAAATGAGGAATTTGGGGGCAAAATAAACATCACTTCCAAGACAGGAACTCTGACTTAAATGCTGCAAGCCTCACCTCTCTCAACCCTCCATGCACTATAAATTTCATCATTTATTCGTTGACTTTCCTGACCAGGAAGGAGACCAGGCAAAGTAGCATATAACATCCTTCTTATTCCCATGCATCTGTCTGAGGAATCTTTTTTCTTTGGTCAAATCTGATTTGTATTTCTTCATGGCTAATACCCCTAGAGTGCTCCAGGCTGCAAATAAAAGTGTGTGACCTTGAAAGGATGAGAAGGGGAGAGTCAGCGGGGATCCAGACACTGAGGACAGGATGAGCCATTCCATTTCCCCACTTCCCAGACCTCGCTCTTGTCCTCCTGCAAAGCCCTACAAAGGCCTCATGGGGGGAGTTTGAACTCATTTCCACCCATCCTGTTGGTTCCAGCTACTCAACCTTGCACTGACTAGCTCTGCACAGCTGTTTCTAGTTAGGTGTCTGTTTATGACATTGGCGTACGTGTGCTTGTGCACCATGTGCACCTTGTCTCCTCGGTTTTCTGTTACTCAAGGCCACCAGCAAATCCACTTGGAGCCATTCAGAATCCTAAGTGGGAGCAATCACAAAGCAGTGTAATGTTCAAGTTCAGGAAGCATTTACAAAGTTTCTATTTCATAGAGGATACTCTCTGTCATTCCTAAACAGGAACAGAGGAAAAATGAAGAACAGAGATGTAGAGAATTATGCATGTCTTCAGATTCCAAAAGAATAAGTTACTCTTTTTTTTTTTTTTTTTTTTTTTTTTTTTTTTTTTTTTTTTTTGGTTTTTGAGACAGGGTCTCACTATGTAGTTGAGATTGACTTGGAACTCACTTTGTAGCCCAGGCTGGTCTCGAACTCACAGTGATCCTCCTGCCTTAGCCTCCCAAGTGCTGGGATTACAGGTGTGTGCCACCATACCCAGCAAGTTACTCTATTTATTAAATAGGTGATAAAGTAGATTATGCTCTTCTTTTTTAGGTCTTTAGAATGACTGATTCAAGACTTATCCCTGACTTTATCCATTTATCTGTTCATTCAGTCAATAAACATTTATTAAGATTTTCCACGTACGTGACACTGCTCAGGGTCTTGTAGGAGCTGCAATGATGTGCTTTTTACTTCTGAGTGAAGCAGTGTCACTCTGAGCCAATGGTTACTTTATAGAGGGGGCTTTTTTGCTTGTCTTTGACTTTACATATCAGTCTGAATGTGGGGTGAAATCACTAGTGTTCTTGGCAGGGGAGGGACCCTGTTCCACACCCAACACATTGTCTTAAATGGTACGCCCTTGACACAGTCCTATTAAGTAAGTAGTGAGATGTGTTTCTGCCTAGGTTTATACGATTGTTGATGCAAAATTCCAAAACTTTGACTGTCAAAAGTCAGTCAGCATGTTCAGTGAGGTCCTACTGACAAACTTGAAAGGACTAATTGTCTGAAGACATGACCCCCATTCTAATCTCATCTTCCCTTCCACATTTATTATTGGAAGAGATTTTTCTTCTCATCATTTAGTTAAGTCTGTGGACTCTTGTTTGGTTCACTAGGCTATAACATTTTGTAACCATGATTTCTCCTGCTGTCCAAACTGCCTCAGAGCTGCCCATTAGAAGCTCCTGCAAGGTGACCCCTCTGTCTTTTGATATGTCCCCATCATTGAGCATCTTCTTGCTTTAAAAACATTTAAATATAATGCAAATAGATAGTAATAAAGATCATATAAAAGCCGCTCTATGAAAAAATAATTTTTCATAACAAAAAAGATTAGAGAATAACAATGGTAAATATACTGTATATCATATAAAAAGAATATGTTTCCCTTTCCTAATCTCTCAGTTCATTTCTTAACAATACTATATCTCCTTCTGTGCTTAAAATATTTTAAGTATTCACAAAGTATATCATATTCTGTATAATTTTGAATAATTCCTTCCTATTTATGGGATTTTTTTATTCTTCTGGCTTTTTATTTTGACTTTCAGTTTCTCACACCAGAGAGACAATGCAATATTTACACATGGGTGTTCAATTTATTTCACTTAAGAGTACATTCTCAAAGCCAGGTGTGGTGGCGCACATCAGTAATCCCAGCACTCAGGAGGCTGAGGCAGTAGGATCACTGTGAGTTCCAGACCAGCCTGGGCTACATAGTGAGTTCCAGGTCAGTCTCAACTACATAGTGAGACCCTGTCTCAAACCCCAAGCCCCCAAAAAGAGTATATTCTCAAGACGCATCCATTTGCCTAGAAATACCTCGTTTTCCCTACTTTATGGATGAATAGTACTCCGTTATGTAAAAAAAGAATTGCTTCAAACCCCAAGCCCCCAAAAAGAGTATATTCTCAAGACGCATCCATTTGCCTAGAAATACCTCAAGTTTTCCCTACTTTATGGATGAATAGTACTCCGTTATGTAAAAAAAGAATTGTTTTTAATCAATTCATCAGTTGATGGACATTTGGGCTGTTACCAAGATTTATCTATTACAAACTGTGCCACTGTAAACATGGGTGCACATAAATCATTGTAGTATGATGCTTTTAATTCTTTTGGGAAGATACCCAGCAGAGGGACAGCTGGGTCAAAGGGGACCTCTAATCCTAGTTGTTTGAGGTATCTTCATACCGATTTCCACAGTGGTTGTGCCATTCTACACTCCCACCAACAGTGGAGAAGGGTTCCTTTCTCCCCATATCCTCACCAGCATTTGTTGCTGGTTGATTTCTTGATGATAGCTATTGTTTCTGAAGTGAGATGAAATCTCAGCTTTGTTTTAATTTGCATCTCTCGAATGACCATTGATGTTGAACATTTTTTTTCATGTATTTATGTACTGTTTCTACTTCATCTAGAAATGAGTATTCATCTCAGATGCCCATTTTTGAATTGGGTCTTTAAATTTGGGTGGACTGATTTTTTTTCAGTTTTTTACTACCCTATCCAGGCCTCTGTGAAAAACAAGTTTCATTCTGTAAGCCAATAAATGTTTAGATTATGGCTCTCTGGCCCCAAACTACACAGTCAAAGAACACGTGGGTTAGACCTTTCTACAGCATCTGATTACAACACAGGCCTTTTTCCCCTCCTGGGTTTTACTTTGAGACATCTCCCTGCATGCTTGTCCTAGTCATCTGAAGTCTCATCCCTGGTGCTCTGGTACTACCACCAGAGATAAAGAATTCCCAGTAAATTCCAATGCATTTATACTTATTACCCTTTCTGGTGAAGTTAATCTTAAAAGTAGACTATATAAACATCTCCATTCCTACAAACATACTTACAAGCTTATGGTAAGTGTTATGGTAAAGATGGCTCACAAAATGTCCCAGAGCTATCCTTATACACATGGCTTCTATATCCCTCCCATGTTCAGATACCAAATCTTCCTTCTCTTGCAGAAAAAACTGAATTCATCTTCTCTGTGGAAACTTTGCAATACTTCTCTCTCTAAGGACAGAGTACAGGCCCACTAGTGCCATGCCCATAGAAGCTTGCTTCATATTTATCCTGTTCTCACATTCTCGATCTTCCATATTTAAAAATATTTACCTAATTAAATTTATGAGCTAGAAATTGAGAAACATATGGAGTTAAAGGAAAGAGAAAAAGGGAAAAAAGTAGCCCATTCATTCGACTTTTCTCAGCTGCCATTCTGAATTGGGAGATTTGGCTGAACTCTAAGGTAATGCTATGCAATAAAACATCCATAGGACGCCAAATTTAGGCCCAGCATGAAAAGAAAACAAAATCCCTCCTACAAGACAAACTGTTCAATTTGGAAGTAGGAGTCTTTTTTTCTTTCAAGTCCTACATTAAACCCTCCCAGTGATGGTTTCCACAGGACAAGAATCAGCCCACCTCTTGGAGAACTCCTGAATGGAGCAGTGCAGAACATTTTAAGAAGCATTCATTTCCCTGAATAGAGACCTGTTTCTCTGGGGGCTGTGCTTTCTGTATTTTGGACAGAATCCACTTTGCTATATCCTGGCTACAGGGAGTAAAGGTATGAAGTGGAGGTAGGGAGGCCTGTTCCAGGTGCTAGGCACTTTGCACAGTGGGCTCTATTCTTTGCTGTTTAGAATCCACATTTTTCAGAGCTGGCCCACAAAAGGTCCATCTCTTTCACAGATATGCCTTCGAAACTAATCTATCTGTGAATCTGGCTGAGTATAAGGTCCCAGATACAACAAGTGAAAAAGTGGAACAAACCCCAGGCAGACCTGAGTCTGTATAGTTTCATAAATGGTCTGATGGCTTTTGTTGTTGTTTCTCCCTTTCTATGTATTTGCAATTTTGTTGTATTATCTATTTTAAGATTAATAGGTTGCATTGCAGGGAACCCTTAGTTTTGGGAAAACTGAGGCAGTCGGTCACCCTTTGTTTTTTGTTTTTTTTTTCTTCAAGTGACAATTACTAATTAAACCTCACACACGTTTTGCTCCAAACTAAAATACTCTGAATCTACATCTTCTTTAATAGTTGGCATTTCAGGCTCTTTCTAGAGTTCTTCTGACTTGCTATCATAAAGAATATGCTACAGCTATGAGTCAGTCCTGACCAATCTCCTATAAACAAGGAAGGAGCCCAGATACTCCTTTCAAGAACAGACTGAAATAGAGGACTGGTATCAGACACTCAGGCAATTGGCCAGGGTTTTCCAGATGTGTTCTCAAATAACGGTAATCCTGAGATGGCAAAGCCAGAGGTCCCTGTCAGCCCCTGACCAGTGGGCAGAAGAACGCTCCTCTGCATTTCCCATCACTCCTATGGTACTCAAATGTTGACAATAGTTTACTAAAATAATTATACCATGTCACTTATAGACGCATCTGCCCACTTGGACCAGGGCAAATTCTAGCTCAGGCAGCACGCTGTGCCTGTTTTTACTGCTTCTTTTTTGTGATCTAACCATGGTGCAGAGCCTCATTTATAAATCCAGATCGTCCCCTCCCTTGGAATGAGTTTCTGGTCAGAGGCTTTGAAGCCTATCCTCAAGCTCTGTAGTTCATCTTCAGTTGGGAACACTAAGTCTACTACACATATGGTGGGGCAGTACTGCTGCCTCTACATTATTATGTATCCGTGGTTTCATGTGTATACAGGTCAGGCAGATCACCCCTAGCCACCTGCTAGGAGCACTTGAACCCCAGAAGAAAGACTTTCTAATCACAGAGGGTGAGGAAAGGAGTCAAAGAGAAGACCTCTTGTCCATAGGATCTGTGCTACAGGCCCTGAGATCAGCCCAAATCTCTTGCCATGAGGTATGTTAGTGCACATAACTATCCTCTTAGTCTGAGTTCCTATGGTAACTTGCCATTGATTGGGTGGCTTAAACATCAACATTTATTTCTTATAGTTCTAGAGACTGGAAATCCAAGATCAGAGTGCCAGTAGATACAATATCCAATGACACCCACCCTTGACTTGACAGTATCTATCTTCTCTTATCCTCACATAGCTGAGAGCAGAGAAAGGAAGCCAAAGTTTTCATGTCTCTTACAAGAGCACTTATCCCATCCTGATGGCTCTACCTTCAGGACCTAGTTACCCCTTGAAGGTTACATGGGAATTAAGATTTCAGCATAGAAAATTTTGAGAGGGAAACACACATTCAGTCTTTAAAAATCATTCAGTTAGATGGCTTTGTGCATTTGAAAGTTCATCTTTGTTTTGGTTTGGTTTTTGAGACAGGGTCTTGCTATGTAGTCTAGGCTGGCCTTGAACCCACTAGTAGCCCAGGCTGGCTTCAAACTCCTCTTGCTTCAGTCTCCTGATTGCTGAGGTTATAGGCATGCGTCACCAGTCTGCAAGTTCATCTCATAAAATTTCTTTTTTATAACATTGTCTTAGTCACTTTCCTGTCACCGGGGCACAATACTCAACACCCACAATTTAAAGGAAGAGAGGTTTTGTTTTGCTCATGGGTTCAGCTTATGATTGGCTGACTCTGTGCCAGAAACAGGATGGCAGAGAGGCCTGGCAGAGGAAAACGTGCTCAGCCCATGGCAGCCAGGAAGCAGAGAAGGGAAGGGCTGGGAAGGAAGAAATACCCTTGTAGCTCAGTCCCAAGTGAGCTGCCTCTTCCAGTAAGTAACACTCCACCTCTTACCAGTACATTCAGCGATGAACTCATTCACGGGTGAATCCACTGATAAGTATAGTGCCCCATAAGCCACTTGCCTACCAAAACAAATGAAAACTTGGGATACATTTTAGATCTAAACCAAAACAAATATCAAGGGTGTCTCTTGTCTGCCCCAACACCGAAATCTGAATTGCGTGAAATCACTTTCTGATGGAAAAATATACACCTTGGATTACTAATAAGTGTCTTGTGCTATTCTGATAATGCTCAGAGTCCTGGTGTTTTCGTCACTTTCTCATCACTGAGACCCAATACCTGATACTCACGATTTAAAGGAGGAGAGGTTTATTTTGGCTCATGGATGCAGTGCATGGGTAGCTGGCTCTCAGGCAGAGGAGCATAGCCAAGGAAAAGAAGCTCATGACATTGTGGCTGGTAAAGCCAAGAAAGAGGAGGATTTGGACCGGGAGCTATGATTTTCCAGATCACACCCCCAGTGACCCACCTTTTTGCACCACACCCCATCTTCTAACACCAAGTCAGCTGTATCACCCCTATGATTCAATCATCTTCAGAAAGCCCTAGCTATGAGTGCATGAGGTCTTTGGGGACATTCATGATGTAAAGCATCATAGCTAGCAAAATGACTGCTATCATTCTCATTATTACCAGCATTAGTAGTAGCTGTATTTCTAAGCATAGCCACCACTTGTTTAATATCTTGACATTATCAGTGACAATCTATGACAATCCTGCAAGAGCAATTAACTGAATGAATTATATCTGGTAACTAGAGATGGTAGTGTATTTATAGAAGAAAGCACGAAGCCTGGAGCAGTTTAATGATTTGTTTAAGGTCACACATAAGAAGAGATATGAGAGATCTTTCCTTGCTCTGCATCACATGAAGAGACAGTGAGAAAGCGGCCCTCTGCAAAGCAGGAAGTGAGTCCTCACCAGACACTGTTATCTCCATTTTATTTAATCAGAAAGAGGCATGAACCTCGGTGATACCTGTGATCTCTAGATCATTTAAACAGAAAACCGGTTGAGAGTAAATCTGAAAATCCCAGAGGAAATATTGAGAAGAAACTTTCCAAATGTTAGAAACTAGTGGTATTGCACAGAAGGGATCCCAGACATTTTGAATCTATTGTAACTTTGCAGATACCAAATCTGTCTGAAAGCTGTCTCCGTGTACTTCAGAAGTAGAACGACTCCAGGTTTGCAGATGCAATTCAATATAGTAGATGCTCTCGGCACATGATACTTTGGAAAGCACCTACACACATTTACTTTTAAATTTACTGAAAAGTATATGGGTAGAGAGTAGAAGAGGAGGACCCATGGTCTATGCTATCTGCCTCTTACCTTGCAAGATAATTTGTGACACCCTCCAGTATGAAAATGAATCATATCAGCAACACATTCACTGTCCTTGGAAAGGAATTTTAGCAATCATCACGACTTGAGCAGTCCCCTTGGGGGCCTTGCAGTGTCTGTTTGCACCTGCATTCCCTCCCCCAGCTCAGCCTGTCCTCCTAATCCTCAGCAACTCCACAGGTCCTCTCCCTGGGAAATCCAATGTTATCCATCCCTCAGGTTTTCTAGGTACGTTTTAGCATCTCACAGGTATTAAGTTCTTCACCTAACTCTGCACGCATATATGGATATCAAACTGTATGCAGATTGAAGGTGGGGAGGGGAAAGAGGGAGAAGCAGAAATTATCTGAGTAATCACCTTGGCTCTCTCCTGCCTTAGGCCCTGTGGATTTAGCTTCACTCTCCTACTCCTCCCAGACAAGCTTATCTGCCGCACATGAACTCCATTAATCTTCCTGAAAAGTAAACGTGTTCAGGACAATGTTAACACTTAGCTCCCCTAAAGAGAAGACAGATTCTCTGGGGTACAGAGATAGGGCTCTGGGGCCAGCCCCGGCTGCTCAGACAGGCCTCAGCAAGATGGATTCCATGTGTGGCGAGAGCCCACGGCAGAGAACTGGGCTGTGTGAGCTTCACGGCCATCAGATCAAACCCAACCCAACCCAACCAAACCAAGCTAAATGAAAAACAAACGTGCAGAAAGCAAAAGCAATCCAGGACCATAACAACCAAGTCAATACCTGACTGGCTTTGAGGCAGTATTAGCCAGATCTATCACTTGAGGTTCCAGTAGACAAAACAAAAGCAAAACAATTAGCTGATTATTATTCTTTTCATTTTAGCAAGTGATTGATATTATACCAGGAATCTACATGTTACTAGTGAAAGATTTATGTGAAAGAAGTATTATACTGTTCGTATTTTTGTCATTCTGCTATCCAAAACAGCCAGGCAAGGTGGCACATGCCTGTAATCTCAGAAATCTGGGAGGCTAAGGCAGTAGGATCACAAGTTCAAGCCTAGTCTAGATAACTAGTCTAGCAAGACCTTGTCTCAATAAATAAAAATAAAAAGGGCTGGGGCCACAGCTGAGTGCAAAAGCCCTATTTTAATACCCAGCCCTAGTGCTCGCTTTGGGAGCACATACATTGATAATCAGGCCCTGAAGAAAAAAAGGATGCCTAAAGTTCTTTCTCCTGTTGGGCTGAGAGCACCCTCAAAACCAGCAGGACGATCGAACTGGCCCTATCAATACACTGTCTCAAGATATCTCCTGACTCCACCATATCTGCAAATAAAGTCCTTGCTCTGAAAACAAGAAAAAAAAAATCGATGTCTGCTTTTGTGCCCATCTTTGTGCTGACCTTCTGTAGCATCTTGTCCCCTGTCTACCTTTTATTCCAATAAGGAGATTCACTGAACACTTCTTCATTTATAGATATACAATCTCTGACTGTGTACACCTGCTAGTGACCACGGAAGACATGGGATAATCCGTGAAGTTTTGAGGGCATGGGTTTGCTACTTAGCTATCTTTTGCACCCCAATGTCACAGTGACATTTACTATATTTGAACTGATTCTAGGATAGGTCAGTGCAGATTCACTGGTGGTTTTGTTTTTTGAAGTCTTTCATGCATCCTTCACAAATGTCCAGAGCCTACTGTATTGAATGCATAGCCTTCTTCCCTACACTCTATTATTTATGTCTCTGTGTCTTTGCAATTATAGGATGCCCTGAACAGATTTTCTTCATTGCAACTCCGTAAGGTGGTTTGAAAGATGCAAATCTGTGAGATGGGAATGTTAGCAATTCAAAGAATTCTATCACGGGGGTTGAATTTGAGTTTTAAAAGGTTCTACCTGAAAACAAGTTCAAAGCTCAGGTCAAACCTCCCACTTCAACCACCTTGACTACTGTGACCCTAATCACAACAGACAGATCTGTGGTACCCTTGGGTAACTCTTCACAGTTAGGGCTCTCTTGACTTAATAGGTGCCTTTTAACCATTCTCCCTGTAGTCACACTTGCAGATAATTTGTGTAAAAGACTTGCCTTTGACCTTGTATAACAGATGTCTCAGGGTTCTGCCATTCAGTGGCTCACACATAGACATATCCTTCTCTTTCTTTATGCAATTGATTACCTTGGCCTATAGAGAAAAAAACAAAACTCTTGTTACTCCTTAAGGCCTTCTTCCACCCTTACTAGCTCCCCTACTTAAGAAAAAAAATGACTGATTCATCTAATTGGTGAGGGCTTGGGTACCATTGAGCCACACTGCTTGTGCTATTATATAAAGTCACTTTGCTTCAAATGCAAAGAACTGTGTATTTCTGGTATATCATGAACTGGCTTTTCACTGGCACATTTAGTAACAACGAAGGAGAAAGAACTTTGCTTTCTTTTGGCTTGCTTCTCCACCAGTGTTCATGTAGGAAATTGTGGAAATATGTCACACTGCAGGTCAATCGATTCAATTTAAAAGATGAGTAATAGGAAAGCCATTAAAGATTTTCATCTGGATAACAATGCTGTGTTCGGTTCCACAGGACTCAAGTCTCAGTGTTTATGTCTGATTGAACAGAACCCTGGAAGGAAAAAAGAAACCAGGCGCTAACAACCTATTCTTTCCCTTGACCTCAGTAACACAATGCGACTACATAACTGTTGCAGGTCCTGGACCACAGCTTCTCCTCAAAATCTACCCAAGTAGTTTCCTGTGGGGCAGTGGCAGTGTCACACTTCTTGTGCTCAGAAAGAAATCCTTCCTGTTGCTTTCACTTGTTCTTTTGCTTGTGCTGAGAAAGAAGCCGTTTTCTTCTATAGCTTTTTTATTGCAAAGTTGTGCCCTGTGTCTTTCAAAGGAAATGCCTCCACATTTCCTCAGCTTCTGAGGCTGGCAAGAGAATGCCACTCCCCTGTACTCCTCTAGGACTAGCACTCCCTCCTTCACCCTGCTGTTTGTCTCTGCATGGCAGTGGAAAGTTAATCTTTGTGTTTATTCTGAAGTGTCATTTTGACATCTGGTTTCCAACAGTCATTTCTTATAGCTCTGATTTCATAAAGCAAAATGCCCTAGCCAGAACAGTTTTCTTCATTTTCTCCTGATACCTCCCCTTACTGCATCAGCTCAGTCCTTACAGATTCTCAGGATTACAATCTAGTAAATTCTTTCTTTCTATCTTTCTTTTGTCTCCCTCTCCCTCTCCCTCGCTCTCTCTCTCTTTCTCTCTTCCCTCCCTCCCTCCTTTCCTTTCCTTCCTTCCTTCCTTCCTTCCTTCCTTCCTTCCTTCCTCTCTTTTTACTTATCTGTTGTGACCATTAAAAGAGGCCTTTGTGGAAACATCCTTGGAAATATAATTAGTCCTAAACTCTGGAGTGGCTCACTGGGTCTGCCTAGACACAAATTCAGTTTGTATGAATTTGATATCTGGGTTATCTAGGGTTAAGCTAAACTATGCTGCAGGTACCAACAGCCGAAAAGTCATAATGCCCGTAACAAATTTTGACAGAAAAAGAAAAAGAATTGGAAGAGCAAGAATCTTTCAAAAATTGTTGCACCTCTTCTTGGTCATTCCAAGGAGGGAGTTCCAGGTATTTCCTACTAGAATTAGGGTTAGGATAAACAGAGGCTTGTACCATTTGAGCACCTGTCAAACCTGGCTGAGATCACAAATTGGTAGAGAAACCACAAGGATGTTTGATTTAAGCACGTTTATAGTTAGTTTATGTGTTTATATGTTTCTGCATATTCAAAAGGACTTGAGGTAGCTTACAGCAAGAATAACAATAATACAGTCAAGGCCAAATAAGAACAAAAAGAAATGAAGTTAGAAATAGTAAATCTAGACCACAATAAGAAAGAAAACAGATATCTAGATCATAAACACCAGCATTAAATATAATGAGAGCCTAAATTTACTCCTGCAAGTTTGGTCTCACAAAATGAAAGTGACATAATTCCTATTAACTAAATAAGCAATAAGGAAAAGTTTATTTTTTCTGAAAGGGAACTTGAAGCAAACAAAATTTTGAATCTCCCTTGTCAGCCAAGCTTTTGTTAGATGTTGACAGCAGACACTTCAAGGTTGCAGTCCTTGATGAATACTGAGTAGTTGAGTTTGCAAAAGTTTTTGAGAACAAATCCCCAAACCCCAAATCATGATAGAAACATAAGTTGAGTGTCTTCCCCCAGGGTCTTTTGCCTGACATCTGCAAAGCAAAGGTCTCCAGGATAGGCATTTGGGGGCAGGTTCCAGCACACAGAAGTGTTCAACAGTTTTCTCCAAGTCCTCCATCATGACATTTTAGTGAAGATGATTAGCAGTGAAAAATCTTCCAACCAATTGCTCAACCTGTCTGTTAAAAAAAACATAATGAAAGCTTTAATAATGCTCCTATGAAATGATTGCATTGGGGTGTTTTAACTCCAAGGAAATCTGTCATGTTGAAATAGCTGCAAACTATCTTCCCCCAAATTCCAAAATTAAATACTTTGTTCTTCAGTTTGCAGTAAGGTGATAGAAATGAAAATGGGAAGTTTGAAAATTATATGAAAATTTTAGCTTTGAACTTATCTATCTGTACTAACTAGGGACTGTATCTGGCTATTGAGAGGGTTTATAGTTTATGAAACTACATTGTCAGTGTATGGTTTAAAACCATAAGTTTATCCTCCATTCTTTATTACATCAGCACACTCAACCTATTTACTTAAAGATTATTTAATTTAGTAAAAGTATAAAGACAGACCAGAAGGCAATCCAGCTTAAAACGCTCAAAAGTATTCTGTAGTCTGTTAGATAGTTTTACTCAATACTTACTTTTTATACTAGGATTAAGGTGCAGGGATGCAGATTTAATGTTAAAAATTGGATATAATGGTTTATATTATATAGTTTGCTCCATATAAGGTACCTATTATAGGTCAAATACTGATTAAAAGTCCAAAAGAGTTGAACATAGTCATATACTTTTAGAAGGATTTTCCTGCAAGATGTTAGAAGTAAAATAATTCATTGTGAAGTTTTAGAAATACAACCCAAATTTATCTTGTAATTTATCTTAGCTGTTGAATAGATGTTTACTTGTTAGAAACTGGCTAAATATTGACTGAATGTCTATCAAGATAATGGATATGTAATTTGGAGACAATTGGAAACTGGTGAAAATTGGGCAGATTCATTTTTTACGTTTATCCATACATTATTCTACTCATGTTTAATTATTATAAGAAATGTTGATATGACAGAGTAAGCCAATCAGAACATGGTTCCTAAAATTATGGTGTCACCTTCTGAGGAGGTTGCAGTAGATTCATCAGGTCATTTTTATTATGACTCTAGCCACACAAATCACCAAAAAATATTACATTCTTGGAAGATCAGAGATTTGCGGAAGCAAGATTAGGGCAGCTAAAGTTTCAAAGAAACACAATTATTTCAAAAAGTGCTCTGATAAACATCAGTCGATTCTTTTCTAGCAGATTTCCAGCAAGTCTAAGTATGAAATGAGAATTGTTTTATCAATACACAGGCTACCTGCAGAAGGAAAGAAGACCAGGCAGAGCTTTGGCAGTCACATAGACCCAAAGTTACCAGTTGACAACTTAGAAGGCCCAAGGAGCATGTCATTATGAGACATGTACTGAGTCTTAAGTCTACAGAATTATACAGAAAACTCTGAGAAGAAAGAATGAATTATATATGATATTAAGAGGAGGTGGTCTGCTTTAAGACATGCATCAAATTTAAAATTGTATGAAGAGTGTCTAAGTTGTTTTTCTTGTTACTGAGACAAAATACCCAAGACCAACAGTCAAAGGAGGAATGGCTTATTTGGCTCACAGTTTGTAGAAGTTTCAGTTCATAGTCAGCTGGCTCCACGAGAAGGGAGCATGGCATGGCAGACAAGTATTGCAAAGGAGAAGCCGTTGATGGCAGGAAGAAGGTAGCAAAGCAGGCAAGCAAGAGGCTTTAGCATTTTTCTACTGTTTTTATGTTTTATCTAGGCTACTGGGATTAGATCAGTACCAAACTAATCAGTGGACTGATTTAGTAATCACCCACCTTTAATCCTAGCACCCTTAATCCTAATATTTTTCCAAGAATCAATCACACACTCTAGATTCAGGCACCTCTGAAAAAGCCCCACCAGACTACATGAAGCTTTGAGAGGGTACCTAGACACAAACCAAAAGAGAGAGAAGTGCAGAAAAGCTTTGCTGAAAATTTGAAAATCAAAAATTACTCTTTCTTAGTTTTCAGTAGTAGGATTCTCAGTTCAAAGCCTGAGAGTCATACATGAAAAACATGAAAAAAGTCACAATGAGCCAGGTTTTACAACTGCAGCTCAACTCAGACTGAGTTCAGTTCCTGATTATATTGAGATGATCCATGACTCAAATTTTTTGCCTAACAGAGGACAGAAGACCATTCTTGGTAAAAGTTAATTTTTTCTGGATCATCTGTGGTTCTTTCATGTACAATGTACATTATACAATAGTGGCAGACCCAGAAATAATTCAGATATTGAAGTTAGTTGTTAAGTGCTATAAAATAAGTACAATTAATACCAAGAAAACAAATGAAAAGATAGAAGAGATTAAAATATGGGCAAATTCAACAGGCAATTTGAATTTACATATTTTTGGCAAGCATCAAGTACACATCTGGAAATAAAAAGTACAGTGTTTGAAATTAATAAAACTCAACAAAAGCAGCTTAGCAGTCATTTAGGTGTCCATGATTCAAGTATTGTTCTATGTCCAAATTGAGGTAGGGTGGTAGGCATGAGGGAGAATATAAAAATGGTAAGAGGTATGTGAAACATGTCAAAGAGCCCAGTGGATGAATTAGTGGCATCTCAAACCAGCATAAAAAGAAACTAGCCCAGAAATAATATTGGAGAATAGAATGGCTGAAAATCCTCAAAAACTGATGATAACATGGATTTAAAAAGCTCAATGAAATCCAAGTAAGACAAATATAAAGCAATCACATCAAAGTTCATGACGCTCAAATTGCTAAACATCAAAACAGAGAGAAAATATAAAAAGCATCTGGAAGAAATAGGAGACGTGTATCTTCAAAAGAGCAACAATATGAGTAACTGATTTCAACAGAAATGATAAAAGTTAAGAGACAATAAAACAGAGACATATAACAAACTGAAAGAATAAAATATCAAACAATGCCATACATAGCAAAAAGAAACTTTGAATTGAAAAATATTGCTCAGAAATTAAAAAAACAGAGGAATTTGCATTGCAAGATATGTACTGTAGGAAATACCAAAAAGTGTTCCTTAGGCAAAAGAAAAATCATCCCCATGAAAATGTGGAAATTTGGGAAAGAATAAAGAACATTGGAAAAGATAAACTTGAGCAAATATAAATTGATTCTGAAAATACAAAAATGGCAATATTTTGTATAGTTTAAAATATATGTGAAACTTATTAATAACAAAACTAATGCAAAGGAGAAATAAATAGATGTAAGAGGTACTAGTGATAATAAGGAAGTAGCAAAAGTGATAGTCTGAACCATTGCAAAACAAGAAGAGTTGTAATCCTCTGGCTAATCACTAAGAAACAGAAAAACAGTACAGTCATAGAAGAAGAAATGAAATGATAAAAGATGACTTACCAATCCAATATAAGGTAAAAAAGGGTAAAGAGAAGGAGCCAAAGAACAAATTATAGCTAGATGGATATACACTAAGTTATATCAGTAATTGCATTAAATGTTGGCTACATTCTTCAGGTAAAAGAAAAAGACTGTTAGACCAGATAACATAATGAAGATTCCCAAGTTTTTCATTTATTTTTAACTACAAAAACTATTAGAAAGTGTTTAACTCAATATTAACTTTACAATGTCTAGATTCTATCAGGCTTGACATAGCTGATCTAGGATTATGAAGGTGGGAGTGTATGTCACAAGTCCAAGGAAGTGGTGTTGATCTGAACCAGGCTTAGTAAATGTTTAAAAGTTCAGAGATTCCTGACTATGTCTGTTTGTATTTCTTTAAGATGTACTCTAATAATGCATTTTATAAATGGAAACCATGCAGTTTTCTGGGAAATTTGACTAGATGTCTGTTCATTAAGTGAAAGTACATCAACACCAACCAGAAAAAAAATTGAAAAAACTGTAGTTGAGAAAAACATTTCCTGTTTCCTTCCAGATCTAGGAAAACTTGAGTATTTTCTCAAAACAGATGTCTCTAATCTTAAAGCACTTTGCCTGTCACATTATTTCCTAGTTTTAGTTTTTTGGAGAATCTCTATTCTGATTTCCAAAACTGGAAACTCCAGTTGACCCAGCTATTCCCTTACTAGGTATCCTCCTGAAAGTGTTAAGACATCATAGCACAGTGACACATGCACACTCATGTTTACAGCAGCACAACTCATAATAGCTGAATGTATGTCAACAGATGAATGAGTAAAGAAAATGTGGTATTTATACACCATGGAGTACTACTCTTCCAGAAGGCTAAACTTGTAGGAAAATGAATGCTCTTTGAGAACAAATGTTAAGTGAAATAAATCAGACACACAAACTTAAATGTTTCATGGTATCTCTTATAGGAGAAACCCAAAGTATAAAAAAAGGTCAAAATTAAAGATAGCTAACAGGAAATAGGGAGATAGATCTTTTTGCAAATGGGAAGGGCACCGAGGGAAGGGAAGGGAGGGAGGGAAAGGGAACAAAAAAATGAATTAAGTTATATTATGTACCCATACTGACTCCTTGTAAGGAATGTGATCATTATGTACTACAAACATGTATTGATAAAAACATAAAATAATAAAAATTGAAAAGCATTATTTCTTGATCAGACCCAGTTCAAGGGCTAGGATGCCTTCCATGAGAGAACCCTGGGGAAGAGGCAGAGAGGAGGATGAGGAGGTGAGTAGGATGATGTAGGATGATTTGGAAGCCCCAATTTTTCAGCTGCCCCTACAATGATGCGGAAGCCACACACACACACACACACACACACACACACACACACACACACACACATCTCTTCCAGCCTTCCAAGTCACAGCCTTGTCCCATGCATGAACCAAGAGGTAGGGAGAGCAAGAACGAGGCCAAGAAGGATCTCAGTGGCTCTCTGACTGGAAACTTCTGCAACTCTGACAGACTGGCAGACTAAGGCCACACATACTGTTGGGCATTTCACTCAAAGACAAGCCTGGCAGATGTTTCAGAGAAAACTGATCTTTGTCATGTTTCATTAGTTTGTCTGAAGCAAAATGACTAGGATAGAGTATAAGAGGAAGAAGCCAGCCTCGTTTGAAAAGTGTTCAACATCTTGATAAATCAGAGTCCAAGAAATTAAGGAGCATTGAAATGGGCATTTATTTCCTTTCTCACTGGCAGCTCCTCGATGCTACATCTCCTGGAAAAATTGCAAAGGAACTTTTTTCCGAGTTTGGCAAGTATGGCTCCTTACATGGAAATGATTGTGTAAGACTGGATTACTCTGGCTAATTGGCTTCATTTGTTATCTGAAATCTAAGCATTGCCTCACTGGTAAATTATTGTATGCTCATTTCTTTAAAAAATCAATGAACATAAAAGCCATATGGTTTCATCCTTATTTAATTATTTTGAAAATGCACTAAATTTTTGCAATGCCTCACTGGCATCATCCTATATTATAGTTATGAATGAGACCCAAGGAAGAAATATGGTTGGATAGACTTTACAAACCTTCAGATTAATTAACTCTGAAGGAATATGATTCAAATGTTGTTGAATATCTGTATGTGTCAGGCACTGTCACCTACATGATTTCTTTTAAACTTCATAGCTTTTTATTTTGTTTTGTGTTTTTGGTACCAGAAATCAAACTCACGACCTTGCTCTTGCCAGGCAGGTGTGGAGCCACTAAGCTACATCCCCACCCCCCTCATAGACTTTTTAGATTTTGTTGTCCCACTCTTACCAAGGAGGTATCTGAAAGTGCAGTGGGTTACACAGTTTAGGTCCAGTGGGTTACACAGTCTGAGTAAGGCCACATAACTAGTAATACAGATTTTGGTAAGGGCTTCTGCATCTAAGTATAGTGTTCTTTCTATTACTTTTCTGTGTCCGCAAGCCTCGTATCTATCATTTCTGATAGCCACAAATAACAGCAATAATAATCCACAAAGTGGTACTTCTCTACATCTTTCCATCTCTGCCTGGTGATTTCATTCTATGAATGGATTCCATGGAAATTCTTTTTTCTCC
Source organism: Fukomys damarensis (assembly GCF_012274545.1). Classification (NCBI taxonomy): domain Eukaryota; kingdom Metazoa; phylum Chordata; class Mammalia; order Rodentia; family Bathyergidae; genus Fukomys; species Fukomys damarensis. The sequence continues at coordinate 117,245,364 of NW_022900928.1, forward strand.
ACATTTTTATTAGTATGTATTGGTTTTACAGATCAATGGGTTTCATTTAGTCAGATTTGTGCATGCACATCACACACTTTAATCATGCTCCTGATTCTCGCCTCACCCTTCTCTCTCGTTTCATGTGATTTGGGGGGAGGGGAGTTTCAAGGTGTATAATGTATTGGAAATTACTGAAAAACAAACTCTAAAACATCAAAATGAGTTTGCCATCATTGTGATTACTTTACAAAATAGTGATGATGAAATAGGATGAAGAGGGGTTAAATTTGTGTTTCTACTGCACAAAATTCTGTTATTGAATTTTATTCATTCTTTTTAAAATTTCAGTTACCAGAATTTGTTTCAGGAGGCAAGAACAGAATATCCATAAGTTTCTGCTCATGGGAGCACATAGGTGTGATCATGCAATTTCACTCTTGTGTGTGCACATATGTATTTAACAGAACCATCAGTTTAGACCCACATACCCAGGGGCAGATGGTCTTGATGGTTAAGGCAACTGGGAAAACAAACTGGAACTGTTGAAGGAAAGACAGCTCAGGGCTCAGCCTTTCCTGTAAAGTGAGAAGTGAATATAGCGTCCCTGAAAATGTCCAGTTCTGGTTGGAGTCCAGAGAGACCCAGAGTGTGCATTTAGCTCATCTCTGCCACTTTCTTGCTCTGGCTGGGGCACAGATTGCACTCTGACTCTGGCCTGACTGAGCACTACACCACCCCAAGGTCTGTCCCCTGTGTCTTCATCTGTTCTGCTCAGGATGCTCACTCTGTACTGATCCTAAGAGCCCCAGCTGATGTGACACCAGGAAACGGCACCAGGCACATAGAGTTCAAAGTCACGGGGGCCAAAGAAAGAGCCCATGACCTTAAGGCAGAAAGCAAGAGAATGGGGTGGGCAGGACAAGGAAAGTAGATGGGAGTCATTCAGAAGTGTTACGCTCTCTTTCCCACCTTCCAAGCCTCCACCAACACCCGTACCGACACTGGCCTTCTTTGGATTTTCTCATCTCTTATCACACAGCTGAGGTTTTGTCAGGAAGCAACTAATTTAACCTCATTTTAATGAAGAGAAACATGGAGACTCAGAAAAGACAAGGAGAAGTGGATGCTATGGCCATAATGAATCAGCTAAGACCTGGGAATCAGAATTGTGAGGATCTAAGCCTTCCATGGGCAAAAATCTTTGCTCCATTATTCTGATCACACTCAATTGTTTTGCTGTGAACACCTGGTCCTCCTCCTCCTCCTCATTCATTATCACTTACACCCTCCCTGCTTACTCCTAGTTTTGTTTGATCATGCGATCCAAGCTTCACTCAATTTACTTCATTCAACAAACGTTATTGAGCACTCTTCTGGAACCAACACACAACAGACAAAGTCCCCATCTACCTAGGGAAAAGTAGTAGTGGGGCTTACATTGTCATGAGGTAATATATCAGAGGGAATTCTCAAGATCTCCTAATGAACTCCATTAATTCTCTCTTTCAATTTGTGAATATTTCATGACACCATCTGTTAGATTTTAATTTTAATATGTATACTTTAATTTCCTTCCATTCCACTCAAATCTCCCAATACAAAATGATTTCAGTATTATTTGAAAGAGCAATTCTATGCACTCTCATAAAAATTTGAAGTGTTTTGGTGAACATTTTGCAATAAGCTCCAGACTCCCAGGCATGTCTAAGGGAAGGAAGTTATTGCCTTTTCCCACTAAAGCCCATTAGCAGGGATTGCACGTTGAGTTAGCTGTATGAGAAGCAAATATGAATGAAATACATAAGAAGTGGCATGAATATACAGGACAGAAAATGGGTGATAGTTTGGCTGAGTGGCCACAGCAGATTTCTAGAGAAAGTATCACTTACAGATAAACGTGTAAAAGTCACGCTCACAGTTGAGTTAACCTGCCAGCAAAGGATCCACAAGCCCAAAAGGCATGATCCAAGGTTGATTATGCTAAATGAGATCTACTGAGAATCCCTGCTTTCTTTCTCTAGTCTCAGGCTGTGGTGGGTGATTGTTCATTTGCTCTATGTTAATGGTGGTTTATCTAAGCTCATGGTCTCTCTCCTCCTCAAAATGATTTTTAAATTTTCTTTACTTCTCAGAAAACCAAAAGAATCTGCCATATTATGCACCAATGGCCCTGAAGAGGCATGAGTAGAATTTAAAACTGACCAAAACAAGAAAAAAGTATATGCCCCATCAGTTTCATTGATACCTAAAGACCTTGGGCTTTGGGATAGAAACACTTGGTTTAAATCCTAGCCCTTTCACTTAATAACTCTATGAAACACTGTTAACGTCCCTGATCCCTTGGTTTTGTTTTCTCACACATCCAGTGTGTCATTTAGCTTTCAGTTGGGAAAATAGCTGCTGTCAGTATGAAGGAGATAAGAGATCCTACTCGGAATTAGATCTTACATAAGCATAGGAGGAATCGAGAATGAGGGGATGGTGCAGAGGATTAGAGAACCAGTCACTTCGCGGCCTTCCCAAGTCAAAGGTGAGGCTGTATGCATCAGAGCTTCCGAAGAATCTAAGGAGCTCAGCACACAACAGCAGAAGGAGGACCATTGAAAGACGCTGGAGGAGAGGTTCTAGAACTGCATTGGTGGATCTACAGCTATGGGTGCCATGGGTGAGCTGGGCCAAATGTGGAGAAGACAAGCTGGAAAGAATGAACCAGCTTGGCCCCTCTACGACCATCCACAGCTGTGTCTGGTCATGGCAACCTTTTGGGAGGAGTAGTTTTTGCTGAACGCTTACTTCGCATGTATCCTACAGGTTTGTCTCTTGGCTGGCTCTAAAAAGATACCACATAGGACATGGATTCTTAGAAAATTAACTTGGCCTTAGACAAATTGAATAATACACTATCCTGCTTCTGTAACTGCAAACCTGCCTTGGGAAGTAGTCCCAGCACTCTCACTCCACAAGGTTTGAAAGGAGCTCACTTTACCACTTATATCCTCAGGTACTGGCATAGGACTCAGGCCTGGATAACTGAATGTCACATACATCTAGCCATTGACAGATTTAAGGATGGACTTGGGACCACATAACTGTTAATGAGATTTTATTCTGGATGTTTGTCAGAACTGTAGGAAGAAATAATCCCCCCTCTTCATGGGGATATGGCAGAAACTTGGGAATTGCTGGTTTGCAATTTGTCCTCTAGAGAATTCCTGCCTGAGAAGAGAGATGAGCCATGGGAACCCGAGTGTACGTGCAAGGAATGAGAGTGAAACTGAGTCCAGTGGACATCAATGAACCCCCCTAAGTGGAAATCAAGGTACAGTGAAATTCAAAGCCCAAAAACATATTTAATCTAGCTGGGTTAGGGTTCTATCACTTGTAATTGGAAGCACTGAGACAAATACAACAGACGGAGAGCCTGTCACATAGTAAGTACTCAATAAATATCAGCTGTCCCTTTTGCCTTCTCTTTCCTTCTGCCTCTATTTTTTCATCTTCTCTTCTTCCTTCTCTTTCTTCTCCCCTCCTTCCTTGTCATCTCCTTTTTCCTTGTCTTCTCATTACTATTTCCTTTTCTGACCCTTTCGTTTCTCTCTTCTGTGTTTAATGTAGGTTTATTAAAGACGGTTCTGTCGGGAGATATCTCAGCCACACGAAACCACCTCAAAAGGCCTCTTTCTATCTGTCTACCTACAATGTCAATTACCAGGGTCCACAGACAAAAAGTGGCTGAGTAGGAGTGGGTGTTCTTGTAAAGAAACGGGAATAAAAGCTTCCTTAGTAACTTTATCTCGCCCTTCGGTGTTCTGCACGCTGTTACTCCTTTTCGTGGCAGTTTCTCCCTGACCTTGAATGTGCCTCTTCATGGCTGTCTTCCCTTGTCCTCGTCTCCAGCTCACTGATATCCTTCGGTGAAGAATATGGGCAGATGAACTAATTCAGCCCTCCAAAGGGTTTGGATTTCCCTTGAAAGAGACACTGTTAAAGCTTCACCAGTCTTAGGATATCCTGACCAAGGAAGTGGAGAGGACACGGAGAAGGACAATTTGCAGGTTATAAGACTAGTAAATGGCTTTTTCTTCCTTTTCCATTAGGACATTTTCTATTACACTTAGTAACAACTGATCCCTAGCTTTCAAAAATATGAGAAATTGCGATGCAGAGAATAGGAATCACCTAGTGAATCAGTCAAAATGTATCTATAAAATCCACAGGGTGAATAGCATATAACAGCTGTTCTATCTCCATTGGGTTTTGACTAGGAAATGGGATTAGGATACAGTACATGGGCTTTAGAGGAATCATTTACCAGGAATTCTAGATAGCAAGCACAGTTTAATAGCATTAGATAAATAATGAAAATCACTGAACTATCTTCTTTGGACAATGTTAGAAATTCAAATCCATTGGTTTAGAGTTACAGGCAGCATGGTGATGACTCTCAGAATTTAATCCAGCACAAGAATACCATTTTTTCCAAGACAGTATACAGTAACATGATGTAGTCATAGCTATAGGTACAGGAAAGATGTGGGAGACAGAATGTTCACTTCTTTTGCTTTCTACCGGAGCTTTAATACTTGCTACCCACTCACTTTCTCCTCCCTTCCCTCTTTCTCTCTTTGTTCTCCACTCCCAGCGATGACTGCTTTAAACCCTTACCCTTAAGAGAGCTCATAAACCTACTCAGTGATTCATGTTTGGATTAATTCTCTCTCCTTCCAGTTCATTTCCCTTTTCCCTTACTCCTGCACATTAGTTTCACATTCCGGAGTTAGCCACTCACAAATCTGCCTTATCTCAGACTTTAGTTGTGGGGGAACCCCAAACAAGACTTTGTCATTTAGAGATAAGTGTTCTCATTATCCATGTTTATTAAAATTGCACCTTGAAAACTTGTCATCACAAGCAGAAATTTTGGATTTTCCCATCCTTTCTTTGAATCTCTTTTGTACTTTAACCTCCACCCTTCTGAGTCCCATGACATCTACAACTGTAGAGATAGAGAAGTTTTCCGTTTTTTGTTTTTTGTTTTTTTCCTTTTAGCAGTGTCAATTGAACCCAGGACCTGACACATGCTAGACAAATGTTATATCAGTGAGATACAACCCAAGCCCTTTTGATTATGATTTAATTAGTTCACAGACATAACATCAATTGGAAACCAGGGGAATATACTCACAGGCCAAGAAAAAAAATATTAGCTAATGTGTCTCATGGCATTCCATTTCTAGAATAAGGGAAAATATATGCAAATGACAAGGGAAAATTAAATTGCAGTCCCTCCCTTGGCCATTTTCCTTATGGGGAGGGACAAATAACTAAAGCAGTCAAGAAGAGATCCTCGTAACTAGTACTCATATTTGAGAAGACACAAGAAGTTGAAGGGTACGGATGGAGCAATAGTATTATTCGGTGACCATGAGATTGATATAAATAAGACAGGTAAGCAAAAGAAGATATTGACTCGTTTTTCTAAATGATATTAGGGTTAAAAATCGAACTTCCTACTAAAGCAGGAATCTATCAGATGTGGATCTCATCTCACACGACTCAGTGAAACAAGTCAATGTAGGTGCTAATGGAAGGCCACTACTGGTGGGACCAGTGCATGAAACCAGATCCTTCTTGTCCGCACCTACCCTTCCCCTATTCACTGTGCCTCCTGTCTGATCTGCCCTTCCTGTCTGACCCACTCTGGACACACCTGGTTCTCAGTCCTTTTGCATCACTTGTCTTGGCCCAGGACCTCTGAGGCTGTCATTCTAGTGATGGAACAGCCAGGTTGGCTCATCTCCAGGGCACCCCCATATCTGGCCAAGGTCCTAGAGGACCAGAGGGGGAAACTCTTTGCACCAACTCTCTGCAGGTGGTGGGTGAGCCTCTTTCTGAGCCTTGATGGTGAATAGGAAGCATGCCACCTCACAAGGAAACTGTACTCCATTAAAATCATTGTTTAGGAGTTGCTCCTTTCCTTGCATGAGGATTTGCTGCACTGTACCTTTGATGCATCTGTCCTGAATGGCCTTAGGAAATGATTTAGCCAACTCCCTCCAACAGCTCTTTTAGTAGGAAGATATTTTTGACAGAGAGTTTTTCTCAGACACACCTCCATTGTTCACTTCTCAAGCTTTCCTCATATGTTACAGGTTCTAAACCATATATTGTCCCATTTACCTTGTTCTGTGTTCCATCCTTGTCACTCCATCCAATGTATTGAACCCAGAGAAGAATCCGCCTAGCACAGTTACTATGAGACTATTACTTTTGGATGATAATAACTTTGTAAGCTAAGTGAGCACATAGGTCTGTATTTTATGAGCCCAATTCATGTGAAATCTTCTGCCATAAATCACTTTGGGAACAGGATGACAGTAAATAAACGAATACACAAATGAATGAAACTAAATATTTTAATGTGATCAATAGTTTCAGTCTCTGTTTGATCCATGCCACGTACTTCACTGAGGATACTTTATGTGAACAAATTTTAAATACTATAATGACATCTTTGTAATACTTTACATTGTCACTGCCAGTCTTTTTACAATGAAGAATCCCAAAGTGTTCATTTTTTTTTGGAAAAATCATAATTTTAGCCAGGAGAGCAGATCTTCAGAATGCAAATCATGATCTTTTCTGGCTCCTGACTTTTATTAAAATCCTGATTTTTATGGAAAGGAATAGGGATTATGCCTTCAAAATAGATTTTGGTTTCTGTGAGATTTTTTGTTTTGTTTTGATTTGTTTTTTGGATAGGGTATTACTATGCAGTTCAGGCTGGCCCTAAACTCACTATGTACCCCAGGCTGGCCTTGACCTCTCAGAGATCCTTCCACCTCAGCCCCTTGTGTGCTGGGATTACAGGCAAGAACCTCCATACCTGGCTCAAAATAGATTTTGTGATTAAAAATTGGTTGGTCACCTATTCTGAGAGCTCTCCATGTTAATGAGAATTGCATGTTCTTTGAAAAATTATTAATCATCTTTTGATATTCTTATTTATTAATTTGGATTTGGGAAAGCTAGTTTATCATACTCTCAATCATCTTTTCTAATGAAACTGCAGAGTAGCAATGTTGGGCATACATCACGAAGAATCTAAGAGCTGGGCATGATGTCAATAGCGGTTGAAGTGTTCTATCTATACTTAATCTCAGGAAATGTGCTTCTTATTAGAGGTGACAGACTTGAATGGTGCAAGGTGCTTCAGTGACCTTGAGTGGATCATGAAGAATTGTGAGACCATCTTGGAGAAAGAATGTTAAGTCTGTAGCGTAGATAAGTTTTAGAGAATAAATGGAGGCCACATAGGAAAGATGACATCTGACTTGGCCCTCAAAGGTGGGTGCCTATTGGCTTGCAATGTACTTTCTCTTGGAGAAAAGCCTACTGAGATCCCTGCCCCCCTCTTCTTGGACCATATCTTTTAGGTAGCAAGGCACTTTGTCCTCACTTGCTTCAATACTAAGGCATAAATTAACAGTGACTAGAACCACATCTCAAGGAGAGAGGTTCAAGGACTAGGGCTATGAATTAATGTAAAATGTAGGGACACAAGGAGAGAGTTAGACAAAGTCAGTTCCAGTTGGACAGATGGTGATGTCCTTTATAACTCAGTTCTATCCTGTTTTCCCATAAAGATAAAGACTACTCTTTTTCCTAACATAGTCCAAATAGTCTTGGCTGTGCTTAAATGGAATTCAGGCACTTGTGTGTGTGGCTGAAATTGGAATCTGTGGGGTGCTTTTGTTTTATATCCCCAAGTGTTTTGTAATTTACTTGCGAAACTCTGAATATTTTGGACTACAGGAGTGAAACAACAAGAAGTGGCTCTAAAATTTCCTGTAAAGAGCACCGGGTGTGGTGACACACACCTGTAATCCCAGCACTGGGGAGGCTGAGGCAGGAGGATTACTGTGAATTCAAGACCAGCCTGGGTTATATAGTGAGTTCCAAGTCAGTCTCAACTGCATAGTGAGACCCTATCTCAAAAAAATATATATCCTATAAAGAGAAGGGTAGTCATCTTTGTGAAAGCAAATTGAGTCCCCTTTATGAGGTTTGCTCTGCTGTTGGGTTGCCACTCTGATACTCAAGCTGATTTCAGAGTTCAGATGGCTAACATTTCTTTCATGTGTAAATCCCGAATGCTCATCAAATAATAAGTTTAACTTCTTCCTTTCCTACCTGTATTGCTTTAATTTTTTTCTCTTGTTTAATTGCTATGGCTAATGTTTCCAGAACTATATCAAAGAGGAGTGGTGACAGTGGGCATCCTTGTCTTGTTCCTGATTTTAATGTGAAGGTTTTCAGTTTTTGGCCATTTAATATGATGTTGGCTGTAGGTTTTTCATAGATAGCCTTTATTAAATTGAGATATAGACCATCTATTCCAATTTTTTGCAGGGTTTTTATCATGAATGGGTGTTGAATTTTGTCAAATGCACTAGGAAAATGGATACATATTGAGGATATACTAAGTGAAACAAATAAGTCACAAATGTGTAAACACCAAATAGTTTCTCTGGTGTGAAAAGCTATAATAGTACATAAGATCCTAATGAGATAATTGACCATGTGAAATAGGAAGAAAAGGGGTAAAGGTGTAGGGAAAATGGGAAGGGTATGGGGAAAGGTAATAAGGGAAAAGAAAAAATATGACAAAATGAAAAAATGGAAATAAAGTGTTTGTAAATGGGGAGAGGAGGAGGGGGTGAAGGGAAGGCAGGGACAAGGGGAAAAATTGACAACCAAGACCTGTCATGTAAAGGTACAAGATACCAATAATGAATGTAATTGTACTGTATACCTAAAATGTACCAATAAACTCAATTAAAAAAAAGAATGTAAATTGGCAAAAAAACAAAATCTTGAATGCTCCACTGAGCTCCTTTTTACAACACACTTTTGTTTGGACCTTGATCAAAACTGTCCTCCAGAAGTTGAGTGAGCTAAGCAGACAGAGGGATTCATGGAGATAATTGGGAGAAAGGAAGATATTGGAACTAACGAGTTGATCTCCAAGATCACGGAAGAGCAGCCCCAAAACTCCATGGGGGATGAAGTTCTGGAGATGAAATGGGGTGCCTCTTTCTCAACGAGCCAAGTCAGAGTGCAGCTCCAGGAAAACTGTAGAGTGTTAATTGGAATGAGAGCCCTAAGAATGGCTGAGAAGCCTACAAAGCAACTACCTGCCAACCTAAAATTAAAACTTTCATCTTCTAACACCCAGTACAGAATCCCACCTAGAGTGATTTACCAACCAAAGGACTTTAAAAGCACCACTTAAGAAAGGAGTCAGGGCCCAGGGATTTAGCTCAGTGGTTCCACTGCCTGCCTCACAAGTACAAGGACCCGAGTTTGATCCCCAATACCGAAAAAAAAAAGAAAGAAAGGAGTCAGGATCCATAGATATTCCTATATTCATTACTTGCATGATTTCTGCCTATGGGCACATTGTGTTGAGGTTTAAAATCTTTACAATGAACAGAGTGTATATGGTTTAAAAAAAAAACAGCAAAAAACAAGACATAAGAAGGACATGAGCTGGTTCATAGAGGGTTTTGAAGAGCAGTTCTAAGAATTAGAATGATCCAGTGGAAGTTAAATATAAAAGAGCACAGCAAGCTGTTTGCCAACAGTGGGACTGTCTTGACCAACAAGAGATTTCTGTGTGCTTTCTAATAGAAAGCTCTGCATCCAACCTGGCCACAGGGAGTGAGCAATGGAGTGAGGAAAAAGGAACAGAACAGGAAAGGCTGTGATACACAAAACCAAACTGGGTCTAGGACCAGACCTCATCCATCTTAGGATCAGTGGTGCCTGGACAGCCCCTGGCACAGATAGGAGGCTCTATGTGAGTTTCTCAACAGCAGTTGGCTCTAGAGACTTTGGAGAAATGCAAATGGGAAAGAGCATTTTTACACTATCTGTAGCTGGGAACCTCTGTTTTGTTTTGTTTGTTTTGTCCTATTCACTTGCATCTGATAAGGAAGAACAATAGAAAGTGGAATGCACTCATTGAGCTTTTCTGTACAATTCAGTACATGTCTGCTAAATAATGAATGAATGAACAAATCAAAAAACAAATAAGACAACCAATGAATCAATCATTCAGCCAATGAATCTTATTCATTTTTTTTTCTAGATTGCCTTATATCTAGTGGAGTGCAGAGACTCCTAAACTTGGAATCAGAGGCGAGGTTTATGCCTTTAAGTATGTATGGCACACTGAGGTTGTGTGCTACAGTCTCTGATTCTACCATGACATGATAGAATGCTGGTGCTACAGTGTACAGGACCAAGTTCCTTTTCCTAAATGAGAAGGAATACCATATAAATAATGAAACAGAAAAATCGGTCTGAGTTCAGCTAACACAAAGATATGCAGAATTGGGAAAATGATAGTCTTTCATGAAGGAAGGTCAGAAAAACAATCTCTGAGGATGTGACACTTGAAGAAATGTATGCAAGGAGCAAAAGAAAGATCCTCGCTAAGAGTGCACTAGGTTCAGAAAGCAAAGACTCTGTCTTAGACACTTTTTCATCTCTGGGACAAAATACCCAACACTCACAACCCAGAGGAGGAGATGTTTATTTTGGATCACCATTTCAGTCTGTGGTCTGCTGGCTCCGAGGCAGAAGCAGTACAGCAGAGGGACACAGCAGAGGAAAAGTACCCACCCATGGCTGCAGCAAGCAGAGACGGGGAGGGAAATATACCCTTCTAGGTTACAGCCCTAGTGGCCTACTTCTTTAAAACAGGCCCCATCTCCTAACAGCTCTGAACTCATCAGTGGATTCATTCCTACCCCAATGATCTAATTACCTTCCAAGAGTCCCATCTCTGAACACACGAGCCTTTTGAGGACATTCCAAATCTAAACCATGACGGAACATGAGGCAAAAATAAGCACAAATTGCCAAATAGAAACAAAAATAATGTGTCACTGCAGATGGGACAGGCAGGGGAAGGGAGCAAGGTAGGATATTGGGTCAGAACAGTTGGGGGGGGGCTTCTTTCTTTTGTCAGATTATGACATTGAACAATAGAAATAATGGTTAATAACTGTCGAAAGGCCACTGTGCGCCACGCATGTCTAGTCTGTCTTAATTAGCTATCACAACTCAGTAAGATAAGTAGGATGATATCAAAGTCTTTAACAACCAGTGTATCACAAGCACAAACCCATCAGATAATACCATGAACCATCCTCTGGCCAGACCAGCTTGAGTTCATGTATCTTTGTTGCTTCCATTTCATAGCTGAGGAAACAGCTCAGAGGTGGGGGTCACCACCTCCAAACTATACATCTGTCCATTTTACCACTACATACCACATACTGAAAGTGTCACGTAACCTACCTCTTGTGAAACTCGGGTAATTGTATATTTTTTTTTATTTGAAGATTTACTGTCTACACTGTAGAAGAAAGAATACAGTCCCGGGAATACACAAATCATAGAACTACTCCTGATAGAGGCACTAACTAGTGAAGTGTTTTAGTCAGTTGTCTCACCACTGGGACAAAATACCTGACAGCAGCAACTGAAAATGGGGTGCATTTTAGCTCAAGGGATTCAATCCATATGCAGACAGTCCCAAGACAGAAATGGTGTGGCAGAAAGGCATGCTGGAGGAAAGCTGTTCACTGCATTGTGGCCAAAAAGCAGAGAGAGAGAGAGAGAGAGAGAGAGAGAGAGAGAGAGAGAGAGAGAGAGAGAAAGAAAGTGAGGAGGCAGCAATAAGAATACACTTTTCCAAGTCACATCCTCAGGGACCCAGCTCCAGCCAGGCCCACCACCAGCCAGGCCCCACATCCCAACAGCACGTTTAGCTACTGAATTCATCAATATAATCCAATCACCTTCCGAATACATGAGACTTTGGGAAAACCATTTACATATATACTATAGTGAATTACTGTATGTCTCTGGTGCCCAGAAAACTTTTGGGTACACGTATTAAATGAGGGTTCCACTGGCATTTGGTGGGTAGTAGCTGGAAATACTGCTAATACCCTGCAATTTCACTATAAATTATTACCAGTAGTGGGTTGAGAAATCTGCTATCATGACTAGAGAGGTAACAAATACTGTAAGGAGTGTCAGGTGTGATATTGAGGATGTGGTGAAGACTACGGAAAAGTACAGCAGATGCAGACAACGTACGCTTTCTCTCTCTTTTTCCTTCATTTTATTATTACTATTATTATTATTCCTATTTTACTCTTTTTTTTTATTTTGGGGACAGGGACTTACTGCATATTCCAGACTGGCCTTGAACTCACAATGAAGCTCAAGCTGGCGTCGAATACATAGCAAGCCTCCTGCCTCACTCTTCTGAGCAGTGGGATTATAGGTGTGCACCACCACCCCATTCATATAAAATAATACCATATAAAATAATTTATAGAGTTATGTACACTAAAAAAATCACACATTCAGGTCAATGTCAGCTGCCTGTGGCCTAAGCCAAACCTAGTTGCCCACTATTTTCTTTTAACAGGTCAGACAAAAGTCTCTTGGTCATGCAGAGGTGTGAGTGTGTGTGTACAAACATGTTTACACATACATGCTCATATGTATGCAGTGGTAAGATTTATTTTCAAAATATTTTCAGAAAGTGAGAACCTTCATCCCTCTTAGAATCTTTCATTTTCTTTGGTTTGCAAATTTCCCTCCTTTCATCAGACCAGCTTAATTCCTCCTGCTTTGGCTTTAGCAAGATGAAGCCTGACTGTTGCACTTGAGCTGGACAAGAACTTCTCATTTAAATTCTGACCTTCTCATGCTGCCTAAAGCCTTGGGAAGGAGGCGCCCTTGCTCACATTACTCTTTCAGCCTTTAGAGATAGGCTGGAAGAGACAGGTTGGTCCCACATTTATGATGCACCCACAGAGTGATTTATGGCTTGTTTATCCACTTCATGGGAGTTGTGGCCTATGACTTTCAGTTCGAGGACCTAGTAACAGATTTGGGGAAGGAAATTTGGCAGTGGCAACCCATACAGTTGTACTTGACTTTTCAGCCTCTCCCTTGGAAGCTAATGCAGCAGCAGTCCCAGACACTTGTGCACAGTGGCATTTCTGCAAAGACACCAGTTATTAGCAAAATGTCTGGGCCTCAGGGCATGCAAGTGTGCAACTTTCAGAGCAACAACAAATAATCTTCCAAATGTGCTGTACTAATTAAGACTGTTGGCAAATGACAAACTCCATGTAACCTACTTCCTCATCAACTCGGCTTCTTTGTGTTGCCAGTTTAAGAGTTACCAAAAAGTATTTCATTTTTTATCTTAGTTTGTGTTTTCTAGTATATTAATAAAAATAAGCATTTTGTATACCTATTGGGCATTTATATTTTCGCTTCTGTACTATGCTGGTTCAAATAATTTCCCCTTCCATTAAAGGCCAATTTTTGTGTCAATAAAGTATCTTTTCATAATATGTGGTTTGTTTTTCACTTTATTATATCTTTTAATAAAAAGAACTTTTCTTTTCATTATACTCACTTGTATTAAGCATTGTATATGTATAACCTTTCTGTATTTTCTTTAAGAAATCCTTCCATAGTCCCAAAACAGAGAAAATAGAAATTATTTCCTGTTATATTGTCAGCTTCTCAACTGAAGACACCACCTAAATGAATGGAGAATCTAAATATAAGGATGTACTTTTTCGAAGAGGAATTATGTATTCAATATCAATCCTATAAAATGTTGCTAGTGATGTGTTTCCAACAAATCACATTGAAAAATTAAGGACTGCAAATAGGCAAGACTCTCAAAATAAAAGCATATTGTAATTGAACTTGTCCTACCATATACCTCATTACCTATATGTTTTGTGTGCATATGTGCATGTTTATTTATACAGATATATTTATATACAGTTTGTATCTAATTCTACATACTTATATAAGTATATATCATATATAAAATAATACATAAAGTACTTATAATATATTTGAAAAATTATATAAGGAAATTTATACCACATAAATATATATACATAAATGGAAATGCAATATATGTATTGCATAAATATATATTTAAATCTTTGAAATATGTCCCAAACCTTGCCACATATATATATATATATATATATATATATATATATATACATACATACACATATATTTTTTTTTTGTTGTTGTTGCTGTTGTTACTTTGTCTTCAGTGGGACACAAAACCTAACACTCACAGCTCTAAGGAGGAAAGATTTATTCCTGCTCATAGTTTGCAGAGGTTTCAGTCCGTAGTTAGTGGTTCAAACGCGGGGCAGCATGGCAGAGGGGCCGGCAGAAGTAGGCAGCAAGGAAGGATCAAGAGAGGATCAGGGAGGAGCTAGGCCTAGACCATGCCCCCAGAGCAAGCTAGCTATAAATTCCCACCACAATCCAATCATTTTCCAAAAGTCTGTCGTATGAATACATGAGGCTTTGGGAGGACACCTAGTCAGAAACCGTTACGTATATATACTTTTCTTGTGTTTATTTCATGTCATAAATATCTTTGTGAAATCATTATTGTTTTCTGAAGTAAATTTAATTGTGCTATGATGTGTCATAGTTTATATACCAATTGATTTATTTTGTTGATGTTTTTGTTTAATCTATTTTAACATTTGTTATGAGTGAGACTGACGTGTAATGTTAGTTTTTCTTTCTATCACTGTATAATTTGGGAATCAAGATTATACTGTCTTCATAGAGTGAACTGAATAGAATGTTTTTCCTTTTATGGTCTAAAAAAAGCTATTGTATGATTAGAATAATCACTTTCTTAAAATTTTTAAAAAAACCAGGACTGACATTCAGTCCATACACATCAGTGTGCCTCCGCCTACTATGTATCACAGACACTTGATTTCTTAGAATGTGGACCATATTCACTGCTAGTTATTTTGAATTCTGACTTGCAAAACTTGCGTATAAAATAACTTGGACATTTGTTTCCTTTGTGGGATACTGCTAACTACAGTTTTAAATTTTTTAAATTTCTCCTAGAAATTTTCAGGCTTCCTATTCTTCTTGAGTTAATTTTGATAAATTACTTTTTTGAGAAGTTTATTTCATCAAAATTTTCAAATTAATTGCCACATAATTTTTCATGCTCTTCTATTATTTTTCATACCTGTGCAATATCTACAGTTGTGTTCTTTCTTTGATTTTTACTGTTTTATTTGTTCATCTCTTTTTCAATTACTCTTGGCATAAGTAAGTTCTACAGATACATTAATAAAAGATGTTTTCAAGGGGAAAAAATGAGAACATAAACCACCTATCATGTAAAGGTACAAGATCCCAATAATGAATGTAATTGTACTGTATACATAAAATGCACCAATAAACTCAATAAAAAATAATTAAAAAAATAAAAGGTGGTTTGCTTTGTCAATCTACTTATTTATTGGTTTGCTGCTTTAGTAATGTTTACTCTAATCTTTCTATTTCCTGAGATTTATTGTTTTCTTTTTTAAAATAAAATCCTGATTTTTATTCTCAGCTCATTATTTTCAAGTCACTAAAGTTACTGAAATGTAACCATAAGTAATCAGCTTCAAAATATTTTATTATTAACACTAAATCTCTGCAAAAAAAGCAAGGATCTTTAAGCATTTTACCTTCAATATCCTCTCCTGATTTTATATGTCTATTTTTAGAAAGGTTTTAGAAAGGCCTTTTTAAAAATTCATATTATAATATACATCTGTATATATATATATATACATACAATATATGAATATATAGCATATGTAATTTAATTTAAAAATGCTTATACACATTGATTACAGTCATCCTATATTCATATTAGATTCATCTGCAAACCTTTTTGAAAATATTGATGTTTGAACCAGTTGTGGTGGTACAGACCTTAAAACACAATCACTTGGGAAGCTGAGGCAGAGCGATCACAATTTCAAGGCCAGCCTAGGTAACTTAGTGAGACTCTGACTCAAAATTTTAGTTTTTTTAAATGCCTGGGGGGATCTTAGTGTAGAGGAACCCTACACACACACACACACACACACACACACACACACACACAAATACACTACGATGCCTTTTATCTATCCATCCAGACAATTTAACTCAGACTCTTAGCCAAATGATTCTAATTTGCAAGGAAGATTGTTAACAACTTTAACTCCTCTTCATGTTTGCCTCTTGGTTTGCTCACTAGTCCTTTTCATTTTTGAGATATTCTTTCTGAAAAATATTTTCCTGCTTCCTGACATGCATCCTTTATAAATGTTTTACTGAAGGTCTGTTGTGGCAATTTTGTTTCTGTTTGTGTCAAAATTCTTTTGTGTCTAAGTTCTGGAGAGAAAGTAACATTGGGCACATGATTTTAGGTTGGCAATTTTTTTCCTTCATAGATCTTTGAAAACATTACTCAGAGTATTGGATTCCACTGTTGCTGGGAGAAGTCTTCCAACAGTCTAATTTTCCACATTTTTAGTGTGCCTTCTCTCTTTTTTATCTTTGGAGTTTATATATATATATATATTTCTAATTTGTCTGTCTTGTATGCATTGCATTTTTTCCTAGTGTGTTACAGTTATTTCTCAATAAATTCTGGAACATTCTTTTTTTCTCCCATTAAGTTTATTGGTACATTTAAAGCAAACAATATTGTTACATTTACATTGGGATCTTGTACCTTTATATAATATATCTTGGTTCTTATTTTTCCCCATATATATATATTTCTAATTTGTCTGTCTTGTATGCATTGCATTTTTTCCTAGTGTGTTACAGTTATTTCTCAATAAATTCTGGAACATTCTTTTTTTCTCCCATTAAGTTTATTGGTACATTTAAAGCAAACAATATTGTTACATTTACATTGGGATCTTGTACCTTTATATAATATATCTTGGTTCTTATTTTTCCCCATACTCCTGCCCTCCCTTTACCTCCTTCACCCTTCCCTCTTTACAAAGACTTTGTTACCATTTTTTTCTTTTTTTACATTTTTCTTTTCCCTTATTTCCTTTTCCCTCCCCTTCCCACTTCCCCTTTAGCCATTTTCTTCCTATTTCACACTATCAATTATACCATTTAAGCCTTATTTACACTTTGAATTTTTCATACCAGAGAATCTATTTGGTATGTACTCAAGTGTGCCCTATTTATTTCACTTAAGAGTATAGTCTCAATGTCCATCTATTTAACTATAAATGTCTCTAGTTTCACATTCTTTATGGCTGAGTAGTATTCCATTTTATAGGAAAACCACATCTTATTTATCTAGTCTCCAGTTGATGAGCATTTGGGTTATTTTCAAATTTTTAGTTATTAAAAACTGTGCCACTACAAACATGGGTGTGCATATATCACTGTGGAATGATTCTTCTAATTCCTCTGGAAAGATACCCAGCAGAGGGACAGTGGGGTCAAATGAGACCTCTAATCCTAGTTGTTTGAGGTATCTTCTTACTGATATCCATAGTGGTTGCACCAGTCTGCACTCCCACCAACAATAGAGAAGGTTTCCTTTCTCCCCACAGCCCCACCAGCATTTGCTATTGGTTGATTTCTTGATAGCAGCCATTCCTCCTGGGGTAAGGTGGAAGGAATCTCAGTGTTCTTTTCTTCTTCATTGCTTGAATGACCAGTGATGTTGAACATTTTTTCATATGATTATTTGCTGCTTTTACTTCTTTGTCTGAGAAATGTCTGTTCATTTCAGATGCCCATTTTTGAATTGGGTCTTTGTATTTGGAGGGTCTAATTTTTTGGAGTTCTTTATATATTCTAGATAGTAGTCCTTTGTCTGAGGAGTAGCTGGTAAAAATTTTTTCCCACATGGTAGGTTGCCTCTTAGCTCTGTTGGTGATTTCTCTTGCACTACAAAAAAATTTAATACCATGAGATCCCAGTTGTTGACTCTTTGTGCAAGTTCTCAAGCTGTTGAGGATTTGTTTATAAAGTCTTCTCTGATGCCAATGTCTTCGAGAGTTCTACCTAACTTATTTTCCAGTAAGTTTAATGATTCTCCTTTGATATTTAGATCTTTAATCCATTTGGATTTTAGTTTAATGCATGGTGAAATATAGGGATCTAGTTTTAATCTTTGGCAAGTTGAAAGCCAGTTTTTCCAACACCATTTATTAAAGAGGCTATCTTTCCTCCAGTGAGAATGGTTGGCTCCTTTGTCAAAGATGAGGTAGCTGAATATGTCTGGTGTTCTTTTTTCATCTAAGATGCAGGTCTGTTTCTTTGCCAATACCTTGCTGTTTTTATCACAATGGTTTTGTGGTATAGTTTCAAGTTGGGGATTGTGATACCCCCTGCCATGTCTCTGTTGCTTAGAATGGCTTTTGCTATTCTAGGTCTCTTCTAGTTCCAAATGAATTTTGGATTGTTTTCTCAAATTCTATTAAATATATTGTTAGGATTTCAATCGAAATTGCATTGAATCTGTATAGCAGTTTTGAAAGTATGGCCATTTTCACTATGTTGATTCTTCCCACCCAAGAGCAAGGGATATATTTCCATTTTCTCTCTCTCTCTCTCTCTCTCTCTCTCTCTCTCTCTCTCACTGAGTTTATTGGTACATTTTAGTTACATTCATCATTGGGATCTTGTACCTTTATGTGATAGGTCTTGGGTCTCATTTTTCACCCTTATCCCTGCCCTCCCTTCACCACCACCTCCTCCTCCATTTTCTTAACTTCTATCTCTTTTTTTAGAGCACTGTAATTTTCAGTATAGAGCTCTTTTGTTTCCTTCATTAGACTGATTCATTAGACATTTCATTTTTTGGATGTAATTGTGAAAGGAATTGTTTCCCTAATTTCTCTCTCAGTGAGTCTGTTACTTGTGTACAGTAGGCTATTGATTTTTGAACATTGACCTTGTGTCCAACTTCTCTCCTGAATCTGTCAATTGCATCTAGAAGTATTTTGGCAGTTTTTTGGGTCTTCTATGTAGAGTATCATATCATCAGTGACTAATGACAATTTCACTTCTTCCTTTCCCATCTTTATTGTTTTTAATTCTTTATCATGTCTAATTGTTGTGGCTAATGTTTCTAGAACTACACTGAACAGGAGTGGTGATAGTGGACATCATTGTCTTATTCCTGATTTTAGCATGAAGGTTTTCAGTTTTGAACTATTTAGTATGATATTGGCTATTGGTGTTTCATAGATAGGCTTTATCAGGTTGAGATAAACACTATCTATTCCAATTTTTTAGGGATTTTTATCATGAATGGGTGTTGAATTTTGCTGAATGCTTTTTCTGCATCTATTGAGAGGATCATTTGGGTTTTTTTTCCTTTGATTCTGGTAATATAGTGTATTACATTTATTGATGTATGTATGTTGAACCACCCTTGCATCTCTGGGATGAATCCAACTTGGTTGAGTTGTATATCCTCTTCATGATCTTCTATATTCAGTTTGCTAGTATCTTGTTGAGGATTTTTGCATCTATTTTCATTAGGGAGACAGGCCTGTAGTTCTTTTTTTGGTTAGGTCTTTCCCTGGTTTTGGAATCAAAGTAATACTTGCTTCCATGAATGAATTTGGGAGTGTTACTTCCCTTTCAATTTCATTGAAGAGTTTAAAGAGTAGTGGCAATAGTTCTTCTCTAAATGTCTCATAGAATTCAGCAGTGAAACCATCAGGACATGGGCTTCTCTTTGTTGGTACTGTTTTAATTACATTTTTAATTTCACTGAATATAATTGGGTTACTTAGACTTTTTATATCTTCTTTGTTCAACTTTGGAAGTATCTAGGAATCTGTCCATTTCTTCCATATTTTCCATTTTGTTAGAATAAAGGTTTTTGAAGTAGGTATTGATGATCCTCTGGATTTCTGGTGCATTGGTTGTGACTTCACTTTTCTCATTCCTAATTGCTTGAATTTGAGCCTTTTCTTTCCTTTTTTTGACACAGTTGGCTAAGGATTTACCGATTTTATTTATTCTTTCAAAAAACAATACTTCAATTAATTGATTTTTTGTATTGTTCTCTTAGTCTCCATTGCATTAGTTTCTCTCTGACCTTTATGATTTTCTCCCTTGTATGAGCTTTTTGTTTGTCTTGCTCTTCCTTTTCTAGGAGCTTAAGGTTAATCATTAGGTTGTTTATTCTAGCTCTCTCTGTTTTCTTAGTATGGGCCTTTACTGCTATGAACTAACCTCATAGAACTGCTTTAATTGTGTCGCATAGAATCCTGTATGTTATATTGGCATTATCATTTAATTTTAGAAATAGTCTAATTTCTTATTTAATTTCTCTGTGACCCAATGGTTGTTCAGCAGGCTATTATTTAATTTCCATGTGTTTGTGAAGTTCTTGTGGTTTCTTAGTCTATTTATCTCCAGTTTAATTGCACTATGGTTTGATACTATCCAGGGGATAATTTTAATTCCTTTGCATTTACTTAAGCATGTTTTATGAGTTAGCATGTGTTCTGTTTTGGAGAATGACCTGTGTGCAGGCAAAAGAAATGTATATTCTTATTTTGTGAGGTGGAACACTCTCTAGACATCTACTAAGTCCATTTGTTCTAAGACTTGGTTCAGTTCTATTATTTCATTGTTGATTTTTTTTGTCTAGATGATCTGTCTATTTGTGACAATGGGGTATTGAAGTCCCCCACTATAATAGTATTAGTGTTTATTTCATTTTTTGTACCCATTAATATTTGTTTTGAATAGTTGGGGGCATTAGTATTTGTTGTATTTATGATTGTTATCTCTTCCTCTTGTATTGTTCCCTTTATAAGGATGTAGTGGCCTTCCTTGTCTCTCTTAATTAGTTTTAGTTTGAAATCTATTCTGTCTGCAAATAAGATAGCTACTCCATCTTTTTCACAGGATCCTAGCACATGGAGAATTGTTTTCCATCCTTTTACTCTCAGTCTATGAATTCCTTTGTAGATTAAGTGGGTTTCTTGAATATAGCGTGTTGAATTTTGCTTCTTAATCCATTCTGCAAGCCTATTTCTTTTGATTGGTTAATTGAGGCCATTAACATTGATGGTTATTACTGTTATGTATTGGCTTTTCATTGTCATGTTATTTTCCTGTTTAATTTTTATTTTTCCTTCTCTCACTATAATTTCTTGCCTTTTCTGGTACATTTGCTCTGTTGGCCCTTGTGGAGTTGTGGCCTTCATTTTCTTTTCCAGGATATTGTTCAGAAGTGTTTGGAGTGCTGGTTTGGTGTTCATGAAATTTCTCAGGTGTTCTTTGTTGTAGAAATATCTTATTTTCCCATCAATTTTGAAAGACAGTTTTTCAGGATATATCAGTCTAGGTTGGAGGTTGTTTTCTTTTAGGACTTGAAATATCTCACTCCAAGCTCTCCTTGACTTGAGAGTTTGTGTTGAAAAGTCTGCTTTAATTCTGATGAGTTTTCCTTTTCATGTGATTTGTTTCTTTTCTCTAACTGCATGTAGTATTTTGTTCTTCTGTTGAGTTTCCCGGATCTTGATTATTATATGTCTAGGTGTAGATTTTTTATCATGGCTATTTGGACTCCAATATGTCTCACTTATCTGTAAGTCAAATTCTTCCCCATTGGGAAATTTTCTGTCATTAATTCTGTGAACAGTTTTTTCTATCATTTGTACTTTCTCCTGCTACTTCATGGATTCCTACCAATCTTATATTATTCTTCTTTGCATAGTCTAAGAGTTGTTGGTTGATTTCTCATGATCTCTTACTGTTTTTAAGAGGTCTCTCTTCATGGTCACTGACCACAACCCTATCTTCTATATCTGAATTTCTATCTTCACATTCATTCATTTTGCTGCAAATGCTTTTTATAGATTTTTTAATCTCCTGGACATCTATTTGAATCTGTTTCATGGATTCCATTTCTTTCCTATGTTGGGCATTCAAAGTTTCCATTTCTTTCCTGTGCTGAGTATTCATGGTTTCCATCATGGTCCTGTGCTTATCTATTTTTATCTGTTTCTGTTTTAGAGTCTCTAATCACAACTTTTGTTCTTCTCACCATCTCTGTAGTTATCTGGGAAATTATTTCTGTTTTGAATATTTCGAGAGCCTCGTTTATCTGTTTTGTTACTTCCTGTGCTATCGGTTCAGAATGTTCAGATGATTGACTGTCAGACTTTTCCACCTCATTTCCTTAGAGCTTACCTTTGGTGAGGTGGAAGTCTGTGTTTATGTCTTATTTAAATGTCTTCTCTTTTCTATTTTTGTTGTTGGCACTGTTGGAACTTTCTTCATCGTTGTCTCTTCTGATTGTCTCTCTTTCCTTTTCTCCATTTTCTCCTTCCCAAAATTCTATTACATATTATACATTCTCATTTTATCTTCATTTCTTTTAACACACTTTTTATTTTCTTATTTGTGTTTCATTGTAGGTAATTTATTATACATGTCTTCCAGTTCAATAAAGTTTACTCCTAAAACACAGGATGCTTTTAGTTTTGACAATTTTATATTTCACTTTAATGTCCTATGTGAATTCTTTTACATCTACCTGGTAATTTTATAATTCTTTTGTTTGTGTACTTGTTTGCTTGTTTTGTTTCTGGAGTCCAAATGAAATAAACTAAATATTTGCATGGGGTATGGACAATGTATTTGGCTCTTCATTGGAACCTATTTCTAGCATCTCCTTTGCTTTCAAGTACTTCAGATGCTTTCTGATTAATTTTCATCACCCTGCAGTTTTAACATATCCAACATAAAGTAAAGCATGACTCCTTGTGAATTATGATGAGCACTAGTAATAATCCCTTACAAAAATAAAATTCCAGAGCTCATGTCATCCATCTTCTGCCTCTATACAGAATATATCTTATTAAGTCAGTGATTACCAGGCAAGTGGCCTGTATTCCTGATCTCATTTATCTACAAAATTATCCCTTAATTTGCCTATAATTGCCCTTGGGCAAGGCTAAACCCAAGGACAGATTGATTGCCCACTGCTGTTCACCCCAACCAATTAGGCTCGGTTCACATGACCGCCCTGCACTGCAGCTCTGATCTTGCCCAGAAGCCCGAGGGAAACATTACTCAGCCTTGTGCAGTGGCAGTATTGTGGCTCCAGAGGTTCAGCTGAGGGGTGATTATTGCTGACTGAAAAAGAGTTTTGTTCATTTGTTCTCCTCAATCACTACCATATTGCCTCTGTTACTAAGCAAATCTCCTCCTCTGAACTTACAGGGTGTCCTTAGATTAAGAGAATGTGTATTGTGTTGCTGGTGAAATCTAACAAGAGAAGGAATTATTTTTTCCACAGACTACATTTTCCCTCAGCCCTGTAAGACAGTACTGTACTGAAATTCTCTCACTCAGTCTACCAATGGTCACCTGTGTCTGTTGGACCCTAAGGAAATGATGGCAAGTTCAGATAATGGCAAACATAGACAATCCTCGACTGCCTCTTACCAAGTTGTATTACTCAGGGTTCTCCAGGGAGATAGAACCAGTAGAATACATAAAGAGATATGTGATGGAAGGTTTATTAGGGGATTGGCTCATGGGAGTATGGCAACTAAGAAATCCCATGACAGGCTGTCTGCAAGCTGGAAACATTGGTAAGATAGCAATGTGGCTCATCCCACTACTCTGTGAAGGCCTCAAATTAGGAACCCCAGTGCTTTAACTCTTGGTTTGAGACTGAGACTGTGAGAACCTGAAGAAGGAACTGCTAAAGTATGACCTGTGGTTCAAACACCAGAGGTTCTGGCTGCCTGATGTCCAAAATAGGAGACAAGTTTATTTCTACTCTTATAACTTTCTGGACCCTGACCAGTGTGTGGTCTGCCCACACTGAAGAGAACTTGTCTTTTTTATCTGGTCCACCCAATTCCCATACTAATCTCTGCACCAGCCTCACAAGCATACCTAAAGTAATGACTTTCTAAATTTCTAGGCATTTCTTAGGCCAGTCAACTTGACGCTTACCATAAAATTTACCTGTCTTTCAGCCAGTGAAGAATTATTTACTCTATCTTGCTTTCTGAACCTATGAAGTAGGTGTTCAAAGAATAAAAACTAGTATAGTTATTGAGGTTTCGCTAGGTATGAAAAGAACTTTCCATACATTATCTCATTTGATACAACAGTGTTGTGAAATAGATGATATTAATATTTCCATCACAAAGATGAAGAATGTGAGACCTGAAAAGTTTAAGTCATTTACTCAGGATCATATAACTAGGGTGGCAGAACTCATGCTATTAGCTGCTTTTTTGTTGTGTACTTCTTATCTTTACAACAACCCTGTGAGATGAGTTCTATTTTAATTGTACAGTAAGGAAACCAAAGAAAGGGGGGCGGTGTGATTGTGCACATCCCACAGCTTGTATGTGGCAGAATCAAGGCAGTCTAAATGGAGAGATGGCACTTTTATCCACAAGCTGAGCTAATGAATATCTTCACCCACTAATAAAATAAGGAAATATGTCTCTTGATGAATCTCACCTCCTTTCTGATCAGATTCAACCATCAAAGCAAATAAATTATCTGCCATTGCCCAGGTCCTCATCTGAAATCTATATTAGCATTAATTTAATATATATGTAGTATAGAGGCAGTGTCTAATTATACAGTGGTCTAGATTTTAAACTAAAAGAAAAGGCAACTGGAGATCTTTAATAACATTGAAAACACTGGAGAACCTTCCTTTGAAATATTATTGTGACTTGCTTTACCTTCCTTTATGTACTGAAGGTGGAAGGGTTTCTTTTTGAAATTTTATTTTATTATTTTTGTTAGTATATATTTGTGATATATAATGATTACATTCATCTAGAGGAACTGGTACATATACCTATTGCATTTGGATTATTTTAATTTCTCCTTTCTTCACCCAGCTCTCCCCTCTCTTACCTTCCCCTGGTTCCCTTCTCAACTCCAAAATGTCTACCTCTCTGCTTCCTACCTGTTATTTAGGTCTAAAGTATCCCCCCAAAACCTCACATGGAAGGTTGTTGGATTGATCCATTGATGAGCTCAGTAGCTAAATGTGCTATTAGGATTTAGGGCCTGGTTTGAACCAGGTCACTGGGATCATGACACGGAGGTGTGTATTCATGTCTCTGGCTCCTCCTTTCTCTTCTCTCTGCTTCCTGGCTGCCATGAGTTAAGTATCTTTTCCTCTACCCTGCCTCTCTGCCTGTTTCTGTCTTGAAGCCACTGGATGTTGGACTGAAACTGTGAGTCAAGATAAACCTTTCCTCCTTTAAATTGTGGGTGTCAGGATTGTGTCCAGCAACAGGAAAGAGTCTTAAGAAACTACCTCAGCATCACTAACATTTCAAATGAGACAATTCTTCATTATCTAGTGACATCCTTTGCCTAGTAGGTGTTTGCTTTATATCTAGGTTTTCCCTAAGACCCTCATGTGCTCTTAGGTAGGGATTTTGGAAGGTGATTGGATTATGGGAGTTTATAGCTGGCTTGCTTTTAGGAGGTGACATCTTTTTTTCCAGAGTCAGGGGCATGGCCTCAAAGAATTTATCTCTGTCCATCATGCCTTGGGCAGCTATTCTTCTACCATGGCCCTGTGTCATACCTTCCTGCCTTAAAGCCAGCCAACCATGCAAGGATTGAGACTACTGAAATATGAGCCACAATAAACCTCTCCTTTTCTAAGTTGTAGGTGTTGGGTTTTTGTCCCAGCAATGAGAGAAGGTTACTAATACAGTGGGATATTGAGTAGCTTCTCCAGCCTTTATATACCACTTAGATATCACTTGTATTTTACCTAGCCCAGTTGTGGAGTCAAAAACATCTACAGACATTGCCAAATGTCCCCTGGGGGACAAAGAAACCCTCAGTTGAGAATCACTAATCTAAGGGATTTCTGAGAGCAAACAAAATAATTTTCCTGCCTCTAAAATTAGATACTGTCTGCCAGAGTGAGAAAGCCCAGGAGGCCTCCTTAGTCAGAGTGAGACATTACCCTAAACCAGAGCTGAATCAGGGCCCAGCATGCACATGCCTGCTTTCTTCCCAGCAAGAAAAGGATGACACCAGGACTGAGAACACAGCCCGAGACCACTGGTCTGTTTTGAGGATTCACCTTCAAAGAACTGCAGAGTGCATTGCAACAAATTTACTCCTCACACCCCAATAAAGCAGGTAGAAGTTGTCATCATTTCTGTTTCATAGGTTAGGAAAGGAACACCAAAGAATTGCCCAAGGTTAGAGAACACAGTAAGATGGTGGCCTTTAATAGAATAGATGAGGCTTGCCCACATTATCTGCATTATTTGAGTAAAAGTCTGTTTCACTCAAAATCTACTGATGAAAGTGTTAATCACATCCAGAAATACCTGTACAACAACATGTGGGCTGAGGTCTGACCAAACAAGTAGGCACTAGAGCTTGACTTAGTGGACACATAAAATTAGCCACCCTCTTATCACAGTTGGTCATTTATTAATCTCTCCCAGGAAGGATTATAACTTCCCATCTGGAAACCTACTGGAGTTGATCTTTGTGCTGCTGGCTTCAGGTTCTCTGGCAAAGTAGTGGGAAAGGAAGCATCAGCTAATATTAAGTTGAATGTTTTGATACCACTCTTAGAGCCATAAATCCCAATGGATCCCAGTCCTAAAGCAAGCCCTTGAAGGAGACCAAGTCATTGTCAAGCTGTTGGTAATTCAAAATCTATTTTAGGTATACAAAAAGAGCCTGCTTTTTTATGGACCTTAAGGCAAATCTTTCATAAAGTGATCAATTCAGTTGTTTTCATTTTCCCTTTTGCAAAAATATTCATGTGTGTCCAATATATGAACTAAATGACTTGGCTTGAGCTGCATCCATGTGTGTACATGTATGTGGTCTTTGCTCATTCCTGCCCTTTAACTGACAAAGGGATGAAATAATTTCACACAATTGTGATATAACAGCATTTTCTAGAGCATGTACATGGATATATAAGCAATAATGTCTCTGTTGTTGGCTTGGCGGGAAGCATTTCCCTCCCTGAACTTAATTTGTTTGTTATATCAGGAGTATTATTATCACATTTGCATAGTGAATTTTCCCAGATAAGGATTTCTCATGTGGGGGTTAATCAGATTACCTCCTTTGGACTGGCTGTCATTTCTGTCGTGTCTTCAGCTTTTAAAAAATGCATGTATAAGGAGATAAAATTCCTAACTAGAAATCTTTAATTTAATAAGCAGTTAATTTGTTGCATGATCTACATGCTTTAACAAGGAGTCCGTACCAAGAAATCTCTGACAAATTAAACTAAGCTGAATTATTAATACAAAAAAATGTTCTCCCCCAAATCTTGCCCTGACAGAAAAGAAAAGGTGCCAGAAGCCCATGAGAAAAAGCAGGCACATCCTAAATAGGCTTGATTATTAAAGCAAGAGCTTCACTCTTGTTCTGTAAAATGATAGGGGACCCAGGGTAGGAGGGGACATGGAAAGAACATGATAAATTATTCAGGTTTAAGAGACAGTGATAAAAATGTAAATGCAACTCTGTCATGGAATCTTTGCAGCAGCTGAATAAATGCAGGCTAGAAGCTGAATCAGCATCTTGCCTGCGATTAAAACCAACTGCATGCCCAAAGATGGGAAGAAGGATAAAACTTCAGAAATTCTTTGAAAATGACAGATAACGTATAAAGCATCACATTATAAACAGATGAAGCAGTTTGCTGATATTTACCACAAGCCAAGTGTCCTGCCAGCTCTCTGCAAATGGCAGTGCTTGTAAGCAAAGAACTAGGTCGGACTTAAGCTCATCGGTGATTATTGCTTCATCAATTACTTCTTGTCTACTCTTCCACTGTGAGCACATTTACTCTTTTCCCAAGAGCAGTCCATTAGCCTCATTTCATCTTTGATCAGTACATTCCTTTCCAAGCTGCCAACTGTCCATTGTACATACCAAGCCTGTGGTCCACATTCACCCCATGCTTGTCTAGCAGTATAGTTCAGAAAGCAAAATCTAAAAAATCCCTTCTGAGTGGAAATGAGGTGAAAACATTTTTTTCTTATCTATTTAAAACAGATAGAGACAGAGCATACATGTGAGTTAATGTCCTTTTCTTATACAGTTCAGTGATTTAATGCCTGGGTCCTGTGCCTGAGCTCTCTTGATTCAAAGACAGACCTGTCATGCAAAAAACCCCAGCTGTTCAACCCCTCTCAGCCTCCTTTATCTCTAACACAGGGATAATTACAGGGTTTGTCGTGAGAATTCAGTGAGTTCCATCATGAAAAGGGCTTGGGACATGTCAGACACATAGTAAATGCTCAGTAAATATCAATTTTTTTTAATATTGTGCTTACATTAAATATTTACCACCCACTTAGGGCTTAGATAAATGAATTGAGTGTTTAAGGTAAACATCACTAGACAGTCAATTGAACCACGTATGTGTGTCTGCTTAACAGCACAGCCTCAGATATCCACTTTTATGCACAGATAGAATTACAAGGGTAATGGGCTATTACCCACTATCTTCTCCAATTTTGCTATAAGCCTTTAGCATTTATTTTAATGTTATAATGTAGTGAAAATGATAGATTTCTATCAATATCAGATAATGGAATTCTAGTCTCTGAATCAGAGTCAGGTAAGAGAGTTGACACAGACATCAGGTGATTAGTTCCAATACCACCCAGAACTATGCCAAGCATGATAGACACAAAAGAACCAGAGAACACTGTTAAGCCTTCCACACACTGACAACTATCGAGGAAGAAAAAGCCTTATCTGAACCACTAAAAGTTTATGCCACAAAGTGAATGATAGCATTAATAGACAGTGATACAATAAGGCCACATCCCAATGTACTCTTTGTGGGTTGAGAATTTTCTGCAATGGAAACGAGAGGTGGGAAAGCTGGACAACGGGATCGCTTGAGTTGAGATGGTGGCTCAGTCTACCCACATACTCATCCTCCCCTCTTAACACTAGGCAGAACTTCCCAGATCCCACATCCCTCTCTGTTCCTCACTGTCAAAGAAATATTTGACCAGGGCTGGGATTTAGCTCAGTGGTTCCACTGCCTGCCTCACAAGTGAAAGGTCTTGAGTTCAATCCCCAGTACAAAAAAAAAAAAAAAAGAAAAATATTTAACCAGACCACCATAAAAAATTTTTTTTTAAGTTTAAAAAATCTTCAGCAGTAAACATTGCGCAGAGATGCTGATGGTTTCTTACCCACTTTCTCTGTATGTGGCTTTGGGAGTTTCCTCAGCCATTACCTGGGGCACTGGAAGAGCACAACAGGTTGGAAGCTGCCCTGGTTGTTCTCCCAGTTGCACCAACCTTTATCTGGCCCTGAAAGTCACCCTATAGACCTATGGCACATTAACTCACTTTTTAAAGTCCTGATCTGCTATTTTCCCTGGCTGTTTCCAGCACCAGCAGAAGAAAGCAAGTGTCCCTCTTAAACTATGTCAGATGTGATCACTTAGGCTTGCAGGCAAAGAACTTCATTTTCTCTGCCACAATTTTGTTGCAAGTCCTGCCCTACAAGGAAATGTTTAAAAACATCTTATAGGGGAAGGGTTGGATTCAGAATAAGCATATTAGTTTTCTTTGTTTTGTCTTATTTTGATTTTTTTCCCCATTGAGTTTATTGGTACATTTAAAGTGAACAATACGGTTACATTCATCATTGGGATCTCATACCTTTACATGATATGTCTTGGTTCTTATTTTTCCCCATATGCCTGTCCTCCCTTTACCCTCTTCACCCTTCCCTATTTACAAAGACTTTATTTCTATTTTTTCCTTTTCTCACAATTTTTCTTTTCCCTTATTTCCTTTCCCCTCCCCTTCCCACTTCCCCTTTAGCCATTTTCTTCCTATTTCACACTATCAATTATACCATTTGAAAATAAGGTCCAAATGGTATAATTGATAGTGTCTTATTGTGTTTTTAACCAGTTTATCAGCCAATCAGTGACACAAGAGTGTCAGGGATTTCCTGCGGTAGCTTCCTTCTCCATTACTACTCAGTTGTCTTTTTTGCCTAAATTTACCTGCCTTGGAAGGACAAACTGTCAGGGATGTCCCTTGAACTGTAGCTTTGAGTGTAATGAATGACAGAATGGACTTCTTTCTTTTGAGTGAAATTCTCATTTCAAGCAAACTTATCTTTGAATAAATTAGGTCACGCTTTGTATTGACTCTTTTTTGGGGTTCTGCAAATTCGTTTTGAACTGAAGGCCCTGTTCTGGGTGTTGGAGTCTTGAATAGTTTTAACCCTTATGAAGATATGGATTTGGTATTGCTACGAGGTTGAAGATAAGCCTATCTGTTGTTCTACTATATAGCAGAAACCAAGGTAGATAACACAGGGGAGGTTTAGGAAAGTCATAGATAATAGGGACACCAAGAGTAAAACTGAGGCAGGAGAGGCTTTGCAGTTCAGTGTAGAAGTGATGGAGCAGAGAACTTCTGAGAACAGCTACCAACTATTCTTCTCCCAGAGTCCCAGAACTGTCCCCATCTCACACACCACACTCAGG
Source organism: Fukomys damarensis (assembly GCF_012274545.1). Lineage (NCBI taxonomy): Eukaryota > Metazoa > Chordata > Mammalia > Rodentia > Bathyergidae > Fukomys > Fukomys damarensis. The sequence goes on from NW_022900928.1 coordinate 117,275,809, forward strand.
TTAGAGTACATTTCACACTAGCTTATTGACACTCAGAAAAGCATACAAAAGCCCATAAGAATGGTCTCAGACTCTGAGTCCTATGGTTTCTACAAAACAGAGAAGCATCACTTGGGCATGGGAGATGCATAAGTTATTTTCTCCTGGATGATAACATCCTTTAGTTACTGGACAGATGAGAGCCTCACAGAATAGTCTCTATACTTTTTCCTATCTTGGAAAACCAGGAAATTACCAGACTCTTAATTATATTGGGCTGCCCTGAATAAGGAGCAGTAGACCTTGGAAAGTTAAATTGGGGGCAAATTTTGGGAGGCTAGGAATGCTAAGAATTTAATCACAGAAAACTTGGGACAAAACAAAACACTATAGGACTCCAAAGCATTTTTCTGGGGGCTAAATGTAGCTTAGCATTTGGTGACACGAACATTTGTGCTAAAATCAATTCTTTGGTTACTTACACTTTCTGCAATAATTCAATTTATAGGTGGCCTTAGCCCATCTTTGAACTACCCCATTACTTGACTAAGGGAACATTGAGGCCCAGGGAATTAATGAGGTCAACTGTTCAAGGTCACTGGCCAGTTAGTGATTGGGCAAGGACTAAAATGAAATCTTCAAATTAGATGCTGTGTTTATCCCCGCTCTATGAAATCCATGATCCCACCATGTAGATCATTTGTTCTCTTGGGATCCCAAAAGCATAGTCAGCCTTGTTTCCCTTCTATTTTCCTTTATGATTCTTCTCCTATTTATATAAAGATTGTTGGTGGATCTCTTTATTATTTTCTCCACTCTTATTTGAAGCACCTGAAAGTGTGTGAGGCTAAATATTCTTACATAAACCAAATAGCAATTTTCTATTTAAAAGGAGGAAAGGAAGTGTCGTTGAGCAAAGTTGGTAGGAGTGAATGAAAGGGATTTATTTGGCCTTTGGAGGCAGGTTCCCAGAATCATGATTGGCCCCAACAGGTATTTCCCATTTCAGCTTCAAATGTGGGCTCAACTTTAATGAAGAGCTGAGATTTGGCTAAAGAGGCAAGAAACATAATCCTAAAAAGAATCCCAGGAACAGATCCAGTGGAGACAGCTTGCACACAGAACCAACCTTCTTTGACCCACAGAAAATTTCATAACCTGTAAGCTTTATTTTGGAATTTTTTTATTTATTCCTCCCAATTGGGCAAAGAAATTACATTCCCAAGTCCATGCCACTGCAGCATAAAGGTTATTTATTTCCAAACAAAAGAATTAGGAAATGCGAACTTGAAGACTTTAAGACTAATGTTAACTCATCCACAGGAGACAGATGGTATTTAGCCTTTTCAATGAAGAGACTGTTAAATGCGAAAACTTAATACATCTGGAATGAGTCATTGGGGTGAGTTAATTCGCTAAAATATTAGCTTTCGTGTTTCCTGATTAGATTTTTTTCTCTTTTCATCTTTCACCCTGGCATCTCTGACCCTAATAACTTTTGATTTAACACAAAAGAAATGCTTTGAATTTTTCTTTATTTACAATCTTACCTGGGGTCATTCTAGGATACTGTCCCAAATCTTAGTTTAAAACATTGATGAGATAATTTTACAGACTTCAATTATGAACATTTAATTTAATATAAAGATGTCAGGTCAGCCTGGTGTCTTATCTATGTATACGTATGTATATGTGTGTGTCTACATATATATGCTATTTGTGACAAAATACATGTAAAATCTTATATACAAATATGTACTTTATATAATATTTATAAGTATATGTGCTTTATTTCTTCCTTTTTTCCAGTTTTTTCACTTGCCTTCCTATAATCTCCTATTTGTAGTACCTCCTTCCATCTCTGCTTATTTCTGTTACAGTGGATCCTCAGATTATGACCGGCCTGACATATGAACAACTTGGGTTAATTAGGTTAGTGGAAGATTCATCTGCCTCTTGTTATATATAGTGTGTGCCTAAGTAAACATCCAGACCTCAGCTGTATCAATGTAGTTATAACTGGCCCTTAGAAATCGATCAACTTTGAAAGTCAAGGGTCCACTGTAAGTACTTTTGTGAGTCCCACCTGTAATCATGAGGCCAGGAGATAGAATTTTCTTTTACATTTTTCCCTTAATGTTTCTCTTTAGTGTGCTGGGTGTCTTATTAAGTCTATGAGACTTACCATAATCCATACCATCATTTAGTATATTCAATAGATGCTTCTTAGATATCTAATATACAAGCATTCTCTTACTAATTTCCATGGCATTTGAGAAGCTGTGATGGTTCAGTATATTACCAGAAAGAAGGTTTTTTTTGTTTTTGTTTTTGTTTTTTATGATTAAAGATTCACCAAAAACAGTTGGCTCCAGATTATGGTACAAAAGCTTTTTTCTGCTTCTCCCTGGGACATCATGAAATTCTATCTCTATTGTCCCTGCCACCTTCACCCAAGTCTTTTCCATGACTCTAGTCTTCTGAAGTTATGGATTCAGACTGGGCTTGAACTTTCTGATCAAACAAACAATGTTTATTTTACAATTATTTGATGGAAATTTAGAGGTAACAATTAATTTTATCTCTCTCATCACCGACTACTAGTACCTCAACTTTGGAACTAACTGAAACTTAGACACAGGAGCCAAGCAATGGAATTATCAAAATATCACTTTAATGGTGAGTACAGCTCTTTGGAAATTATGAAGCCGGGTCAGCAGCAGCATTAGATCCTCATAGGAGCACAAGTTGGTATCGTGATCTGCATGTGAGAGATCTAGGTTGCAAGCTCCTTCCAATCATCCAGGTCCCCTATCCCCCATCTTGCACCACAGAAAATAATTGTCTTTCATGAGACCAGGTCTGGGTGCCAAAAAAGGCTGGAGACCTAATCTTCTGGTATTAGGCTTCTTTTCCAAGAGGCTTGGCTTAGTTGTGTCAGCATATCCGACTGTCACCTAGAAAACTTGCAAAGCACATTGTGTGGCACTCAAGAAACCCAGATACCTTGCTCAGAAAGCAGAGGATTCTGTTCTGGCTCCCAACAGTCCAAAGCTTTAATGAAATGATTTTTTTAATGGTTGAGTCTTTGTTACAATCACAATTACTCAGGAAAATTACATCTGTCAAGGATAAGTGGGCAACTTGTCAAGCTGCTGGTTTTCCTAAAGTCCTTACCCACTTGCTGGGCCAGATGTCTGACATCTTACTGAAATCTAGATAAAAGTTACTATCTCCGGTGACCATAATTGTAATGCAGGAAAGATGTAGAAGCTGGAGTATTTGGGCTCACTTAAAAATCATTTGGAACGGACTTTTCATATGCATTCCTCAATGTCAAGTTCTTGACTCTCCAGCCTGGATCACCCATGTGACAGATTTGGGCAACACAGCACAAGAAAAAGTCTGAACACATAGTAAAAATTTCAAGTAAAATCTTCTGACTGTTGTTCCTCTTTAAGCCTAGAACACTCACATGGAGTTTGGAGGCACAACAGCTACCTTGTGACTGGAAAGGCAAAGCTATGTGCTAAAAATGGAGGAGTCAAAAAGGAAAAAGGCATTGGGTTCATGAGGAATTTCAGAGTTATATCTCTAGCTCTAGTGTCCCTACTTCTGGATTTCTTGTTATGTAAGAAAAATAAGCATGTCTTCAAGAAACATGATTTCAGGCTGGGGATTTAGCTCAGTTGTTCTGCTGCCTGCCTCACAAGCACAAGGACCTAAGTTCTATCCCCGGTACAAGAAAGAAAGAAAAAGAAAGAAAGAGAGAAAGAGAGAGAGAGAGAGAGAGAGATGAGAGAGAGAGAGAGAGAGAGAGAGAGAAAGAAAGAAAGAAAGAAAGAAAGAAAGAAAGAAAGAAAGAAAGAAAGAAAGAAAGAAAGAAAGAAAGAAAGAAAGAAAGAAAGAGAAAGAAGATTTCTGTGAACTTGTAGGTCAAAATACTCAAAGAAAGAGCAAACCCCAATTCTGGCTTTACCAGTATATGAGTTTGTTTGTGATGGTTGGCCAGTCTTAATACCCCATTCATAGGTAATTTTCCCCAAACTTGATGAAAAGTTCACCAGTGTATATTATCATATATTAAATTGATGTCACCATAGTTACCACACCTCCCTTGAAGTGTTCTTGTCTACCTTAGAATCCTTAGTTTCTGCTTTATTTTAATCTTCCTATTTGTACCCTACCCATCCTTGAAAAACTAAACTCTTAGGGCTATTCTTCAAGCTGATAAGTCCTGCCTCTCATAGGTTAATTTTGATATGTTATTATGCTAATATCTACTAAGTTTTGCCAGGAAGACTTTGCTTAGAAAGAAGTAAAATGGGAATAAAAGAGAGGATAAAAGCAGAAACTAATATCCTGCCCAAGAACAAGGTATTAAATATGGACTCTGGCCACTCTGCAACACTTACCGGGTGCTGATCCTAAATGGCTCATGGTATGTGGCTGGACATTTACCTGTAGTGTTGGTACACCTTTGAATGTGACACAAGACATATGACAAATGTGGAGTTTTATGGCAGAAGGACAGGAAGTAACTCTTGCTCTGGGTGTTTGGGGAGACATTATGGAGGAAGGATTTGTGTATTCTACTTGCTTTTTCTAACCCAGATCGGAAGTTAAGGAAGGAGAGGCTTCTCTGCAGAGTAAAGAAAGTTGATGGGTATGAGCTGACCTTGGTGACGTATTCAGAAACATGGGTAACAGTCTGAAGGTTAGTTGGAAATTAGTAGAAAGTTAGTTTATGTCAGATAGTGAGGGTCTTGGATGGCAGGCTAATGAGCTCCAACTATATGAAGCCATGTTTGGTGGAGTGAGGAGTTCAGAGCTGAGCTTCAAGGAGGTTGATTTCACAACAGTGTACAAAATACATATGCTTGCAGTAGCCTCAGAAACAGACAGAGAGGAACCAAAGTGGACAGACCTAACTGCCTGATCTGATGCCTGACTGAACATGCTGATTCAAATTCAGAGATAGAATGACAAATGTTGCTGGACAAGATGCTCGAGAGTGTGGTATTTAAATGAAAAAAGCATCCTAGGATAAGAGAAAAGAATTTGTGTTACTCATGATATCAAAAAAACATTAGGACAGAAATGTTCAGAACATTGTTAAAAATGGTAATCACAGATGAGAAGAAAGGAGGATACTACTAAAATTGGGGGTATTAGGGTCCACCTTACACCAGGTATAGCAGGAATCATGACAATGGGTGACTCTTCCAAAGGAAAAATTACAGACAGAGATGATGGCAAATATTGGAAATCTGGGGATAACTTTATTTAAGATTTGCTTAAGTACTAATATCATATAATGCCAAAGGAAGGAAGATTTTCTAGACTGGAAAGATGGATCTATTGCTATCCCTGAGGTACTGAGTGAATGTAATTTTCTTATACTTTTTGCTGCCTGCTAATTTTTTTTACTTCTATAAATATTAGCAATCATCAGTGTTACTTCTTTTTTTTTTTTTTGAAAGTTACTATAATGGTGTTATTACTAACCAGTCCTGATGGCCACATGGAAAGACAGCTCTAGACAAGATGTCATCAAAATTACAAGAAATTAATAGATGATCTAAGGAGTTTAAATGTCTTCAAAGGTTACATTTTTCTGGAAGAAAATTTGTACATGATCCACAGAAAACTAAGTAAAGAGCAGCAGCAGGGAGTCCATTTCACAGACAATTTAAAAAGTGAATTGGAAAGTAGGTAATTCAATCAAGGCACATCATTTTGCTCAACTGTGAGTAATGTTTATACAATCACAATAAACTACTGAATATTGTGCCAGTTCCTCTTAATTGTCAACCTGACTATATTAGGAGACTCCTGAGGAGGCAGCTGGATCATGGGCACTTACTCATCAGTAAGTAGACTATCTGCTGGTGTCCATAGCTGAATGTGCTTTTGAGGAGGCTGGGCCCAGTTGGTTGAGATGGGTCCCTGGGGACATGCTTTTGGAGAGTATTCTTTCCCTAGCACTCTTCCACTCTGTTCTGCTTTCTGGCTGCACGAAGTGAGCAACATTGCTCCACCCTGAGCTTCTTCTGCTATTATATTTCTGCCTTGGAACTAGCTGACCATAGGCTGAAACATGAGCCAAAGGAACCATTTCCTCCTTTAATTTGCAGGTGTAAGGTATCTAGCAACAGGAAAGCTAATCAATACAAATGTTGACATAATAAAATAAGATATTGGAAGGATGATGATGGATGAGACAAAATATGCATATATCGCTATGGAAATTAATAGGAAAATAAGACAAAATAATGTATTAGATAGAAAAATTAAGGATGGTTGTATAAGCATTAAAACTTTTGAATACATTTACCTCAAAAGAATAGGAACTTGGCACAAAGAGGTGCATCACAGATACTTTTTAAAAACTTTTATGCAGGAGATTTTATACCCTGATATGTTGATAGTTACAAACTAAAATGAGTTAAAATGAGGAGTAACATGAATATATATATATATATATATATATACTAATTATTGATAAACTGATATACATAAAGATTTGTCAGAAATAAACTCCAAATATATCAGTTCAACATCGTACAGACGTGGTCAATGTAGGAGCTCTATGCATCGAGTCAGATGTTAAAACAGCCTGAGAAGAGCGGTGGTGGCAGGAATGTTGTCAAATCCAAAGGCACTGCAAAAGGAGGAGGCCAGCCAATGACTTGCCTTAGAACATATGCTGTTGAAGGCAGAGAAGATTTGGGCATTTCCATGGCTGTCACACACTCTGGTCCAAAGTCAAGGGACTGCATCTTGCGATGTCTTCTTGCTGGCAAAGTCCTGCCACACCGCCCAACTTCCTTGACATGTCCTCCATGTCTCACCTCCGAAGGGCTGCAGAGCAACACATCAGTGTTACTTTTATAGAGGAGGGAATGACTAGGACCACATGCTAAAGGAGGCAAGCTAGTAATGAAAATGCCTTTTATGATTTTTAAATTTTAAAAGAACATTTATTTGGCTTGTTACTATGTTTAATATCTATTTGTTTATTCAACAATATTTAAATATTTAACAAATATTTGTGGACCATTTGATACATACAAGCATTATTCTAGATATTTGAGACTCATCAGTGGATACACTACCAGTGATCTATGTCTTACTATTGCCTTTCCTGGCCAGAATGCAAGATTGCATAGATATTTTAGGTGTTTTCTTTGCCCAGTCCATTTATTTATTTATTTATTTACTGGGGCGGGTACTGGAGATAGAATTCAGGTCCTTGCACTTGTGAGGCAGGCACCAGAACCACTGAGCTAAATCTCCAGCTCACCCAGTCCATTTAAATTCATGGAAACCATCATAATTTTTTTTCATCTTCAGTTTGTTTACACAGGCTTTCAGTTCTTTGGTTGCAGATTGGAGAAATCATATCCATCTTTCAGGATGAAGAGTAAAAATGGCCTGTGGAAAACAACCTTCATTATGTGACTTAAAAGTTCATTGTGAACTGCATGTGTCAACATAAACAGCAATGGAAAACAGAACAGAAACTGAGTTACAGTGTTTCTTAAATTCTGGTTTCTAAATCAATGTTCCATTAGACTTTGGACTTATCTAAATAAATACAATATTAATAGATAGATGATAGCTATAGAGAGATAATAGAGAGAAGATAGTAGAGAGAGAAAGAGAGAGAGAGAGACAGAGAGAGAGAGAGAGAGAGTGAGAGAGAGATGGTGGCGTGATTTGGCTGAACCTTTCTAAGATTTTCCAACTGCCTTAGTCATTTTCTTGTCTTTGGGACAAAATATCTGACACTCACAACTTAAAGGAGAGTTTATTTTGGCTCATGGTTTCAAAAGTTTCTCTCCATGTTCTGCTGGCTTAAACATAAAAATGGCATGGTGGAAGGGCCTGGGTGGAGGACAGATGCTCATGTAATAGAGGCCAGGAATCCAAGAGAGAAGGGAGGAGCTAGGGAGGGAGATATACCCTTCCAGGTCATATCCCCAGTGACCCAACTCTTCTGACCATACCACACCTCCTAACAGAAAGTCAGCTATCTCACCCTGATAATTCAGTCACTTTCCAAAAGCTTCACCTGTGAGCACATCAGGCTTTTGGGAAACATTGTTGATCTAAAACCATAACAGCAACTAAGCTCCCTAAAATAGCACAGATAAATGACTTATATGCCGTGAGTATAACTTCAGGTATCCTGTTACAATCAGGAAATTTTCTTGAAGCCACATCTTACTTTCATATTTCTGTGAATATCTACACATTTATTTTCACCTAACCACGATACTTGGTCATATTTACCAAGAATTAATAATAATAATAATAATAATAATAATAAAGTTTTTATTGTCGATACTTGGTCATATTTACCAAGAATTAATAATAATAATAATAATAATAATAATAAATTGTTTTTATTGAAGACTAGGTTTTGTGCCTTGTGCTGAGTCCTTTTCATGTACTGGTTTATTTAATGTTCCCCAGCTATTGACTTGAGTGTAATTCTTACACTCCTTTTGATAGGGGAAACTGAGATTTATAGTTGAGGGAATTTCCCCATGAACATTCAGCTGGGGTTCAAATTTAGGCAATCTGGTTCTAGATGCACATCAAGGACTTTAAGGTTAATATGTATATCTGTAATCAACATGGATTTTATTTTAGTGCATGGTGAAAGATGTGGGTCTAATTTTAATTTTTGACAAGTTGAAATCCAGTTTTTCCAGCACCATTTATTAAAGAGGCTATCTTTCCTCCACTGAGGGTGTTTGGATCCTTCGTCAAAGAGGACATAGATAAATATGTCAGGAGAAGTTTTGCATCTTCTAATCTATTGTATTGATCCCTGCGTCTGTTTCTTTGCCAGTACCATGCTGTTTTTATCACAGTGGCTTTGTAGTATAGTCTCAAATTGGGGATTGTGATATGTTCTGCCATGTCTTTGTTGCATAGAATTGCTTTTGCTATTCTAGGTCTCTTCTGATTCTGAATGAATTTTTGGATTGTTTTATCTAGTTCTATGAAATAAACTGTTGAGATTTCAGTCAGGATTGCATTGAATCTGTATAGCAGTTTTGGAAGTATGGCCATTTTCATTATATTGATTCTTCCTACCCAGGAACAAGGGATGTTTTTCCCTTTTCTTATATCCTCTTTCATCTCTTTTTTAAGAGTGCTGTAGTTTTCAGTGTACAGGCCTTTTGCCTCTTTTGTTAGATCAATTCCTAGATATTTCATTTTTTTATGCTATTGTGAAAGGAATCTCTTTTTTAAGAGTGCTGTAGTTTTCAGTGTACAGGCCTTTTGCCTCTTTTGTTAGATCAGTTCCTAGATATTTCATTTTTTTATGCTATTGTGAAAGGGATTGTTTCCCTACTTTGTCTCTCAGCAAGACTGTTACTTGTGTACAAGGAGGCCATTGATTTTTTTAGCATTTACCTTGTATCCAGCTACTCTACTGAATCTGTCAATCAAGTCTAGAAGTCTTTTGGCAGAGTTCTTTGAGTCTTTTGTAGAGTATCACATTGTCAGCAAAAAACAACGGTTTCACTTCTTCCTTTCCTATTTTTATTGCTTTTATATCTTTCTCTTGTCTAATTGCTGTGGCCATTGTTTCCGAAACTATACTGAATAGGAGTGGTGATAGTGGACATTCTTATCTTATTCCTGATTTTAGTGTGAAGGTTTTCAGTTTTTAAACATTTAGTATGATGTTGGCTGTTGGCTTTTCATAGATAGGCCTATCAAGTTGAGATAAAGACCATCTATTCCAGTTTTCTGTAGAGTTTTTGTAGGGTTTTTATCATGAATGGGTGTTGAATTTTGTTGAATACTTTTATCCTGAGAGGATGATACAGTTTTGTCCTTGACTCTATTAATTAATAATATGACTGTATTACATTTATTACTTTATGTATGTTGAACCATCCTTGAATCCCTGGGATAAATCCAACTTGGTCAGGGTGTATGATCATCTTTATGACCCTCCATATTCTGTTTGCCAGTATCTTATTGAGGATTTTTTCATCTATGTTTATTAGGGAAACTGGCCTGTAGTTCTCTCTTTTGATTGGGTCTTTCCCTGATTTTAGAATCAAAATAATACTTGCTTGTAGGAATGTATATGGAAGTATTGCTTCTCTTTCAATTTCACTGAAAAGTTTATAGAGTAGTGGTGATAGTTCTTCTTTAAATGTCTCATGGAATTTAGCAATGAAGCCTTCAGGACCTGGGCTTTTCTTTGTAGGTAAATTATTAATTACATTTTCAATTTCACTGATTGTAATTGAGGTGTTTAGAGTATTTTTTTCTTCCTTGTTCAAACTTTGGAATTCATATGTATCTAGAAATCTGTCCATTTCTTCTATGTTCTGCATTTTATTAGAGTACGGTTTCTTGAAGTAAGTGTTGATGATCCTCTAGATTTCTGCCTGACCTCTTGTGAGTTCACCATTTTCATTACTCATTGAATTTGAGCCCTTTCTTTCCTTTCTTTGATATGGTTGGCTAAGGTTTTGTCAATTTTATTTATTCTTTCAAAAACCAACTCTTTGATTTATTGATTTTTTATAGCATTCTCTTAGTTTCTGTTGATTTCTACTCTGATCTTTATAATTTCCTTTGAAAAGATGAGATCCCAATTGTTGATTCTTTGTGCTAATTCCCAGGCAACTGAGGATTTGTTCATAAAGTTTTTTCCTATGCTGATATCTTCAAGAGCTCTACCTAACTTATCTTCCAGCAAGTTTAGTGTTTCTGTTTTAAAATGCATATCTCTAATCATGAGCTTTGGGTTTGTCTTGCTCTTCTTTTTTCTAGGAGCTTAAGATTCACCATTAGGTTGCTGATTTGAGCTCACTCTGTTTTCTTAGTGTGGGCATTTACTGCTATGAATTTCTCATGTAAAATTGCTTCCATTGTATCCCATAGATTTCTGTATGTTGTCCTGGCATTGTCATTAATTTGTAAAAACTGTCCTATTTCTTCTTTAATTTCTGCTGTGACTCATGGATTGTTCAGGAGATTGTTATTCAATTTCCGTGTGTTTGTGAAGTTCTTCTGGTTTCTTATGCTATTGATATCCAGTTTAATTGCACTAAAGCCTGATAATATGCAGGGGATAACTTCAATTCCTTTGCATTTACTTAAACATGTTCTATGACCTAGCATGTTGTCTATTTTGGAAAATGACCTATGTGCAGCCAAAAATAATGTATATTCTGATTTTGTGATGTGGAAAACTCTGTAGACATGTGTTAATCCCTTTGTTCAAAAGCTTGGTTCAGTTCTAATATTTTGTTTTTGATTTTTAGTCTAGATGATCTGTCTATTTGTGATGAGGGGGTATTGAAGTCCCCCAGTACAATTTTATTAGTGCCAATTTGATGTTTCATATCCCTTAATATTTGTTTTGTATAGTTGGGGGCATTAGTATTTGATGCATATATATTTATGATTGTCGTCTCTTCCTCTTGGATTGTTCCTTTACAAGGATGTTGTGACCTTCTTTGTCTTAATTAGTTTTGGTTTGAAATTTACTTTGTCTGCAAATAAGATAGTTGCCCCTGCTTTTTTCTGGTTTCTGTCACATGGAGAACTGTTTTCTGTCCTTTTACTTTCAATCTATGAGTATCTTTTCCAAGTAGGTGTGTTTCTTGTATACAGCATATTGTTGGATTTTGCTTCTTAATCCATTCTTGCAGTCTATTTCCTAGCACATGGTGCCCAGATGTGGAATTTTTCCAAAGGATCCCAGTCTTTTCTTCACCTTGCTTTTGGCAAGGTGAGTGGATTATGAATGAGGTGTTTCTCTTGCTGTGCTGCTGCCAGGATGATTTATTAAATCTCTTCCTAGTAGTTTGTGGGGGAAAACAGTCCAGGGTTTGGGGTTGGGGTGACATAGTTAGAATGAATGCAAAATTTGTGTTCAGACAGGGAAGTACCATTAAGTCAACTCACAATGGAGGTTATTCATCAATACCACTGGGTCCCCAGGGACATGCAGTATTTGGATTTAGAACATAGTCTATCAGCCTAAATGCTGGTGAAAACTGAGGTTATGGGGAGAAACTGATCTAGTGGAATGGACTTGTGTCTAATTCCCCTGAACCCTCATATAAAGTTTTGAGGGCTTCTTGTCTCACCTGTCCCCACTTCCCTCCTCCTACCTTTTTGAAGTTGGTAAAATAACAAGCTTATTTCTATTATTTCTCTTATCCCAGTGAATTAGTGGCTGCCCTGGATATATACTCTGATTTCCACAAAGTCATCAAATAAATCCAAATGAGAAAAAAGCAGAGGCTTTCTCATGCTCTCATACCAGTGTCCTGAGCAGCAGCAAAAGATCAAGTATTTTTTCAACTAGCATTCATTAAGCACACGTTTTGTCTCAGGAACTGGAAATATAGCATTGTAAAAGTCACATGGTGCCCTTACCTGCATAGAGATTAAGGTTGGATGGGCATTAATGATATTAAAGAAGTCATCATGCGATAGAGTTGGAGATGTGATAGGAGAAGTCAGGGTTTATATGGGCTCCAAGAATTGGAAGGTGAACTAACTCTTCCCAGGAGAGAAAATACATAGAAGCATCCAAGTCTTGTTTTTTTAGGACTTTTTTCCCAAGAAAAGGTCACCATGCAGTGAGACTGTCTAGCTACCAGAATAAACTTTAAATCAACTGAAACTGCAACCTTCAGTTATAAAAAGATGATCTGTCTCAAATAAATTACAGCATTTTAAACTCAATCCAGATTACTAATTGAATTTGTTAGACTGTGATTGGCATTTAGCAATTTAATACTTGAGTAATATGTGGTTACCTGTAAGAGGTGGGCCCACCAGAGAAGCGTTTTGTTTTGTTTTGTTGAGAGTTGGTGAGTCTGTATCATCTGTCTAAGAGACACTCTGGTATAAAACAAAGATGTATTATTCCTACATAGGACAGAAGGATGGAAATCCAGACAGACTGCTTATGGTTAGCAAAGGTTTAAAGGTTGGGTTAAAAAGTAAAAGATCTAAAGATGGGGAATGGCCCAATAAAGGTACAGAAATAATTCATGGAGATTTTTTTCTTAAATTAAAAATTTTTTATTGGAACATGTTTATAGCAAATGTTTACATTCCTTGTATGGATTTGGTACATGTACATAACACATCTTAATTTCTCTTTTTCATTTTCTTCCTCTCTTCACCCTATCCTCTGCCTCTATCTCTTGATTCCTTTGCCATTTGAGAAAGATCTATCTCTCTACTTCCTATTTTCTAAGAACAAACAATCTTTTAGGAAGACTCAGCTCTCTGAGACACTACAGGACATGCATTCAGTAAAAATCTGCAGATGGGTGAGGGCAGGGATGGGAAGGTTGAGAAGGTGAGACTTCAAAGATACATTAAAGAATTTAGAGTTTATCTTGAGGTCAAGGAGGAAGTAAATGGAGTATGTAAAACAGAAGAGAAACATGTTTGGATTTGCTTTCCTAGAAATAAGAGAGGGACAAAATTGGAGGTATGGAAACCAGTTTGATGGATGCTACTATGGCCTAGAAAAACAAAGTAGTGATCTGAACTAGTGTGGTAGTAGTGAGGATATAAAAAAGTAGACATATTTGATAATTTTTTTAGCCAGCATAATTATGATAGCTTTAAAGTAGATAGCAAAGGGGAGAGAAAAAAGTCAGAGATGACTCCTATGTGCCTGGTTCAAGCACCAAAAGTGATAATGAATCATTCACTATGTGCTATTTATTAACTATTCCTAAAATAGTCCTATGACCCTAAAATAGTCCTATGTCAAAGCCTTAACTCCTAATGTGATGGTGTAAGGAAGCACTGCCTTCGAGAAGTAGTTATTGTTAGATGAGGTGATGAGAGTGTTGTTCTATGGTAGCATTAGTGTCCTTATAACAAGATGAAAAATGGCCTAACCTTTCTGCCTTCATAGCAGGAGACTATAAGCAGAAGACCTTGCTCTCTCTATAGCAAAATAGGAAGAGAGTCCTCCCCAGATTCTGAATTTGCCAACATCTTCATCCTGATCTTTCAGCTTCCAGAACTGTCCATTTTACCTGTTTAAGCCAGTATATGGCATTTTGTTATAGTAGTTTGAACTAAGACAGTGACAAGAAAGAGAAGGTAGAAAAATCCAAATGTAATGAGAGCAAGTACTATGGAGGACCTACCAGATGTCTAGTGGTTGAGTAGACAGCAGTTATCAGGAAAGAAATCTGGATAAACAGAATAAAGATTTAGGAGCCTTGCAAGTAATGGATTGCCATAGGCCTACATGAGCTGACCAGGGAGGTGGGCAAAGGCAAGAAGAGAACTGACTTTGGGGCATCAACACTAAAGATAGCAATGGTTTGTTCTTGCCCACAATTTCATTGATGTTCAGAGGAGGGAAGAGTCCAAAGGTTGAGAGGATTGTGAGTACATAATTCTGCCTCTGACAACTTTTGTTTCTAACCTGAAAATAGGGGTACCCAAGAGGGACAATGTCTCTGAAAGGGCCTGAGGTCTGCTATCTGCACTGTGTGGGTTTAAAATGCTCTGCATCCATGAATTAACACACTCATTCCAATCCTTTTCATGATACTAGCTATTATCCCCCCATTTTAAAGGTGGAAGAATGTACATTTGTGAACAATGCCAGGCTTGTCCCAGGTAATTTAGTGAAGATGAAAGAGCTTGCCATCATTCCGAGTACAGATTCAAGTTCACCTCTCTGTTTTTGTCTTCCTGTTACTATTTACTAATTCTATACAGTACATTAATTATTTTCTTAACCTGTGGATCATCTCCCATTAAAACTAATCAGAAACCTGTCTCTGCTGAAGAATTGGGGAAATATAGCAGGAATTTCTGAGACCTGACACGTCCTTCTCTTGCCCCTCTGGCCTGTCTGCTGTAACTGAGTCCCAGAGAAAATAAGGAGTCTGAAACACTGACCATGTTTGTCCCTCTCCTGCCTCATGTTTTCTATTTCTGCTCTACACCATCATGGATAATGAAAGTTGACTGGCTGCTTGGGTTTCCTCTCTCTCTCTGCCACTGTCATTTCTATTTGCTGCTCTTATGCCTTTTTAGCACAAAGTTGTGTTTGGGCTTTCATTTGCCAGGCAGTGATAAATTCCAAGAAAAACCCATTCTTATTGAATTATTTTTGGAATGTTATGCAAACATGTCCTAATTATGTGGCAGTCAATTCCATTCTAAAATCTTGTTTTGACTTCATGTTAATTCAAAGTGGAAGAGAAAAAGAAAAAAAAGCAAAAACCCCAAATGCTGAGATGCCATCTTTCATTCCCAGGGAAAGTTTTTTTTTTTTTTTTAATCTACTCTTTTGATACATCTGGGACCTAACTTCCCTTTCAGAATATGGGGCAATGAAGACTGCATTCTTCTACCAGGTACCTTCTCAGAATATTCAGAGGAAAAAAAATTCTCTCCGGCTCTCAACAGAAGAAAATCTGAGGCAGGTCGAAAGTCTACCACTGCACATGAGATCAAGTTATGTTTTCCTTTTTTGAAAGGTCAAACAAGACTTCTTCCTGTGAGTTCAGGCCTTAATCTTAGCTATCTTGTCCCAGGAGACTTTAAAAAGTCCTAATAGCAATGACAGTGACTATTTTCCAATCAAGTGTCTTCTATCACTTACCCTCAGAGATGGTTTAGTTGGTAACACACTACAATTCCAATGGAGCCAATATACTTTATATTCTGGGAGTAAGCAACTATTGTTTATCCACTTCCACATTTTCTATTCCCTATCCCACCCACCCACCCCCTTGATGGGATATTCTGTCTTCCACCTTCTGCCCATTTTGGATCTCCTAAGCTGCTAGGTTGGAAACCAGGAGCTTGATGAGGTTTGCCATCTCCAAGAGGGCACTTGTCTAAGACTGAAGCCAGGAGAGGAGGACGAGGAGTGACGAGGTGGGGGATGGAGTCCTGAGCACCTGCTTAAGCCCATGCCTGAGCCAAATCTGTCCTTCTGAACACCACAAATACAAAAGCCAGTAAAATCAAGAATTTTAACTAAGATTACTAAGCTTGTCATGTCCCGATTTGTATCTCTGAAAATTGAAAAGGCCAGCGTAGAGAGCTTTCAAATATGTTCCATAGATTTCTGGAATTCCAAAAATCTGGGTCATGAATTTTTTTTTCAAAATGCCATGTGTGCACAAGTGCCTGACTATACAGAACAGAATTCATGAAGCAAAGGGACTGTGATTCCTGAATTAAAACTTATCTCAGTGCCACCAATGGTTCTTCATTGTCTAATTAGAATCAAAGCACCCCACCGGGTTCTCCCAGCTGGCTCCACCTACGTTTTTAGCCTTGTCCCTCAATATATCTGTATTTTTCCAAAGTCCTGACCAAACTGAGCCCTGTATTATTCTCCATCTGTCCTAGTACTATCCTCTTTGACCCTGTAATCAGTGTCTGTTTCTCACGGGATGACCTCTTTCCCCTCGACCTCTCCCTTCAGAGATATACCTCCACAGTCTGCAAAGTCAGGCATCTTACTGAAATCATGAAAGACGTCATATTATGGCAATGCATGGACCCTGCCATCTATAGCAGCATAATTCATAAGAGCTAAATCTTGGAAGCAGCCTATATTTCCATCAACAGATGAATGGATAAAGACAAGGTGGTATTTACATATAATGGAATTCTATTCTGTCATAAAGAAAGATAAACAAGTCTATCAGAGGAAAACAGATGCACTTTGAGACCATAATGTTAAGTGAAATAAATCAGAAACATGAGCTTAAATATTGCATGATTTCTCTTATATAAGAAACCCGAATTATAAATAAAGAGTAAAATAAAAGATGGATCATAGGAGTTAGGGACTTAGATCTTTTGCAAATGGAAAGGGGATCAAGAGATGGAGGGAGAGATGGAGGGGAGGGGAAGGGGATGAAAAGGGAATTAAGGTGCGTTATGTACATGTACTAACTCCACACAGGAATGCAAACATTATGTACTACAAACATGTACTAGTAAAAATTTAAAAGTCCCACTTTAAATCTGACAAATTCCAAAAGTCCTCCTCTGACTTTCCCTGTCCCCAGGGCCACTTCTAAGAGCAAACGCCTTTCTCTGAATTCACCATGCACTTTACTTGGACCTTTTCTGTTTACTCCATCAAATTTCCTTTATGTGTCACTTCAGGTCCCCATGGTTACACAATTGCTTCAGAGGCCATTGGCCTTTATTCTGCCCTAGTTGCTACTGAGGCCAGCAGCTGTGTGTGGCTCTGGCTGAGTCTTGGCCTGTGCCTGCTGCTACCGAGACATAAGACCCAAGGAGATATATATGGTGTTGAGCAAGCACACACACACCTACACACACGCACATGCACACACACAGTCCAGGTCTGGTGGAAATTAACGTTCCCCACATGGAAGCTTTACCAGCGGGAGACATGAGCCAGCAGGCCATTTCATCTCCAGGCTCCTTCTCCTACCCATCACACATTTCCCAGGATCTTCTCACAACACAGTCTTATGAGACTGAGCAGTTAGTTGCTTTCCTAAACACTGCCCTGCAATTGTCCTTTTCCTTTCCTCTTCATATCCTTCTATCCTCATTTCTCCTTCCCTGGATTTCTACTCCCAGTAAAGAAGTAAAATGATAGTTGCTGCATATGGCTGTTTTCCAGGGCCCCACAACCCATCACTTATTACTTTAGATCACAATTGTTTATGTATGTTGCTTCCCCTGACTAGAGTCTGTTTTCCTTCTCTGTGCTACAGTATCCCAGATGAGCTCCTGGAATCATGGTTGTGCTCAATAAGGGTCTGTGGGATGAATGAATGATGAGAGACTTGGGAAAATGTGGTGTTGGTGGAACCTGAGGATCCTGACTAACACACCAAAATGGAGGGGTAAGAGAGGGTGTGTTCTAACCCAGTAACTTCTGTTCTCAGGACTATGACTTTGTAATGTAAGCTCTTTGTAAAAAGCCACTGGCTACAGTGGAGTGCAATTTGCCTAAGGGATATCTTCTTTTTGTTCCGGTACAATAGTGTGCATGATGATGCAGGATACAGAAAATAATTAGGTTATATTACTTACCTGGAACAAAAAAGAAGCCATACACTGGAGAGTAGATTATAGGCAAAATAACTGTTGTTACTTCCCTTGGGTGTAAAGAAACTAATGGGTGCATGCTTTGTAAAATATATGCAGAGGAGAAAGGATAATTCACAATGGGCCTAAAGAGTGGGTTGGGAGAGAGTCCTTAATAGAAGAGAAAGACCTGGGACTTGGATGATCCTAAATGCAGTCTGAAGAAGTAAATTCACCCTAAATGAACTGAAAGTCTCTCCTACCACAACCTCTAATATACCTTTTAATGCATCACAATTTACTGTGGCCAGATCTTTGATGTCCATCTGTACCCTTGAAACCTGTGCTTTGATCCAAGCTGACAAGTGCATGACCCCAGAGTGGCACCTATAAGTCTGCATCAGGACAGTTTTTAACAAAGGCTCCTGTGAAGGAACTGAGCCAATACTGACTCATAATTGAGCAGATCAGATGCTCCAGTTCCCTCTCGGCTCTGTGTTTGGAAGCAGGACTGTGCACTTTGGACTATATCCCTGGAGTTCATGGACCTCAGGAGAGTAATACTAGACCTCCTGCAATGAGGACTCAAAAAATTAATTGCAAATGAGAAGATGAGAGTACATTCGTAAAGGTGATTCCTCCTGGTCATTCCAGGACTTGCTGAGCCTGTCTGTAACAAGTACACTCTGTTGATCGCAGCCTTTCTAGGGTACCAGGTAGAGGTGTGATTTATTGGAAGGTGTGACCCATGCAGAGAAAAAAATGAAACAGGAGAGGGTAGAGGAGAGGAGATGAGTAATTGAACCTGTCAGAAAATGAGGATAATGGCTAAGGATATATACACAGAAGCTCTGAGTTTTGCAGAGAAAATCACCAGTGCAAACATGAGGAATTACTTGTCCTTAATCTCCCCCAGAGAAGTTGGAGTTGATCCCTGGGGCCTGGTGGCCTCTATCACCTTCCAGCCAACATTATGAAAAGTGCCTGCTCATGCTCAGTGGTTAGCACAGGCATTACACAGCTCCTGCCCAGCTGCCCATCCTGCAGATACAAGCAGCTCTCATTTTGCAAAATGCTATTTTTAAAACAACCAAATTGTCCCACATGGCCCCCACTGAAGCCCAGAGGAAAGGGCTGGTTGCCTCACCAGTTTTTTTGGCATCAACATGCCTCACAGTGGATGTCTTCTGCTGTCATGCTGTCCTGATTAAGATTAATTGTCCTAGTTCAAATGAGTCACTCAGAAAGGATGAGAAGGGTGGAGGGAAGAGGGAAGTTGGCTTCTTTCTTTTTTTCCTACTTCAGTGTTTGTTCTAAAAGATCCAGGAGAATACAGGAGTGGAGCAAAGGAATTTAAAGTGTGGAACATGTAATAAAGGAGATCAAGTAAAAAAGCTATTATGGGCTCCATGTTTATCTTCAGCTCACTGACTTTCAGAAGAGCATGCACTTGGCTGGAAGTCCAGGAGGATGTGACTGTTCCCCGCCAGTTGGAGGGGCTTGATGTGAACTCTCAAAAACCCAGCTGACCTCATCCAGCCCCATCTACCTAAATAACAAGGCCAGGACATCTCTCTTGACAGACATACTCACACTCCAGATGTATATATTAGAACCTCAAAAGGCCATTTTGGGTGGAGAAGCCATATATAACCTAGAGAGAAACTAAGTAAGAAAAATAAAATATAGTATATAACCACTACAACTTGATTGCACCAAAAATGAAATAAGTATTATTTATACAACAGTGGTCACTTGCCAGGCATTAGTGCAAAGGTTTATTCTTTCTAAGCTTTTTCTCTAAGCCTCAGGTTTGCACACACACCCCAGGCTACTCCTAAGTAGATTGTCTTGTCCTGAGACCCTCCTATTCCCTGGAAAACTCCTGAAGCCTCTTTCTTGACAAAAAGGGGCTGAGGGAAGCAGCTCAGAGGGTTTGGGAGTATTTATAGAGTTTTTGTAGAGCTCTCATCAAAAATACATGTTCACTACTCTGAATCAAAATTGAAAATATCTATCATCTTTGCTTTTTTTCGCCATCCCATTACCTTAACAAAAGGAAGAAGGGTTTGGCAAAGAAAAAAATGTAAAACTTTGCTGAATCTGGAAATTCAATAGGGACCAAGTTGTCATGCTTCATTGGGAAAAGTATTAGGCAGAGAATAAAACACAAAAATCTCTAGCTCAGAACATGGTCCACTCAATATCCACTCACAAATGAATGAGTCAAGTTGACTACGAGTTCCCATTAACTAACCAGTCATGTGACCTTAGATGAACTGCTCCTTTCTGGACATCAGAGAAGACGAAGTCCTAGTCTGTCTTCCAGGTCTAGTGCTCCTTTCTGACCCAGCAGTCTGGAGTTTATACATTCCTATCCTGTTCTATTACAGCTACATCTTGGAGTAGCTGAACCTTGAATGTTCAGCCCTTCATTCTAGCCCAAGCTCTCCTGAGCTGTCTCTGGGCTCCTGTGATTCTGATCTAGAGGGTGCCATGTTTGGTTTTGCCTAATCCAGGTTGTTGGCAGATAAGTCTGCAGGAATTCATTACCCAAACAGTATTTCATCTGGACTCCTTCCATCCCTCAGCTCCTGCTATGGTTTGAATGTGTTCTTTCCAAAATTCAGGCATTAAAATGTGACGGCCTATGTGATGATATTAGGGGGTAGGATTTTTAGAGGTATTTAAGCCAAAGGAAGACTTCTCACTTGTGAATGGGATTAAAGCCCTCATAAACAAAGCAGAACAGAGTGATTCACCTACTTGCCTTTCTGCTTTTTGCCATTCAAGGGCACAGTGTTCCTCCTTCTGAAGGATGTAACAACAAGGCACCATCTTGGAAGTACAGAGTACCCTTCACCAGACCACTGGCTCATTGATTTTGGACTTTCCAACCTGTAAAACTGTAAGGAGTAGATTTCTACTTTATATAAAATATCTAATCACAGGTATTTTGTTGTAGCACCAGAAAATGGATTATGACAGTCTTCTACATACAGCATGATACAAAGTGATTGATGGTACTTCAAAGTCATTACCTCCTTGGGAAGTTTGTTTGGGAAGAGGCTTTGGCTGTATTCTTTCATTATGGAGAAAATACTTTTTAACCTAAAACAAGTAATCAAGGAACAGTATCATAATTCTTATTACTTCATACCTGCATAATCCTATTTTGATGACTTAATTCAATGTTCTCTCTCTCTCTCTCGCCCCCCCATGTAAACACTGATCAAGTCAGTTAAATAACCTGGCAGGGTACAGGCAACACAGGCCGCCCAGAATGTTGAGCCAATGACATAGGCGCTAGATGGTTCAGTTCCTGTTTTCCCATAATCCTTGCTCTGGCTTCCACATGTGCTTAAGATGGAAAACATCAGGCCAAGAAAATCTCAAGATTCATTCCAGCTCCACTCTCCTCCCTTTAGGGATGGGGAAACTGATGGCTTGCCAGAATCACAAAACCAGCACAACCCAGTCGTGTCTCTTAAAATCACCATATATGTTTTTAGTTTTCTCTAGGATTGACTCAGCCACTTCAATTTCCACAGGACCATCAGGCTTCTTTTACAACTGGAACAATTTTGGCAATAAGTCTGGCTATTGATCAACCCAAGCTTCCCTGAAATGAAAAATCAAGTGATGCTGAGGAAGACAGGAATAAAAATCCCCAAAGAGAAGCCACTGTGACCCAAATGTGTCCCAACAAGCTCAGGGTATGATGGGCACTTGGCTTTGTGTTGTTGCTTTTTTGCTGACATTTTCCCCCGCGTTGTGTCCCCAATTAGGGTTGCATGGGAAAGGGTAGGTCAAGGAACTGGAAAAGCAAGGAATATATTTTATTGGTCAAAAATTGGCAAGACTTCCTATTTCTGTTTCATCAGTATGCCTAGCCTGTTGGTTGGAGATGGGTCTTCACCCCCTGGCTTCTCTTGCTCTCTGTAAATTCACACTTTTTAAATTTTACAGAGCATTTTATGGGCTGCAAAGTGGTGGTGGGGGCGCTGGGAGATCTGTTGTCAGGGCTGCACTGAATAATGAACCATTTTCATGGTATTTTTTTCCTGCCTCTCCAAGTGAGTCTTGTAAAGAAGAATTTACCTCCCACCTCCTGGGGAAAGGAGGAGGTACAAGGCACGAAAAAGCAGAATGGTTATAAAGAGGCCTTCAGGAAATATGAGATACTGTTATGTCTCTAATCATTTTGGTTATTTGGGGAGTAAGTGATCATCCTCACAATCTCCACAAAACATTTATAACCTGCAAGGAGAAAGGGAATGTGTGACCCAAAGATCTAAAGGTAAAGTTTCTTAACTTTTGGAAGGCTTCATATTTACGCTGCAGGCAACATAGTAGGACCCAAAGAACTTGATGTTACAGAATTTTCTTTCTCCGACTTCCCTGGAACATCATAATCTACACAAAACATCTCCACAGTAGCAGACAATTGCTTAGAAATGGTAACTGACAGAGACATACCCAGCTGTGAGAAGCAAAGAATCAAAGATAAACGTGAGAATTTATGGAAATGTTATTTGTAGGCTCATGGAGCATGAGGCATGAGGCAGGGTAAGTTGCTAGAATTTTATTCATTTATAGAGTGAAGTTGGAAAAAACGATTTAGAATCAAAGATAAACGTGAGAATTTATGGAAATGTTATTTGTAGGCTCATGGAGCATGAGGCAGGGTAAGTTGCTAGAATTTTATTCATTTATAGAGTGAAGTTGGAAAAAACGATAAACTATTTTTAAAATACCCTAACCTTTTAGGTTAGCTTGAGAACCTAACCAGAATGGGAGGTTAGCACAATTGAGGAACTCACTATCACTGTCATCATCATCTTGCCTCTCAGAGAACATTTATTGAAAACTTATGGGACACCAGGCATCCTTCGAATGCTTTACATACATTATTTCAGTCATCACATATTTTCTCACAGGTAGGACCATTGTTGCCTGTCTCTTACATGTGAGGGGAGTGGGAGGAGTCTCTCTCTCCTACAGACTTTGCACAGGGGTCTAAGAGAGGAAACCTTAGCTTTTTTTAACATCTGATCTCAGCCCCTACAAACTGGAAAGGAAATGCTCAGAAAATCTTAGCTTCTGTTCAGATTGCTCACTTTGTAAATTTTTTTTTCTCATTGAGTTTATTAGTGCATTCTAGGTAAACAGTACCGTTACATTCATTATTGGGATCTTGTACCTTTACATGACAGGTCTTGGTTCTCATTTTTTCCCCTTATCCCTGCCCCCCCTTCACCCCCTCTTCCCTTCCCTATTTACAAACAGTTTATTTCCATTTTTTCATTTTCTCATATTATTTTCTTGTTCCTTATTTCCTTTCCCCTACCCTTCCCCCACTTCCCCTACACCTTTAGCCCTTTTCTTCCTATTTCACATGGTCAATTGTACCATTAGGATCTTATGCACCGTTATAGTTTTTTACATCAGAGAAACTATTTAGTATTTATTTTTGATGATATGTATGAACTATACAGACTAATGAGGTTCAGTGGGCTACTTTAGCACATAAAAACAGCATGCATCCACCAGTTCCAGCCTCTGATTATTTACCCTTCTCCACCTCCAGTAATCACTACTCTACATTCAGTTCCCAATTTTTTCTATCTTCTCAAAGAATAAATGAAATAATGCCATTATATGGAAGCTCCAATGAGAGAAAAAAGAAGAAAGTAGCTTTTACAAGGAAGAAATCAGACGTTTGGTTTCACAGTGAACTTTGGAGGATCCTGACAGCAATGCCTCTACTACAGTGTCTTCATAGGGCTTGGCAAGGCTTCTAGGATTACCCAGCCTATTCATCAATTTTTCTACTTCTGTTTTACCTTCATACCTTAGGACCCTTGGGAAGATACTCTCCTGAGAAGAGCTGCAGAGGACTTGAAGTTTTTGTGGGTGGTAGGATGGTGAGTAGTCTTGCGGGTGAGCCTTAGTTTGATTTCTGCAAAGCACTACTGGGAGCAACTGTCCATTCAGCCCAACCAGGCACAGAAGCTGTGCTACTGAAACTATGCTCTTTCCTGTCCCTTGAGTTTAGTTACTAAAGACCCCTTGAGTTTTGTCATAAGAATTCCGTACCAGAGGTGGTGGTGGAGATGGTGATGTTTTATGCCCAAGAAAAATGAGAAAGGGGAAAAAAAACTAACCACAAAAGCAAACTGGAAGAATTAAAGCTGGAAAATTTCTTCCAAGGAAACACAAAATATGATTAAACTAATTTAGATTTTTCTGGGAAGAGGTGTGTGTCTGAGGGGCTGGATGATGTTGCTAATAAAGAGTGCATACTTGGAATCCCCAAAAGAGCAGGAAACCAGACTCCTTCCAAGGGCAAAGGTGACACATTTAGAGAAATAACACCCTGGATTGTCACAGGCAGCCCTGCTGTATAGACAGAGAGGCAAAATGCCAGAATCCATGCATTTTCAAATCAGCTCACAAATCCCTAGGATTATCAGGCATTTATTTGCCTTTAGAGTGGACCAGCCTTATACACCATAAACATTTCACTCAGGCATTAAGTTCTGGGCTGTGCCTCTCATTTACTTAGCACTGCTCCTGCTCAGGCAGCCAACCATCCATCCCTTCTTTAGCTGAGCCTGCACACAATTAAGATACTATCTCCGGGTTCCTAAAGCTGAGAATGTCTTTTCACATATCACTCCGTGTTTAATTCCTCCTTGGCTTCAAATATACATGCCCTGGTGCTCCGAGCAAAGTAACCACTCCCCGAAGACGTCCACACCTTAATCCCTGAAACCTGTGACTCTGTTACCTTGAACATCAAAAAGGACTTGGTAGCTGTCATTAACTTATGACTTCGAGATGTAGAGATCATCCTACATTTTCCAGATGGGCCAATGTCATCACAAAATTCCCTAAAAAACAGAAGAACAAGGCACAAGAGAGAGAAGGAACTGTGACCATGAAAACAGAAGTCAAAAATCACCTCCATAGGGAAGCCAACTTTGTCTTCCCCTATGAGATCAATGGTATTCATTGTAGCCTCTTACACCGTACACCTCCCCCTTCAGAGTAATCATCACCACAACTATAGAAGAGTTTGAAGTACTATTCAATTGATGTCTTTGTCCTTCACTAGTGCACATGAAGGGAGAAACTGCCAGATTTTGCTTCCTTCTGAATTCCCAGCACACAGCAGGTGCTCAATAAATATTTGTTGAATAAATGAGCAAATGAAAGGGTGAACAGAATCTCAACCTCCTATGGCTCTGAGTATTCTTTAGTGTGGGTGGAAGCACAGCAGTCCATGAGCTACCCCACTGACTTGCTCTTGGCTTCTTGTTTTCATATCTTACTCAGACCAGAATATTTATCTTTACATATGGTCTTAATACATTTCTGCTGAGAGAACAGCAGTATCTGTAACTCCAATCAATGGCTCAAGGAGTTTGTAGGAATGGAAAATTTCTTTTTTCCATGTTATGATTTGTATTCAGATTATTTTGATTTTTACTCCTGACCCCATGGCCCCACCAGTGTACAATGGTCTTTGTTGTCAGACTAGAGGTCTCCATTTGCTTTTTTCTCATAGGAATGCGAGAAACCATCCATTCAACACCAAGGTCCCAAGCCCAGTTTTGCAGTACCCCAGGGTAACCCAATTTTCAAATAATCAGAAGAAACTATTGAACATCATTTCAATGTTAGTGTGAACCTGTATTTATTTTTTAAGGAAAATGTGGGTGAGATTATAAAAATAAACAACATATAAATAATAAAAAGGTAGATACTCTCCACTAGGACAGTTATTGAACAATAAGTACATATCAACTCAGAAATACAATGGAGAATGATGTGTTGCTCAGCTGACTCTTTAAGTACTCAAGTCACAAGGTAATTGATCATTGTTTATCTGGGTGCTTCACCTCTGTCTGTGCCTCCCATACTGTGAAACACTTAGTAAGCCTGGCTAAGTAATTTTGAAGGAGTAAATGAAAGCCTACCTTCTGTCCAAAAGTTTTTGTTTTCCTCTTGTAGTTCTAGGGATCAAACTCATGGCCTCATACATGCTAGGCAGATGCTGTACCACTGAACTAAAGGCCCAGCCCTAAAGAAGTACTTTTTACTGACTTATCCAAGATTTCCCAGTGAGTAAGTGAAGAGTTTTGGATTTGAAACCCAACAATCTTATTCCAAGTTCAACACCCCTTCCTCTCTTTAGACCATGAGTGGACTCCTGAAAAAGAGGAATGAAAAATGTAGGAACACACAGTCCTGTGCAAATGATGAGTACATGACAAGGCATTTAATGGTCTTCAGACAAAGAAATGACAGAAGAAAGAACTGCGTTTTCTCAGCAAGAAGAGTGGGGATGATGAACACACACACACACAAATTAGCAGTGATGGGTGCTTGGAAGCTTCTTCCTTCTCCAGCTGTAGCTCTGTAAACCAGGGAATGCCCCACAGATCAAGCAAGATGGGTACACCTCTGACATGACAGGATATTTAATAGCCCTCAGGATGTTTAAAGAAGTAAAAGTGCTCAGGATATACGTATTCCTGGCCCATTAAAGAACAGTTATTTAAAAATATTTAACATTTCTTTATTAAAGGCAAGCAGGCAGGATATAAGCTCTCCATAAACTTTCCAAGGAGAAAACACTCTGGCATTCTGAATGGAGAAATTATTGCCTTGTGTGGGAACCAAGTCTTGCCTGTTTCACGTCACAGGTGGCCGAGCATGGCATGTTTTTCTTACAGGATCGTAATGCAGATGGATGAGTTTTTGAACATTAAAATTTTAACTGGATGTTTTCTTGCTACTTTATTACTGTACCAGTTAGGAAAAGGCTCATGGCTAATTTTCAAGGTAG
The DNA here is from genome assembly GCF_012274545.1 of Fukomys damarensis. Lineage (NCBI taxonomy): Eukaryota > Metazoa > Chordata > Mammalia > Rodentia > Bathyergidae > Fukomys > Fukomys damarensis. Next base: position 117,302,723 of record NW_022900928.1, read on the forward strand.
GATTAGCCGAAGCATAACCTGTATTATGGGCAGAGCTTTGATATGCCTTCAAAGCTTTCTACAGGGATGTCAACTGCAATCTCTCTGCCTTTGAGAAATAAGGCTTCCTCTAAGCTTTTAGGGCTTGGAGTAAGAGTACCTCCTGACAAAGTTCTCTCTCCGTGCTCTAGATCCTACCTACCCCAGTAGGGGCTCATGTGTATGAATGTGGACATCCTACAATCCAGACAGCCAATTTCTACTAACATCTGTGCAAACAAATCTGCTTTAGTCACTTCTCTTTCCCAGAATGTGCACACTGTGAAGTGGAACATCTTGCTGAGGAGGGAACTTGATGAGAAACCTGTGCAGGCCTAGAAAGCCAGTTTGGAATCATTCAAATGGGATTCCGGGGCCCCATGCATCCAGAAGAGCTCAGGTTTCAGACCTGCATACACCCCCTGACTCCTTCCTTCATGGGGACAGACACCAGTGAAGGAGACCAGAAAGACATCCTCTGTGTTGCTAGATCCTCAAGAGGGATCCTACTGACATAGACCTAGGGTATTCCTCATCACATTTAGACAAATTCGATTAGAACTCCCTTAAAGCCCAAGAGTCCCTACATCACACCTGCCATTTTCACTGGATTTGTGTATCATGGTCCTTGACCCATGCTCATCAGCACCAGAGTACTACTTTAATTTTGCTCCACACCAACTCAAACTTGAAATCCTACCACTTCACCATTTTTTTAAAAAAAATTATCATCTCTAGCATTTTCATTTTTAGTTAACTCTATCCTGAAGGCTTATGTATTTAGCAGCTCATTTGATCTCTGCTTCCACCCCCTTCAGAGGAGCAAAACAAACCTTATTATCAGAGAAAGAGTTTGGAGACCATATTTTAGGACCTGATCTTTTCTCAGGGATTCTACCCTCCAAACAGTATATCTACCAAAGCATAAAACAGATTCTGGTGAAAATATTCTCATCATTTATTTATATATGATTGTAATACACGTGAGTCAGTGTACAAAAACACATATAACTGAAATTCAATAGCAAAAAAAACACACACGGATTCAGAGGAGGCATATTCATGGCACAACAACACACAAAAGTTCCTCTCAGCTGTCTGTTCCTGTGTCCTAAGGTCTTGTTGTTGATTTTCCTTGGGCTCTGGGGAATTCATTTCCAGAAGAATATTTCCACCATCATCCAATCACTGCTTTATTTGTATTAGCTAAATTTTCCACTTCTTGTAAAAAATACTAAAATTAGTCTTTCACTATTTTTCAAACTGGGGAGCAAATTTACAGAAATTGCTTCTTGCCTAGGGTAATGATCTATTAGGCACAGGGCCACAACTACAACTTAGCATACACTAGAATTTCTATGCTCTGTCCCACTGATTCACCCAAAGCAACAAGTTCATAAGGTACCAGGGTACATTGTATTATGGTCTAGCAAATACTTATTGCCTCTCCTTCCTGGAGTGAATTTCCTTGCTGTTATTTTTCAAGTCAAGAGCAACATGTCTCAGTGAGCACTATTGTTTGGAATGATCTGAGTGTGTCTCCCTAAGTTTCATGAGTCAGAAACTTGGTCTTCACTGTGATGTCAGAAGATCATGGAACATATAAGCAGTGGGACCTTGTGCATGGTAATTAGAACATCGAGGATGCTGCCCCTAGAAAAAAATGGATAAAGTGCTGATGGAACCCAGTTAGTTTCTACAACAGTGGATTGTTATAGAAGAACAAGATTGGCCCCTTCCTGCTTTTTGGTTGTCACCACATGATCCTTTTTGCAGATCTCTCACACACCAGGATATTATCTACTAACTGGTCCTCACCAGAGCTCAAACAAATGGTGTCACCCAATGTTGGACTTTGAGCTTCCAAAACTATGAACTAAATAAAACTCTTTCTTTATGTTATCCAGACTCAAGTATTTTGTTACAGCATGAGAAAACAGACTAAAATACTAAGCTCTTGGCCCAAAGAATTTGAAAAATATGTGAAGTATATCCAGACTTCATATACAGCTGGCACTAGGTTGAGTCAAGCCCAGTTTAGATAGCTGAATCTCAGCCAACTTTCAGACATATGAGTAAGAAAAAAATGGTTGCATTTCTATGCCACTGTCTTGGGGCAATTTTTAACAGAGAATTTTATATGTATAGCTTTTATACAAGTACATAAACTGCCTTCTAATTTATCATAAACCACAGTTCCATTAAATGTTTCTCTATTGAATAACATGAGTCACCAACAAGTTTCCTTGCTGTCTAACACTTAACCTAAATGTCAACGTCAAACATTATAGGGTTTCTATTGCACTCCTCTTCTGGTACTAATATTTGAATTAGTCAAATTTGCTCATTTAAATCCAGCCATAAACCACCCTAAAAATTTGATGGCTTGTAACAACAAAATTTTATTTCTCACTGACCTTTATGTTGGCTGTCTCTCTTTTCCATGGGTCTTCTTTCTTCTGAAATCCAACCTGGAGGGAAAAACCCCTGCATGGAATATAGAATTCTTCCAAAAGAAGGAAAAGACAACATAGTCTTTTAGAGCTTCTACTAACATTTAGCCTTCTTATTTCTGCTTGTATTCCTTTGACATCTGTAAGCCACAAGACCATAACTGATCTAAGGGGTGGGTAAATATAATATTCTCAGTCAGGTGGGGATTAGTTAATTGGAAACAAGCAACAATGTCTATCCAAGAAACCTCTTGGCCTTCTTCAAGAAGCAGTTCAAAATGTTATCACCTCTGATTCTCTCTGTGTAGACATCTCTCTCCCTTTTTTGTTCTACACACATAACTAAATTTTACTATCTACAGCTAATGTTACAATATTGAAACATATGAATAAATATTTTAAGGACAATCTGCTATTTCCCATACTACTTATCAAGTTCTGTCTGCACAGGGATTGTCACATATTTTATTCTATTTTTTCCAGTACTTAAGATAATCCCTAAAGCCTAGTATATTGCTCTAGTATTGCTTTTTATCTTTTTGTTTTTTGTTTGTTTGTTTGTTTGTTTTGGTTTGGTTTGGCTTGGTTTCTGATTTTTTGATTCAGGGTCTCTCCTTTGTAGTTCAGATGGGCCCAAAAATCACTATGTAGTGTAGGCTGGCCTCAAACTCACAGCAATCCTCCTACCTCAGCCTCCCAAGTGCTGGGATTACCGGTGTGCCACCACACCCAGCTTACTCATGCTATTTAAAAAAGTTGTGTAATAATGCATGAAACCAAGAGATAGTAGAAGACAGTTATATAAGAATAGACAGAGGATGACCAAGAATTCATTTTAAAGCTGGAAAAGTTGGTGTATAGACATTCAAGAAGAAATAGGGCAGGCAGCTGCATTTATAAAATTTAGAGACATATCCAGGATGAAGACAAAAATTTGGCAGTTACCACCAAATAGATGGTGTTTAATACTCTAACATTTGGCAATATCACCCAGGTGAAAAATGGAAAAGGAGAAACTGTTTTCATGACTTGTTTCCCATTTCCATTTTCCAGTTGTCGCTTAAAGACTGCAAATCAGGACCTCAACTGTTTTCTTAGTCAGATTCAGGTATATATTTTAAATGAGTCTACTGAGAGTCAACCTTGGGTAACCATAGCCTTTCCAGTGGAAAGGGAATATATACTCACCCTCACAACTCTGGTTTGATCTTTTGGTCCCTTTGGCTTATTTCCACACAAGGCTGAGTTGTATTCTTAAGAGGATTTTCAAAAGGCATCCCTTCTCACCCCTGGACTTCCACTGATGTGTCATTCTTCCCACATATCTGTCACTCCATTCCTTCCTTCTCCTCCATTTATCATGTCTGTAGAATGTTAACTTCGTATTAAGTGAATAATAAGAGCCAGGCATGATGACATATGCTTTGCATATATTACCTTGTTCAGTTCACACCACAACCCAGTGATGTAGGCATTGGTCCAATTTAAAGATGTCACATCTTAAACTCAAAGAGATTATTTGGTTTACTTGAAAGTCAGATCTCCTAAGGGTAGGACTTTTGAATCTCAGTGAAGACTTCAGACTGTATACAAGCCACTAAACTGCTTCACCCTCAAGGAACCCTTAGGGCTGAGTATTCTGGAAAATGATACATTGTTGAAGATGCAGAAATCATACACACACACACACACACACACACACACATATTATGTCTCTCTATATATCTATATCTGTTTGTAGATATAGATTCATTTGGAATTAAAAGCATATTACATTGTTCCCTACATTCTTTTTTTTCATTAAGTTTATTTTAGGTATACAATACAGTTATATTCTTCATTGAGAACTTGTACCTTTACATGATGTATCTTGATTCTTATTTTTCCCCATTCTCCTGCCCTCCTTCAAAACCTCCACCCCTCCCTAATTACAAAGACTTTGTTTTCATATTTTTTCTCATATTTTTCCTTTCCTTTCTTTCCTTTCCCCTACCCTTCCCACTTCCCATACCCCATTTAGACCTTTTTATCCTGTTTCACACTATCAATTGTACATTTTGATACTTATTTTTACACTTTTAGTTTCTCACACCAGGGAAACTATTCAGTACTTATACCTGTGTCCTATTTACTTCCTTAAGAGTATGGCCATAATGTGCATCCATTCAGCTATAAATGTTTCTAGTTTCTCTTTTCTCTCTCTCTCTCTTATTGAGTTTATTGGTACACTTTAGGTATAGAGTACATTTACATTCATCATTGGGATCTTGTACCTTTACATGACAGGTCTTTGTTCTCATTTTTTCCCCTTGTCCCTGCCCTCCCTTCACCCCCTCCTCCCTTCCCTATTTACAAATACTTTATTTCCATTTTTTCACTTTCTCCTATTTTTTCTTTTCCCTTATTACCTTTCTCCTACCCTTCCCACTTCCCCTACACTATTTTCTCATTCTTTAAGGCTGAGAGTTCCCTATGTTCTTAAATAGAAGGTGATGGATAACACAATCTAATTATGCATTTCCTTTATGTGTGCTTTGCATTGTGTCGAGAGCAGTGTTTAAATTTACTTCAAGTTAATTTTTGTTCTCCTAAACTCTTAAGAGTTTGGAAACTTATGAGTCATCTCTTCAGGGATGGTAAGAGCTGTAAAGGAGAAACATTCACTTGGATGCCACTCCCCTCCCACAAGCATCACTGAGCTAAACCCAGCAGACCAGCCTAGCAAAAATGCACAAGACCCAATTCTCATTCTGAAGCTGGGGTTCTGGATGACTGCAGACTCCTGTGTTAGTTACTTTTCTCATTGCTGAGACAAAATACCTGAAACATAAAATTAAGGGAGGAAAGGTTTATTTGGCTCACAGTTTGTAGAGGTTTCAATTTATAGTCCACTGGCTCCAAGGCAGTATGGCATGGTAGACAAGCATTGCAGAGGAGAAACACTTCTTGGTGGGAAGAAGGTAGCAAAGCAAGAAAGGGACCACAGCTCTTTTTGTCCCTTATATCTTATCCAGGCTCTTAGGCTGGCAGTACTCTTACACTTAATCCTAGTGCCCTTGATCCTAGCATTGCATCATGAAACAGTTCCAGTGTCACGCTCTCTAGATACAGCCACCTCTGAAAAAGCCAGGCATATTCTACATGAGGTTTGGGGGGTTATATTTAAACACAAGCCCTAACACCTTTCTTAAAGGTCCTAAAGAAAGGAGAGACTGGAGCTTGCACAAAGCCAGAGCTACATTATTGTTCTTGAAGAGAGATAAGATACATACTGGTATATATTTGTGTTCCCCTAATATTCATATATTGAAACAATATCTAATGTAATGGCATTTGGAGGTGGGGCCTTTGAGAACATATTAGGTCATGAGGATCAAGAGTTCGTGATATGACTGTGTCTTTCTAGGAAAGAGAAAGGAGAAGCTTGCTTTTTACCCAGGCTCTCTGAAGTGTGAGGCTATAACCAGGAAGCAAGCACTCACCAAAACCTAACTACCTTGGCACGTTGATTCCAGACTTCCAGCTCTCAGAACTATGACAAAGAAATATCTATTTTTTAAACCACTCCAACTATAGTATCACATTGGATAAGCCTGAACTAAAACACACAAACATATACATTAAAAAACAAGGAATGATCATAATTCAAGGAATAAGGTAATGCCTTTTCAATGTTGAAAGTTCACTAACTTGAAAGACAGTTTTCTATATGTGATTTGATATGCTCTTTCCAGTAATTACCCCTACTTCACAGATGAAGAAGCCAAGGCTAGAAAAATTCCACAACTTGAAGATTATACAACTAGTACATGGCAGAACTGAGAAATAAAAACCAGGTTCGAATCCAACATTCTCTTTAGAAATGTAATACTGACTTTTCACAAGTTCCAGTTGTTCCTATTCTTTAGAACTTTTGAGGAAAGAGACCCCAATCTCCCTTGATCACCCAGGACTCCAGCTCCTAGTGACTTCTAGTGCTCATGTGGCTAAGCTAGACTGTTGGGTTTGGCTTGGGACAGACGAGAGTGCCAGGCAAGAGAATGTATCTTCTTTGAATTGCCATCCCTAGAAAGCAGGCATTTTCTTAAAACAAATGCTTATCATTTCAGAGGCCCACTTTTGAATTGGGTCTTTATATTTGGGGGCCTGATTGTTTTGAGTTCTTTATATATTCTAGATAATAGTCCTTTGTCTGAGGAGCAGCTGGTAAAAAGTTTTTC
>NW_022900928.1:117309439-117373546 GCF_012274545.1 Fukomys damarensis
AAAAAATGGTTCCTTTTGCAATGCAGAAGCTTTTTAATAAGATGAGATCCCAGTTGTTGATTCTTTCTGCTAGTTCCTGTGCTACTGAGGATTTGTTCATAAAGTCTTTTCCTATGCCAATGTCTTCCAGAGTTCTGCCTAATTTATCTTCCAGCAAGTTTAGTGTTTCTGTCGTAATATTTAGATCTTTAATCCACTTGGATTTTAATTTAGTGCATGGTGAAAGCTAAGGGTCCAGTTTTAATCTGTGGCAGGTTGAGATCCAGTTTTTCCACCACCATTTATTAAAGAGGCTATCCTTCCTCCAGTGAGGATGGTCAGCTTCTTTGTCAAAGATGACGTAGTTGAGTACATCTGGATTTGTTTTTCTGTCTTCCAACCTGTTCTACTGATCCTCAGGTCTGTTTCTTTGCCAGTACCATGCTGCTTTTATCACAGTGACTTTGTAGTATAATTTCAAATTGGGGATTGTTATACCTGCTACCATGTTTCTGTTGCCTAGGATGGCTTTTGCTGTTCTAGGTCTCTTCTGGTTCCAAATGAATTTTTGGATTCTTTTTTCAAGTTCTGTGAAATATAGTGTTGGGATTTCAATTGGCATTGCATTGAATCTATACAGCAGTTTTGGTGGTATGGCTATTTTCACTATGTTGATTCTTCCTACCCAGGAGCAGTGGATATCTTTCCATTTTCTTATATCCTCTTTGATATCTTTTTTCAGAGTGCTATAGTTTTCAGTGTAGAAGTCTTTTGCTTCTTTTGTTAGATTGATTCCTAGATACTTCATTGTTTGGATGCTATTATGAAAGGAACTGTTTCCCTAATTTCTCTCTCAGTGAGTCTGTTATTTGTGTACAAGAAGGCTATTATTGATTTTTGGGTGTTGTCCTTGTATCCAGCTACTCTACTGAATCTGTCAATTAAGTCCAGAAGTCTTTTGGTGGAGGTTTTCGGGTCTTCAATGTAGAGTATCATATAGTCAGTAAATAGTGACAGTTTACCTTCTTCCTTTCCTATCTTTGTTGCTTTAATTTCCTTCTCTTGTCTAATTGCTATGGCTAATGTTTCCAGAACTATATCGAAGAGGAATGGTGATAGTGGGTATCCTTGTCTTGTTCCTGATTTTAACGTGAAAGTTTTCAGTTTTTGGCCATTTAATATGGTTTGCTGTTGATTTTTCATAGATAGCCTTTATTAAGTTGAGACAAAAAAGTAAAAGCAGCAAGTAAATACATGAAAAAATGTTCCACAACACTGCTCATTCGAGAGATGCAGAGGAAAACAACACTGAGATTTCACCTCACACCACACAGAATGGCTGCTATCAAGAAATCAAATAGGGATGGGGATTTAGCTCAGCGGTTCGGTGGCCTGCCTTGCAAGCTCAAGGACCCGAGTTCAATCCCCGGTACCAAAAAAAAAAAAAAAGAAAGAAAGAAATTGAATAATAACAAATGTTGGCAGGGCTGTGGGGAACACTTCTCCATTGTTGGTGGGAGTGCAGACTGGTGCAACCACTATGGAAATCCATATAGAGATACCTCAAAGAGCTGGGACTACAGGTTCCATTTGATCCAGCCATCGCTCTGCTGGGTATCTTTCCAAAAGAATTAAAAGAATCACATCACAGAGATATATGCGCACCTGTGTTTATAGCAGCACAGTTTGTAATAGCTAAAACTTGGAAACAGCCCATTTGCCCATCAGATGGAAACTGGATAAAGAAGATGTGGTTTTTCTATAAAATGAAATATTATTCAGCCATAAAGAATGAGAAATTAAGATGGGGAGGGGAGGAGGGAGTGAAGGGAGGGCAGGGACAAGGGGAAAAAATGAGAACCAAGACTTGTCATGTAGAGGTACAAGATCCCAACAATGAACGTAACTGTACTGTATCCCTAAAATGTACCAATAAACTCAATTAAAGCTGGAAAAAAATGAGAAATTAGATTCGTTCTTAGGAAAATAAATACATATTGAGGAAATACTCCCAAGTGAAATAAATAAGTCACACATGTGTAAATACCGAATAGTTTCTCTGGTGTGAATAAGCTATAATGGTACATAAGATCCTAATGATATAATGGACAATGTGAAATAGGAAGAAAGGGGCTAATGCTGTAGGGAAAGTGGGAAAGGTAGGGGAAAGGTAATAAGGGAAAAGAAAAAAATTAGAAAATGAAAAAATGGAAATAAAGTGTTTGTAAAGAGGAAGGGGAGGAGGGGTGAAGGGAGGGCAGGGACAAGGGGAAAAAATGAGAATCAAGACCTGTCATGTAAAGGTACAAGATCCCAATAATGAATGTAACTGTACTGTATACTTAAAATGTACCAATAAATTCAGTGAAGAAAAAAAAATGCTTAATTCTCAGAAACACTATTGTTAATGAGGATGCTCATTTTTTAAATGCTGTAACCTGATATTCTAGGAAAATAGACCTGGTTCCAGGAGCGCAGCTGTGGTGTTTGGCTTTAAGGTTTGAGATCATTTTTTGAGATGAGCTTTCAGCTGGCCTGCCGACCTGACATTGGACCTCAGCAAGGCAACACACTCAAGCCATTGTGCTAGTGGAGAAAGCTCAGGGCTCCTTGGAGCCTGAGACAATTGTGAGCATTCCTGAACCTGGCATCTAATAAAGTGAACATTTTACCTCCCAGAACCCTAGGAAGAGGGAAAGTGTGTGTTTGTGCGTGTGTGTGTGTGTGTGTGTGTGTGTGTGTGTGTGTGAGAGAGAGAGAGAGAGAGAGAGAGAGAGAGAGAGAGAGAGAGGAGAGATCAGTAAAATTCAGCCCAGGAATTATATGAAATTCCCTTTAGGCTCAGCCAGGCTTGGAGCAAATGTATTTGAACTGAGAAAGGAAATCTATGCCAACAGAAAACAGTGTGGTGCGTAGCAATTTTTCAGACTTGGTGGGGATGCAATATTCCAGATTGGACAGTTTTTCTTTGTGTGTTATTTGAACTGAGAAAGGAAATCTATGCCAACAGAAAACAGTGTGGTGCGTAGCAATTTTTCAGGCTTGGTGGGGATGCAATATTCCAGATTGGACAGTTTTTCTTTGTGTGTCTCCCAAGGCAAGGCAGGGAGTTCAGCTGAATACAGCAAAAGACTCACACACCTCAGACAAATCCCTGCCTAGAGAGGCACAGAGTCAGAGCCAGGTGGACCATGAATAGATCATCATAGCCAGACCCCTGTCTACTGCACCACATTCTTCCCATCATGCCTCCACTTTCTCACTACTGAGGAATTAAATGAATATTTACTACAGCTAATTATGTGCCAGGTTCCCAAGGCAAGGCAGGGAGTTCAGCTGAATACAGCAAAAGACTCACACACCTCAGACAAATCCCTGCCTAGAGAGGCACAGAGTCAGAGCCAGGTGGACCATGAATAGATCATCATAGCCAGACCCCTGTCTACTGCACCACATTCTTCCCATCATGCCTCCACTTTCTCACTACTGAATGAGGAATTAAAGGAATATCTACTACAGCTAATCATGTGCCAGATGCTTCGTTTATGATGGGAATCACACAGTATGATAAAAGCTAATGTTTATGGAGCCAACCAGATGTAGCCATGGTTCTATGTGTTGGATACACATGAACATAGATTTAATTCTCACACTTGCACCAGGTGGTGGGCTGTAGTAAGTACTCTCATTTTGCAAAAGGATATTTGACTTATAATAAAGGAGCTGGGATTTCACCCCAGCTGGCTTACTCCAGTGACCCCCTCTTTGCCTCAAGCCAAGCCTCCAGCCTGCATCCTCATGAGGTTTTCCATCCTCAGTGTGGACAAAGGGCCTCTCATGAAAACTGTTTCAGAGTGTTTCCTTCCTCTTCCATTTAATATCCCCTTCTACAGGCTGAATCAAAGGCAACTGTACACACTAGGGTTCTAAAAATCCTCAAAGCCTGCTTCTTTTCATACTATACTGTTAAGGGTTTTTAAATCCTTAAAAGTTCACCAAGCCTAATGAACCCATGGGTATTTGGTGGTGATATTCCTGAAAACTAGGACATGCTGTACTCAATACTTCTATTTGATCTGGGTTCTGCTTTTAGTTGGTATTTAATATCCTACCCAATCTAATATAACACTTTTTTCTTTGTAGGTCATGAATGTCAACTGGCAAAAAGAACACTTCATTCTCAAGAAGTTGGTGATGGGCTGAAGTTAAAGAAGAAATTATCTTTCTGAAATGCAAACCCAATCACAGTAACCTACAGCTTGCAATGTTCCTGGGCATTCATTTTAACCCTATAAGATCTTCTTTTTCACTCATTATCTGGCCTGTCTGGCTACTCCTCATGCTTTAAATGTGGAAACTCCAGGAATAAAGTCTCAGTGGCATAAGTTGATTTGGGATGTGCCAATTTCTAGATACAGTCTCTAGGATGTAAAACTTTGTCCTCTGTACATATTTACTTCCTACTAATCTTTCAAAATACAGTCATCAAAATAGATCTTTTCTCCCAAAAAGCAGTTTCAAGGTCAGATCCACCTCCTGGCGGCTCCCACTACATCCTGTGCCTACTGCCTATATCACAACACCTATCCTCTGACTTGTTGCACTGGGAAATCCTTGACTCTGCATTCCTTCCCTCCTGAGTTGAATGCATTGAATACCAGTCATGTCACATAACAGATTCTCAACAGTGTTCCGTGAGTGAAGGATTCATGTTCACAAATCCATAGTTAAATAGAGATTATTTTCACTTCTTTAAAGGGCCAACATATACTGGGCCATTCGTAAAACATCCTAGAACAAATGTAATTTCCATAACCATCCTCAAGGAAGGGACCCAGTAATAGAATGAAAATGCACACAAAATGTTGATGAAATGCTTGGTTGAAGGGTATGCTTTGCTTTTATGTCAATTTTTCAGATTAGATTTTCCTGAAGGTGATGTTTCAGAGTACTATAGCGCCAATAGTCAGCACCATTAAGAAAAGTGGAAATTATTTTAGATGTCTGGAAGGTAGAAATTGAGACTGCCCGTGGACCACACCAAAGAATATGTATGTAGATTGTGCACTGACTACGCTGGACTCTCAGGCATTTATCAATGCTTACATTGAGCCAAAATAGAGATAGACTACATGTATCTACATCTAAATCTTGATAGGTAGAAAGCTCGGTATAGTTTGTTACACTTAACATGAAAAGGGAGGTCTTGAATCTAAAATAAGCAAAGAAAACAGGACAATAACAAATTTATGAAGCAGAGTCATGTTGATTTAATTCTTTATAAGTATAATCACCATATATTTGTTCAAATTGACCTCTCACCATTTATTTCATTAACTGACCCCAACACCACCATCACCAGAATGTGAAGTTAAATTTTAAAAGTTCTGCTAGCTATTGAAGCACATTGTGCTCTATTTATAATTATTTTTGGTTCAATTCCATTTTGTTTATTTTTATTTTTACCTCTCCAGGTACAGCCACAGAGGGAGACTGAGGAAAGAGGACAGAATCCAGATAGGAAAATTCCAGGAAATTATTGTATCACTTTTCTGGAAGCAGGAGAGAGAGAGAGAGAGAGAGAGAGAGAGAGAGGGAGAGAGAACACCAGGATTCAGAAACCCAGATTCTCCTCCCTCTGCCTTTTGGCTTTGGGAACTCCATCTGAAATACAACTGGTATTCACTGTTTATATGCTGAGCCTTGTGACTTTGGCTGGAACCCACATCTAGACTGTGTCTATGGCATCCAAATTGCTAATTTGTTGCTAGGGTGGGTGAAGGGCCAGGTAAGAATTAAAGGATCAGAAGGAAAAAAAACTATCCCAAATTGCAAAAATTAAATTTCCTGCCAGGTGGCATCCAAATCATCCAGCAGTTTTATTCAAGGCTTTGAAGTCTTGAGCCAAATAGTTCCAAATCTGTAATATTTATCCTGCGGTCTCAAAACAAAAGTAAGTTGACTGTGTTTCTTGAAGTCAATCTCACCAGCATTTTGGGATGACAGATGAGAGAGAATAAAAAGTTATGGAATGATTTGGAACTCTTTGGTAAGCATTTGTTATGCTTGGCTTCTCCGACCAAAAATACACACCAACCCATAAGTCATTTATATGTGTGTGTATATCATATATATTTGTGTGTATGAGAAAGACACACATTTGTTATTTACCTTTTAAACTTTACCCTTACTTTTAAAACTTACTATATCTTCCACTATTAATTCCTCCCCCACCCATCATCTGTTGGATTATTTACCATGTATATCAAAAACTCATCTTGAACAGCAATAGCTAAGTCAACTCTCTAATCTTCATTCCCTTAATTAGGTAACTGAACTTTGTACTTATATCCATGGACTGAGCAAAAACAAATAATGATGGCAGAGGTTAAACTGTGGACATGTAAGGAAGGTCGATAGAAAGGTTGAAATAAATACTGAATAATTTAGATATGAAGAATAAGAGAAAGTGAGATGTTAATGATGGTTCCTCAGTTTCTGGCTTGAACTACTGTAGTAAATATTCATTCCTCCTTCCATGCTAACAAGTGGTTTTATTAACATCAATATTGCAAAACTCCATATGAGCATCTCTTCTTGTAGAAGCACTGTCCTTTAACTTTCAGGAGTCCTAATATGCTGAGACTCTAATGAAAGTTATGGGCTTTTGCCAATCAGGAGAAAAATACCCATTCACCAATTTAAACACACATTTACATTCAGTGTCAAGAAGTTTTTTTTTTTTTTCACATTAAGTTTATTGGTACATTTCAAGCAAACAGTAGAGTTACATTTATCATTGGGATCTTGTACCTTTACAAGACATGTCCTGGTTCTTAATTTTTCCCCATAAGCCTCCCCTCCCTTCACCCCCTTCATCCTTCCCCCCTTCACTTTTCCCTATTTACAAAGACTTTGTTTCCATTTTTTCATTTTTTCACATTTTTATTTTCCCTTCTTTCCTTTTCCCCCCACAAGAAGTTTATTTCTATCCTTAAGCTCATCTTGAGTAGCCCAACTATGTAAGATTAAAAGAACCAGACCCTAGAATTTTTTTGTTTCTTCATACATTATTACTGAACATTTAAGAATCTAAAGATGTTGAGGATGCAGTGATGTCCCAAAATACTTAGATTCTGCTCATTGTGATTACAATTTAATATGACAAATGCACAAAATGTTAATTAACAGAAACGCAAGTAAGTAATTATAACTGTGAATGGAGCTAGGGGCAAAACAAAAATGCAGAGTTAAATAGTCTACTATAGCAAAGTGTAGTTTAATAGGGCCTCATCAGGAAACAGAAGTCATCCAGGTATGACAAACAGAAGACATTTAATGAGGAGTTGGTTGTACATAAGATGAAAAGATAGAGGCAATGAGACCAGTCAGATATCAGTAACATAGGAAACCTCATATCACTGTCAGCAGTCAGGGGACAGTGGGAAGAGGGGGTCCCACCACAACTCGGGACCTGGGAGCATCTAAGAGCTACATTCAGAGAAAAGGAGCTGCTCCATGTGAGTCAGGAATATAACTGAAGGCTTAACTACTGGAGAAACCAAGTGAGAAGGTAAAAGAGAGTGAAGTAACCTGTCTTCTACCCTTTTACCACTCTCCTGTTTTCTACTAGTGCCCAAATAGCTACATCTGACCAGAGCCATTACTGTGATTCAGAGAAGAATAGAAGAGGAAGAGTGGAGAATGAGAGAGCAATCTGGCAAGTGAATGACACACAAGGGACCTACTTGGGAAGAGTGGTCAACTAGCCCACTATGAGAAACTAAAATTCAAGCTGATACTACCTAAATAAGAAGATGAGCACCAAGGGGAGAAAGAGGGAGAGGTACAAGGTGAAACTGTGATAGAATGTTCCAGAGGAGTCAAAGAGCTTTGCCTCTTTGCAGGTGGCAAGTCCTCACCTAAAGCCAATTTGGTTGTGAATAACTCACATTTCTTGCAAAACCAGAGTATGAGGTTAGCCAATTGGCTTCTCTTCCACAATCCTGTGCCAGGAAGAATATGGCAAGGGAAATAAGTCTTGTACCAAATTTCACCAGAAGGATGGACTAAGCAAAAAGATATAAAATATATAAATGAAAAACATTTCTCATTAAGCACACAGAAAGGCAGTCACATAACCCGTTGTGCCCTGAGGGCACCCCTAACTACCTTGCCTGAAATGTGAACCATGCAAAAAGATATAAAATATATAAATGAAAAACATTTCTCATTAAGCACACAGAAAGGCAGTCACGTAACCCGTTGTGCCCTGAGGGCACCCCTAACTACCTTGCTGAAATGTGAACCCAGAAGAAGAAGCAACACACTCTGATGGAGAGATGGGCTATCAGCTAAGTAGAAGAACACCAGCCACATGGAGTTCTAGACCAAGGTGGCCACTTGGAAACTATTTAGTTGCTGATCATGCCTCTACTCTGCTTAAAGGGAGAGGTGCTGTTCAACTTTCCAACTTTCACTGCATCAGTGAAAAATTGCTTAACATTAATTCTACTAGATAATGTACTTTCTAATCCAGGTTCAGAAATTCATATCTAAAGTATGTGTTGAAGCTATTTCTGGGGTGTAGATTGTTTGGAAAATTTGAGTCTAAACTAACAATCCCCACAGAATAGATGAAAACTAAACTGCACATTCAGTTGGCATATACATCATGCTGTTTGTACAGAGCACAAAAATCATAGACAATACAATGGAGGGGATGGCAGGTGCCTAATGAGGCTCGAATTTTGCTGTCAAAGAAGAAGGCTAATTAAGAAGTTATACAGCAGAAAAGTGAAATGAATAAACATTTTATGGAAAAGTACAAAAGGTCAATGAATACATGAATAAGTGTACTACATTGTTGGCCATTAGAGAAATGCACATTAAAGCACCACTGAGATTCTATCTTACCCCAGAAAAATTGGCTATCTTGAAGAAATCAAATTATAATAAATGCTGGTGAGGCTCCAGAGAAAAATGAACCCTTCTTCATTGGTGGGAATGTAAATGAGTACAATCACTATGGAAATCAGAATGGAGATTCCTCAAAAAACTAAAACTAGAAATTCCATTTGGCCCAGCTATAAACCTTCTAGGTATCTTCCTGAAAGATCTACAGATATCATATTACAGTGATACATGTTTCCCATGTTTATAGCAGAATGATTCATAAGAGCTAAATCTTTGAAGCAGCCTATCTGCCCATCAACAAATGAATACATAAAGAAAATATGGTGTTTACCCACAATGGATTTGTACTCTGCCATAATGCAAGATAAACTCAAATCATTTGGCAGAAAATGGATACACCTTAAGACCATAATGTTAAGTGAAATAAACCAGACACACAAGCTTAAATATTACATGGTTTCTCTTATGTGAGAAACCCAAAATATAAATAAAATGCAAATTAAAAGATAGTAATAAGAAGAAGGGAGATGTTTCTCAAATAGAAAAGGAATCAGAAGATGGAGGGAGAGGAAGGGAGGTAAAAGAACGAGGATGAAAAAGAAATTAACTGTTACAAACTGTGCCACTATAAACATAGGTGGGCATATATCTCTGTAATATGATTCTTTTAATTCTTTTGGAAAGATACCCAGCGGAGGGATGGCTGTGTCAAATGGAACCTCTAGTCCCAGCTCTTTGAGGTATCTCATATTGGTTTCCATAGTGGTTGCACCAGTCTATACTCCCACCAACAATGGAGAAGGGTTCCTTTCTCCCTACAACCCCGCCAACATTTGTTATTGTGTGATTTCTTGATAGCAGCCATTCTTTGTGGTGTGAGGTGAAATCTCAGTGTTGTTGTCATCTGCATCTCACAAATGACCAGTGATGTGGAGGATTTTTTCATATATTTACTTGCTGCTTTTACTTCTTTGTCTGAGAAATGTCTGTTCATTTCAGATGCCCATTTTTGAATTGGGTCTTTATGTTTTGGGGGCTGATTGTTTTGAGTTTTTTATATATCCTAGATAATAGACCTTTGTCTAAGCTGGTAAAAAATTTTTTCCCCACATTATAGGTTGTCTCTTAGTTCTGTTGATGGTTTCTTTTGCAGTGTGGAAGCTTTATAGCTGCACAGTTTGTAACAGCTAAAACTTGGAAACAGCCCATTTGCCCATCAGTTGGAAACTGGATAAAGATCTGGTTTTCTATAAAATGGACTATTACTTAGCCATAAAGAATGAGAAATTAGATTCATTCATAGGAAAATGGATACATATTGAGGATATACTCCTAAATGAAATAAATAAGTCACACATGTGTAAATACCGAATAGTTTCTGTTGTGAATAAACTATAGTAGTACATAAGATCCTAATGATATAATGGACAATGTGAAATAGGAAGAAAAGGGCTAAAGGTGTAGGGAAAGTGGGAAGGGTAGGGGAAAGCTAATAAGGGAAAAGAAAAAAATGAAAAAATGGAAAAGAAGTGTTTGTAAAGGGGAAGGAGATGAGGGGTAAAGGGAGGGCAGGGACAAGGGGAAAAAATGAGAACCATGACCTGTCATGTAAAGGTACAAGATCCCAATAATGAATGTAACTGTACTGCATACCTAAAATGTACCAATAAATTCAATGAGGAAAATAAAAGAAAAAGAAATTAAGACATGTGATATACATGTACCAACTCTACACAAGGGTGCAAACATTATGTACTGCAAATGTAATAAATACATAAATAAGTGCTAAGCCTCATAAGCCACCTAAATGAATTGATATCTAAATAGAACTGCCCCAGAGGACTCACTGCATGATCAGATTTGTGTTTTAAGAGAAAAAGTTAGCTTGTTTTTTTAATAAGGAATTTGATCATAGAGGTGGGAGAAAATAATCCAATCATTTTAGGGAGGTAATGGCATCAGCCTGGTGTGATAGCATTGCAGATGGAGAGAAGTAGAGAGGTCAACTGAATGTTGGTGATAAAAACTCAGGAATGATGATTAGATGAGAGTCTAAAATAGATGTAAGGGAGTAGTAAGAATCAATAATAGATTACTCCCTGGTACCTAGCCATGTCTACTTTATTCAGATGAAAATTTGAGAAAGGAAAACAGTCGATGGGGAATGGAAAGGAGGAGGTAGAAGAAAGATTCCATTTTATACATTTTAATTTTGTGACACAAAAGCAAAGAGCACAAATTTGTGTTATTTAACTGTGGGCCCACCTGCACAGCTTTGGCTAGTGTTTAGTACATACCCCAGGGATAGAAAAGAATAAGTCTACTACTATTTTTGTCACTTATCTCAGTGTTTAATCTCTCTATATATGTGTATATTTAGAGACAAATATTTAGGCAGATAGATAATGGGTAAATAAATATATAGATATACAGCTAGATAGCCTTCAATTACAGGTGGTGCCCCAATACATTAAAAATAATATAAACCAACAGCACAACATTTTAGACAGAAAAAAGTATTCTTTAAATCTGGAAGGTTTGGGTTTGAGTTGGCAGAACAATATCAATCAGAAATACGAAGTCAGAAGAGATTTAGAATAGCAAAAGCCATCCTAGGCAACAGATATGGCAGCAGGTAAAACAATTCCCAATTTGAAAATATACTACAAAACCACTGTAATAAAAGAAAGCATGGTACTGGAAAAGAAAAAGACCTGAGGATCAGTGGGATAGATTGGAAGATACAAAAACAACTCCAGATGTTCTCAGCTACTTCATCTTTGACAAAGGAGTCAACCATCCTCACTAAAGGCAAGATAGCCTCTTTAATATATGGTGTTGGAAAAACTGGATTTCAACCTGCCAAAGATTAAAACTAGATCCTTATTTTTCACCATGCACTAAACTAAAATCCAAGTGAATTAAAGATCTAAATATTTTAAAAAGTCACTAAATTTGCTAGAAGATAAGTTAGGTGGAACTCTTGAAGACACTGGCATAGGAAAAGACTTTATGAACAGATCTTCAGTAGCACGGGAACTAGCAGAAAGAATCAACAACTGGGATCTCATCTTATTAGGAAGGCTCTGCACTGCAAAAGAAACCATCAACAGAACTAAAAGACAATCTACAGTGTGGGAAAAAAAATTTACCAGCTGCTCCTCAGACAGAGGACTATTATCTAGAATATATAAAGAACTAAAAAAATGAAATATAAAGACCCAATTCAAAAATGGGCATCTGAAATGAACAGACATTTCTCAGACAAAGAAGTAAAAGCAGCAAGTAAATATATGAAAAAATGCTCCACATCACTGCTCATTAGAGAGATGCAGATGAAAACAACACTGAGATTCCACCTCACACCACAAAGAATGGCTGCTATCAAGAAATAAACCAATAACAAATGTTGGTGGGGTTGTGGGGAGAAAGGAACCCTTCTCCATTGTTGGTGGGAGTGCAGGCTGGTGCAACCACTATGGAAATCAATATGGAGATACCTCAAAGAGCTGGGACTAGAGGTTCCATTTAAA
This sequence comes from Fukomys damarensis, assembly GCF_012274545.1. Lineage (NCBI taxonomy): Eukaryota > Metazoa > Chordata > Mammalia > Rodentia > Bathyergidae > Fukomys > Fukomys damarensis. Next base: position 117,321,868 of record NW_022900928.1, read on the forward strand.
AGAATTAAAAGAATCATATCACAGTGATATATGCACACCTATGTTTATAGTTGCACAGTTTGTAGTAGCTATATCTTGGAAACAGCCCATTCTCCCATTAGTTGGAGACTGGATAAAGATTTTTTTTTTCTATTAAATGGAATACTATTCAGCCATAAAGAATGAGAAATTAGAATCATTCATAGGAAAATGAATACACATTGAGGATATGCTCCTAAGTGAACTAAATAAGTCACACATGTATACATACCAAATAGTTTCACTGTTGTAAAAACTATAATGGTACATAAGAACCTAATGGTATAATTGACAACATGATAAAGGAAGAAAAGGGCTAAAGGTGTAGGGGAAAGGGTAATAAGAGAAAAGGAAAAAAATGAGAAAATGAAAATAAAGTGTTTGTAAATAGGGAAGGGAGGAAGGGGTGAAGGGAGGGCAATGATAAGGGGAAAAAATGAGAACCAAGACCTGTCATGTAAAGGTACAAGATTCCAATGATAAATGTAACTGTGCTGTACACCTAATATGTACCAATAAACTCAATGAGAAAAAAATATGAAGTCAGCAGCTGCACAGACTGGTGAGGATTGCCAGAGCTGTGTGGAGCTAGACTGCTTTCCCACCCCAACACCCTGGGCCTCAAAGCAGTGCAGACTGGTAATGAGTGGAGCCGAGTGCTCCACCTCACCTATGGCCTCCTGGTTGTACCTAGATCCACACCACAGAGGCACAGGGCCATCGTCCTGAGCTCCCACAGATAGAGCAGAAGTAAACAACAGAAAGAGAACCCCTCTCAGCCTCTTTCATGAAAATTGAAGCCTACTAGAAAAGTGAAGAGAATTTCTGCAATAAAGGTGCACCAGATAACCATGGTTGGTAAGTTGGAGGGATCACCACCTCCCATCAGAAACTGGACTGTCCTCAGGGGAAGGGCAGCTGGAACCTGCAGTAGAACCTTGCAGAGTTCAACACTGCAGGAGGTCAGGGAGCTCAACCTGGGCCTTGCAACCAGAAATCAGATGAACCTCAGGGTTCTGCTGCTGGCTTGCTGAGACTAATTGACTTAGATCTGTACAATGCTGCCCACATTGTCTATTATGAAAGCAGAGACATACCATGAAGAAAGCCTTCATTTTTGTTTTTTAAATTTTTTCTTTTCCTCTTATTTTTAATTTTTCCCACTTTTTCAAATTTGTTTTTTCTTTCTTTTTTTTTCTTTTCTTTCTCTTTGCCACTCAGTCTGTCACTCTTGCACATTATTCTTCATCTCCCTTTTTGTTCGTGTTCCTGCCCTAATTCAGATTTCTTCTTTCTTTTTCTTTTCTTCTCCCCTTTTCCCCCTCTCAATTGTCATTAGTATCAAAAGAAAGTGAATACAGTTTCTAGCTTCCTTATTGCTGTTAGGTTGTTCTATTCTTGTCTTTTTTCTTTCATTCTATCTTTTCCTGTTGTCCTCGACAGTTTCCTAGAGTTTGCACGATCTTCCTATGTCCTCTGGCCTCACTTTTAACCTTCCCCTATGCTTCTACCTATCTATCACTCTCTCCCCAACTCCTTCTAAATCCCCATCCTGAAGGGTAAAGTTGCTATATTGAAGAGTTTATTCACTATAAACATATTTTGGGTAGACCTTGATTTTTATTTAATTCACATGGTTAAAGGTGATAGATTACTAACTACACAAACTGTCTTTTCTAAGCCATACTTGATGCTAGTGTGTTGCTGATTATCTCTTAGGCTAAGGTGTCATGATTGATCTAATCACTTGTCCTTCCTGATATAATGAAAATGAGATTGCCTCAAAGTCATTAAAGACTCAAAACCTAAAGACCAGCTATATCTGAGAGATTGAAATATTAATGCAGAAATTAAACCAAGGACAGTACCAGCAATAAAAATAGAAAAGAGAAAGCTTTTAAGCAATGCACAAGCACAGACTTCTAGCCCACCAAAGGCAATTTCTGAGGGAAATGAGGTAGAAAAGTCTGATAATCAACCACCTGGTCACCCTAAACTGATATTACAGGAAGTAACAAAACAGACGAATGAAGCTCTAGAAAAATTCAAAGCAGAAATAATTTCTCAGGTAACTACAGAGATGGTGAGCAGAATGAAAGACATAATTAGAGACTAGAAAAAAAGAGATTAAAAAAAAAGATGAGCTCAGGACCATAATAGAAGCCATGAATGCCCAGCATAGGAAAGAAATGGAAACCATGAATGCCCAATATAGGAAAGAAGTGGAATCCATGAAATAGATTCAAACAGATATCGAGGAGATTAAAAACTCTATTGAAAGTATACACAATAGACTGAGCCAATCTGAAGACAGGATATCAGATATAGAAGAAAGAATGGTGGTCAGTGACCATGAGGAAAGATCTCTCAAAAATAGTAAAGTACCACGAGAAATCAATCCAACAGCTCCTAGATGACACAAAGAGAACAATATAAAACTTATAGGAGTCCATGAAAAAGAAGAGAAAGTACAATGACATAAAAAAAAACTGTTCACAGAATTAATGACAGAAAACTTCCCAGTCAGACCAAAAGTATTTGACATACTGATGAGTGAAGCATATAGAACTCCAACTAGCCGTGATCAAAAATAATCAAGATCATGGAAACCCAACAGAAGAACAAAATTCTACAAGCAGTTAAAGAAAAGAAATGAATCACACGCAAAGGAAAGGCCATCAGAATCACAGCAGACTTTTCAACACAAACCCTCACGTCAAGGAGAACCTGGAGTGAGGTATTTCAAGCCTAAAAGAAAACAACCTCCAACCTAGATTGATGAAAAACTACATTTAAAAAAAAACTATATTTTAAAATTGATGGGGAAATAAGATATTTCCATGACAAAGAACACCTGAGAAATTTCATGAATACCAAACTAGCACTCCAAATAATTCTGAACAATATCCTAGAAAAAGACAATGATGGTCACAACTCCATGAGGTCCAACAGAGCAAATCCATTAAGCAAGGCAAGAAATTAATGGGAAAGGGGGGAAATTAAACAGAGCCAACAACAAAACACTGCAATGATAAGTCAATAAATATCAGTTATAACCATCAATGTTAATGGCCTCAATTCACCAATCAAAAGTAATAGACTGGCAGAATGGATTAAGAAGCAAAATCCAACAATATGCTCTATACAAGAAACATACCTAGTTCAAAAAGATACTCATGGACTCAAAGTAAAAGGATGGAAAATAGTTCTCCATGTGAGAGAAACCTGGAAAAAAAAAGCAAAGGTAGCTATCTTATTTGTAGACAAAGTAAATTTCAAACCAAAACTAATTAAGAGAGACAAAGAAGGTTACAACATCCTTGTAAAGGGAATAATCCAACAGGAACAGATAACAATCATAAATATATATGCACAAATACTAATGCCCTGAACTATACAAAACAAATATTAAGGGACATGAAACACCAAATTATCACTAATACAGTTGTAGTGGGGTACCTAAATACCCCACCATGACAGACAGATCTAGAAAAAAACTCAATAACAAAATACTGGAAATGAACCAAGCTTTTGAACAAATAGACTTAACACATGTCTACAGAGTTTTCCACCCCAGAAAATCAGAATATACATTTTTTTCAGCTGCACATGGGTTAGTCTCCAAAATAGACCTCATACTAGCTCATAGAACATGTTTAAGTAAATGCAAAGGAATTGAAATCATCTCTTGCATATTATCAGGCCATAGTGCAATTGAACTGGAGATTAATAGCATAAGAAATCACAAGAACATCACAAACAGATGGAAATTGAATACTCTCCTGAACAATGAATGGGTCACAGAGGAAATTAAAGAAGACAGACAGTTTTTACAAATAAATGAAAATGCCAATACAACATACAGGAGCCTATCGAACACAATGAATGTAGTTCTATGATGGAAATTCATAGCAGTGAATGCCAACACTAGGAAAACAGAGCAAGCTCAAATAAACAACCTAATGTAGAACCTTAAGCTCCTAGAAAAAGAAGAGCAAGACAAACCTAAAGCTCATACAAGGGAGGAAATTATAAAGATAAGAGCAGAAATCAATGCAATGGAGACAAGGAGAACAATACAAACAATGAGTAGAGCAGTTGGTTTTTGTAAAGAATAAATAAAATAAATAAAGCCTTAGCCAGCCTTATGAAAAAAAAACAAGGAGAGAAAAGGCGCAAATCCATCCAATTAGGAATGAAAAGGTTGAAGTCACAACAGGTCAAGCAGAAATCCATAAAATTATCAATACCTATTTCAAGAATCTGTACTGTAATAAAATGGAAAACAGAAGAAATGGACCAATTTCAAGATACATGTGAATTAACAAAGTTGAGTGAGGATAAAAAAAATTCTAAACATCCTAATTATAATCAATGAAATTGAAAACATAATTTAAAATTTACCAACCAGGAAAAGCCCAGCTCCTAATGGCTTCACTGCTGAATTCTATGAAAGATTTAGAGAAGAACTATTGCCACTATTCTTTAAACTTTTCAATGATATTGAAAGAGAAGCAATGCTTCCAAATTCATTCCTGGAAGCAATTGTTACTTTGATTCCAAAACCTGGGAGAGACTTCACCAAAAAGAGAACTACATGCCAATCTCCCTAATAAACATAGATGATCCAAATTCATTCCTGGAAGCAATTGTTACTTTGATTCCAAAACCTGGGAGAGACTTCACCAAAATAGAACTACATGCCAATCTCCCTAATAAACATAGATGAAAAAAAATCCTCAGGGACATACTGGCAAACAGAATACAGAGGGTCTCAAGATCATATACCCTGACCAAGTCATATTTACTCCAGGGATGCAAGGATGATTCAACTTACATAAATCAATAATGTAATACCCCACGATAACAGAGTCGAGGACAAAAACCATAGGATCCTCTCAATAGATCCTCTCGATAGATCTCCATAGATCCTCTCAATAAAAACATTTGACAAATTTCAACACTTATTCATGATAAAAAAAAACCTACAAAAAATGGAATAGATGGTCTTTATCTCAATGTGATAAATACTATCTATGAAAAACCAACATACCATACTAAATCATCAAAAACTGAAAATCTTCATGCTAAAATCAGGAATAAGACAATGATGTCCACTATCACCACTCCTGTTCAGTATAGTTCTAGAAATATGAGCTACAACAATTAGACATGATAAAGAAATAAAAGCAATAAAGATGGGAACGAAAGAAGTGAAACTGTCATTATTTGCTGACAGTATGATACTCTACATAGAAGACCCAAAACACTGACAAAAGACTTCTAGACTTAATTGACAGATTCAGTAGAGTAGCTGGATATAAGGTCAATACTCAAAAATCAATAGCCTTCTTGTACATAAATAATAGATTCACTGAGAGAGAAATAAGGGGAACAATTTCTTTCAAAAGAACATAAAACAATGAAATATTACAGAAGCAATCTAAAGAAAAAAGCAAGACCTCTGCATTGAAAACTATTGCACTCTGACAAAGAGATCAAAGATATAAGAAAATGGAAAGACATCCTTGTTCCTGGGTAGGAAGAATGAAAACAGTGAAAAGGGCTATACTTTCAAAACTGCCATACAAATTCAGTGTAATCCTGATTGAAATTCCAATAGCATATTTCACAGAACTAGAGAAAACAATCCAAAAATTTATCTGGAACTAGAAGAGACCTACAAGAGCAAAAGCCATTCTAAACAACAGAGACATGACAGGGGTATCACAATCCCCAACCTGAAACCATACCACAAAATGACTGATAAAAACAGCATGGTACTGGCAAAGAAAAAATACCTGAGGATCAGTGGAATAGATTGGAAGATACAAAAACAACTCCAGTTGTACTCAGCTACCTCATCTATGACAAAGGAGCCAAGCATCCTCAGTGGAGGAAAGATAGCCTCTTCAATAAATTGTGCTGGCCATACTCTTAAGTAAAATAAATAAGACACATGTGTAAATACCAAATAGTTTCTCTGGTGTGAAAGATGAAAAGTGTAGATAAGATCCAAGTTGTATAATTGACAATGTAAAATAGGAAGAAAAGGGCTAAAGGCATAGGGGAAGTGGGAAGGGCAGGGGAAGGAAATAAGAGAAAAGGAAAAATATGAGAAAAGGAAAAAATGGAAACAAAGTTTTTGTAAATAGGGAAGGAGGAAGGGGTGAAGGGAGGGCAGGGGTATGGGGAAAAAATGAGAACCAAGACCTGTCATGTAAAGGTACAAGATGCCAATGATGAATGTAACTGTACTGTATACTTATAAAGTACCAATAAACTCAATGAGATAAAGAAAAGAAGGAAGGAGAAAAAGGAAAGAAAGAAAGGAGAGAGAGAGAGAAAGAAAGAGAAAGAAAGAAAGAAAAAGAAAGAAAGAAAGAAAGAAAGAAAGAAAGAAAGAAAGAAAGAAAGAAAGAAAAAGAAAGTTGAAAAAACTGGATTTCAGTACGCCAAAGACTAAAACTAGACCCCTATCTTTCACTATCTTTCACCCCTATCATGCACTAAACTAAAATCCAAATGGATTAAAAATCTAAATGTTAAAACAAAAACACTAAACTTATTGGAAGATAAATTAGGTAGAACTCTCAAAGACATCAGCATAGGAAAAGATTTTATGAACAAATCCTCAATAACACGGGAACTAGCACAAAGAATCAACAACTGGGATCTCATTTTATTAAAAAGCTTCTGCACTGCAAGAGAAACCACGAACAGAGCTAAGACACAGCCTACAATGTGGGGAAAATTTTTACCAGCTGTTCCCCAGATTATTCAGAATATATAAAGAACTAAAAAATCAGCCCCCACCAAATATAAAGATCCGATTCAAAAATGGGCATCTGAAATGAACAGACATTTCTCAAAGAAGTAAAAGTGATAAATAAATATATGAAAAAATGTTCAACATTAGTGGTCATTTGAAAGATGCAGATGAAAACAATACTGAGATTCCACCTCACCCCACAAAGAATGGCTGCTATCAAGAAATCAACCAATAACAAATGCTGGTGTGGGTGTGGGGAGAAAGGAAGCTTTCTCCATTGTTGGTGGGAGTGCAGCCTGGTGCAACCACTATGGAAATCAGTATGGAAATATCTCAAAGCACTAGGATTAGAGGTCCATTTGACCCAGCTATTCCTCTGCTAGGTGTCTTTCCAAAAGAATTAAAGGAATCATACCACAGCAATATATGCACACCCATGTCCATAGTGAAACAGTTTGTAATAGCTAAAACTTGGAAGCAGCCCATTTGCCAATCAACTGGAGACAATAAAGAAGATTTTTTTAATGAAATTGAGTACTGCTCAGCCATAAAGAATGAGAAACTAGAGTCATTTATAGCCATATGGATTCATATTAAGGTTGTACTCAAGAGAAATAAATAGGATGAACATGTGTAAATCCTGAATAGTTTCTCTAGTGTGAAAAACTAAAAAGTGCAAATTAGGTTCAAATTGTATAATTAATAATGTGAAATAGGAATGAAAGAGCTAAAGAAGTAGGGGAAGTAGGAAGGGTAGAGGAAAGGAAAGAAGGGGAAAGGAAAAAATATGAGAAAAAAAATGAAAACAAAATCTTTGTAAATAGAGGAGGGTGGAGGGGATAAAGGGAGGGCAGGGCTATGGGGAAAAGTGATAACAAAGATACATCATGTAAAGGTGCAAGATCCCAATGATGAGTGTAACTGTACTGTATACTTCAAACGTACCGATAAACTTAATGGAAAAAAAGAAATACGAAGTCAAACAACTCAAGTGAATGCATCTTTGGAGTCTGTATAAAAGGATGCATCTACAAATTCCCATGTCTGGGACAATAAATGGCCCTCCATCCCTCTCGAAGGTGCACTATGGCACCTGCTTACAGTCTTGCCGATGTCATCATGTCTTCACACTCAGTAAACCTGTGTCACACTGAGGATGGCTGTGCCTATGTTTCCTCCTATGTGAAATGAGGGCTCATATAGATGACCTGAATGGATTTGAAAGGCTCTTTTCAAATACTTCTCATCCTCTATAGTGATTTGGCAAAGCCCTTCAGAGGTCTGGTGCACAGCTGTGGCAACCTTCTCAGATCATTCTCATAAAATATTTTGCAAATCTAATGGGATGGATTGGAAACACAGAAAGATCTCCATCAGTACAGAGGGGAGAAAGCTGTTTTTAACATAACTCACAAACTATTATTCATTCTTCTTTCTTTCTAAAAGGAAAAGAGATAATAGCTGTGATTTACTCAATTTTGGAAAGCAAAGTTTAAGAATTTTTAAGAAAAATATCAACCAAAACACTTAAATGTAAATTAAAGCTTTAAAAATTACCCATATTACGTGTCATTATTTAGCAATAAATTTTTCAGGGCCATTCACATATAAAATTATCTAGAGTACCTTTTGGCTGGGAAGGAAATAGATACTATCCATTAATTATCAGAAAGACCCCAAGTCACTTTAAACTCAAATAAATCTAAGTCAATTTCAACTCAAGAAAAAAAAAACTTTATTATGAATACATGATGCATGTTTATGAGAAGAACATTTCACAGAACCTGTCAACATAGACCCTCATTAAATTATGAATCCATACTTAATTATAACCGAGTCCAATTTGGCCATGAGCTTCCTAGTAGCCAACACAAAACAAAACAGAAACAGCTACAAAATACAAATTATGATAAAGAAGGAGGCATAGTTTTGTTTCTTTTTTCACTGAGTTTATTTGTGCATTTTAGGTATACAGTGCAGTTACACTCATCACTGGGATCTTGCACCTTTACATGACAGGTCTTGGTTCTCATTTTTTCCCCATACCCCTGCCCTCCCTTCACCCCCTCCTCCCTTTCCTATTTACAAAGACTTTGTTTCCATTCTTTCATTTTCTCATATTTTTTTCTTTTCCCTTATTTCCTTTCCCCTACCCTTCCCACTTCCCCTACACCTTTAGCCCTTTTCTTCCTATTTCACATTGTCAATGATGCCATTAGGATCTTATTTACAATTATAGTTTTTCACACCAGAGAAACTATTCAGTATTTACATATGTGTGACATGTATTTCACTTAACAGTATGACCTCCATATGCGTCCATTTTGAAGGAGGCATATTTTTGAAAGGGTAGCAATAAAATGTTTCATTTAATGCGAGGCTGGGAAAACAGAAAATGTTCTGGTCACAGTCACTGACTCACACACAGCAGGGACTATGACATTTCATACAGCACTCTTCCTCCAAAGTTAAGAGCATCATGTGTAAACATGATTTAGTACAGGGCTATGACAAAAAAGACTTTGTGTGATGCAGCTGAATCCAAGGGTAAAAGCAGGAGTTCTACAGTGCACTGTCTCATATGGAGGTGGTGAGACACATGTGACTTAACAACGAGTAGTCTGAGTAGACACTGTCTGCAAGCATAACACATATGCCAAATTCTAAAGCCATTGTACCATGGCAAAATGGGAGAAGTATCTCATTAATCTTATATTGGATATATATTTAGATGATACATTTAATGTGTTAGGCTAAATGAGATATATTATTAATCTCACTTGCTTTATTAGTTTACTTTGCTTGATATGACTACTAGACAAATTAAAATCACATATGTAGCCGGGTGTGGTGGCGCGCACCTGTAATCCAGCACTCAGGAAGGAGGCTGAAGCAGGAGGATCACTGTGAGTTTGAGATCAGCCTGGGCTACATAGTGAGCTCCAGGTCAGTCTAAACTACATAGTGAGTCCCTGTCTAAAAATCAAAACAAAACAAAAATTCATATATGTGGCTTGCAGTTGTGCTTTTCATTCTAACACCACTGGATAACTCCAACTCCACAGGGGTAATCTTGCACTTTACCTTGGTCATGCTGCTTTCCTTCCCTGATCATCAATCTCTTCACCTATGAAATGAGGGACATGAATACCCATCTCCCAGGGTGAAGTGTCTGCCTAACACAATGTCTGGCACCTGGTAGCACCCAGCACACTTCCTCATCTATCTCTCTGACCAGAAGCCTACTGCTAGTACTGAAAGTGGAAAAAAAAATTCCAGCTCCTAAATCAGTCCTGCTATGAGATCTGCCTGTGATGCTCCCCTTCCAAGATCCATGACTGGGCTCTTTTCTTTGACTTGAAGAAACACAGTTCTCTGTGGTTTCAGTGCCTCAAGAGAGATAACTGTGGCCCCTCTGGAATAATTAGCAGAATTATGGGGGAAGAGGGGTGCTGTTTACAGAATACAGGGGTCGAAAACTGCTCAAGGACTTTGTTTAAAATTCTTTGTGTAACCACACAGTTCTATGTTTGGGTTTGCTGCTCTCATTAAATAAATATCTAGAGAGTCTTCATGGATCATCCCAGATATGTGTAACCAAAGTTTTCTAGATAATGACTGACCCTCTTGGGTAAAACTCAGTGAATTCTCAAGTGAGCTAATAGGGGTATCTAGGATGATCAAGATAGTCACCCTCAAGATGGTAATGGATGAGGTGAACCTCCACCCAACCAGGCCCCCGGAAAGGATCCTTTTGAAGTTATGTACACGGTTCCTGCTCAGCAGTACACTGCATAGACTCCCTTTTCCTGAAAATATGCTTTATTTATTTACTTATTTACTTGTTTGTACATGTTACTGGTGCATAATGATTACTTTTATCACAGGGAATTGGCGCATGTATATAATGCATTTTAATTCTTTATCCATTCCTTACCCTTCCCATACCTCCACGCTCTTTCCAATTCTTGGTCCCCTTCCCATTTGCAAAATCTTTATTTCATTTTTTTCTCTTCAGTTCTTTTCAAATGGATCCAGGTTAGGTCAAAGAAAAAAAAAAAAAAAAAAAAGCACAGGGGAGAGAATCACCAAAACACTAAGATATGAAATGACAGAATTGAGGGGAACACAAATATCTTGCTAACTTTGAAATGTGCCTGACTCTCAACTTCTTGATTGGAATGAACGTGTGCCAATTATTTCAGAATAACACAGAAACAATAAAGTTGTGTTTTAATGACATATTTTGAGATGCTGAAGATGTAGGAGTATTTGGAGACCTAAATTTGACCTTCAACAAATTTAAGTCACTTTCAATTCAGACTTCTCTTAAGGTATAATTAAAGATAGGGGAAATAGAAAAAATAATATTTGAGTGCAAAATAATTTGTTTTTTTGAGAGGGTACCATGGATTGAACTTGAGTCCTTGCTCTTGTGAGGTAGATGGCAGAGCCACTGAGCTAAAGCCCCAGCCCAAAATAATTCTTTTCTTAAATTAACAGACTCTAATACTTACAGTAGTACAGAAACAATTTCCATATACAATACTTCTTCCTTCCTTCACACATGCATGATTTTTTTTTGAGATTATTGTTAGTGAGATACATTTGTTAAAACTGACATACCAGCACTAGTATATTATTAACTAATGTCCCTAGATGGACGTGGATTCACTACATGGATTCACTCTATTTTGCACTGTCCTACAGGTTTGGGCAGAGCACAATGTCATGCATTATAATTTTATAGAAAATGGTTTCACTGCCCTCCTAAAACCCTGTTGTCTCACTATGCATCCCTCTCTCCACATCAGCTCTTGGCAATCACTGACCTTTTTGTTGTGTCCATAGCTTGGCTTTTGCCAGAATGTCATGTAGTTTGAATTATGTAATATGTAGCCTTTTCAGAATGGCTTCACAATATGCGTCTGAAGTTCCTCCGTGAAGATACTCTTTTAAAACATGAAGAAAATGGTGCTGGTCATGAGAAATGAGAACAAATAAAGGACAAATTTTAGGCTGGGCTATTGTTTTGGGTCTTAGTACCTGAGAGACATAAAGGACAAACACATGCTGGAGGAGGAGTCCCAGGGTAAGAGGACTGATGCTCACACAAGGTGGGAGAACACAGTCACAAATAAACACACACATTACCTCGGGAGGGCAGGGCTGGTGGCAGGAGTGCTGGAATGGTGAACCTTCACTTTGTCTGCAGAGATTAAGCTGATGGCTGAACCGTAAAAGGAAGTGAAGTTTTCACTATTTCATCCCTAAAAGACAACTTTCCTATAGGAGTGTAGGTATGATTTTGCCTGGGGGGACAAGAACACTGACATCTATTCTTCCATCCCGGTTTTTGTTGCTGTTATTGTTGTTGTTGTTGTTAGAGTCTGGTTTAATTGAAGCACTGACTTAAAAGTATGGCTTATCTCTTTAATGAGTCTCACTGGTTATTTGTTTTTCTAGACAGTTTTCCTTTGATTCTCTTTTTCTCCAGTGGCATCTTTTATTTATTCCAGCCCATTTTATTTCATTAGGGAACCTTCAGTGTAGTGCAAGGAGATACATCTTTAAACAAAAACTTCAGAGAAGCAAACTTGAGACAATAATAACACTTTCTCAAGCAGAATTTAATTGGGGTTTTCAGGCTACAGAGTTCAGATTGGCAGTGTCACCAGGAAGCAGTGAAGGAGAACTCGGGTTGCTGGGGTGGAAGCCAGCATATCCTGTGCCTAGGAAGAGCTATGGCTCAAGTACAGGACACTGACCTAACACCAACAGCTGTCCATCCTTGGAGACGGCAGTGCTCAGAAGAAAGTTATGAGGGAGCAATGGACATTCAGTTATGTATCTGGACTTCCAGAGTATAGGTTAAATAGAAGATCTGGGAATCTCAACCAAATGGTGTCATTATTTTTGCTCCATATGTGTGATATTTGACTAAGTGCTCCAGTGACACACACGCAGACCTCCTCTGAAAAATAAACACCCAGGGAGGTAAGAACAAGGAGGGGTGAAACATTTTTCCAACCCATTGGGATGGAGAAAGAGGCAAGCCTTCATGCTAAATGCCACCAGTGAAATAAAATATCTTGGCAATATGAGGTGGAGTAATTACAACTTAACAGAACTACCCAGAGGAAGAATACTGTAAATGCTAACGAGCAATATGAAGTCACCTAGGAACAAGAAGAGATCTTTCATCCAACCATTAGCTTCAAGAAACCCAGGATATTCCAAGGAATATCATTAAATATTCATTAAATTCATTAAATTGCAGGAGTTTTGTTTGCTTTATTGAGTGAGGTATCTAAATTCAGGGACCAGAGTGGATTTACCAAGGACAATAGAAAGAGGGCTGAGTGTTTGTATCTGCAGTACTTTCTTTTCTTCCTATCACTCAATCTTCTTTCAATTAGCAAGTATTTGCATGAGTGAACTGAGTATTCAATTATTCATTTTCATGGGATTCTCTAATCCAGGGTGAAGTCCAGGGCCCACATTAAGACAGATTTTTCCAAAAGGCAATGTTACCCAGTGCAAGGAACAGAACCTGAAGTCAACAGGCTTGTTATTCTACTTTCTATATTTGGATTTTGTTTCTCCTTATGTATATCTGTTTGTCTGAACTCTACCTTTCTTTTAAATTCCAACTCAAATGCATCTCTTCTGGAATTAATGAATGATTTTCCTGGCACTAAGTCGTCCCTTCTTTGTATATTCGCAGCAACTTGTAAGTAGAAATAAAGTGTCATCAGCCCCTATAACAAAGCGCCATATCATGTCACTCATTAGAATGCAAGTTCACAGACCTCATCCATGCCTTTTTTCCTATCTTTGCATAAACTCATATTGGTTCCTGCAGGCGACACTAAGAAGATGCAACATAAATGTTTTTGCATTATCTTGTTTGTTGATTCCAGGGCTACTTAAACTGCCATCAATTTTCTAGACTTACCCTCTAAGAGTAAAAGTGTGTGTTCCTAGTATCTGACTCATCAGCCTCCAAGCATCGAAGGTGAAGTGTGATGAGTTCCAGGGATTCTGGCTCTAGAAACTGCTTACCTTTGAACCATAATGGTGCTATCTGACTACCACCTATCCTTCTCCTAGTTACAGAACTCTGGTTTTCCTATGGGGAACATTCTTTCTTGCTCTTAATCCAGGTTTCAGATGAGGATAAGTCTATATACTAGTTATAGAAGTGGTCATATGATTCAGGCCCTCCCAGTGTTTCAGCCCCTTTTTATTTCTAATTTGGGTATACAAGCAAGATCAATGAGATACAACCTAGGATTTTTGCTCAGACTCCTAGGGAAGAGAAATTCCTCTTCCATGTTTCCTAAGCTCTACCATGTGGGTAGAGCACAGCCAACAGTCATTCTTCACCAGCCTCCATGCCTGACAGCAATTCCAACCCAACCAAGAGGAGAGCACTGATATATGGTAGCAGGTAGAGTTGGCCAGACAAAATATAAAAATATAAGAACCAGTTCAGGACATACTCACACAAACAGAAGAAGGAGCAAAAGAAAAAAAGAGGGGAGGGAGAGAAAAGGAAAAGGAGAAGACGTAAAGAAAAATTATTCAATGTTCATCTAAAATTCAATTTTAACTGAGTATCTTGTATTTGTATTTGCTAAACAGGGAAATTTAAGCAGCAGGCAACCCAGGTTTTGGTTATTGCTTTGGAAGCCCTGCATTCATCTGCACCCCTGACTTCTCAGCTACATGAGGCATCACCTTCTTGATTTTACTTAAATCAGTTTGAGCTGGTTTCCTGTCATCTTGCGATACAAGAGCTTCTCTATCTTGTACAAGTTCTTCTGTCATAGAACAACAAAATAAGGAATTTTGGCCAGCTCTCTGGGTCATCAAAAGTACTTAGAGAGGGGAGAACCTTACACATGAGAAGTCTGAAAAACAAGTCAGGAGACAAGGCTGTCAGAGCTAGGGTGGAGGTACTGGGTGACTGGCCTGAACGTGCTGTGGTGGAAAGAGTATCACCATTGCGAGGGCAACCACCGGCATGCAGTTCCTCATGTCCCAAAGGGCAGCTCCACTTTACCAATTGCACCCCTACCCTAACTGCTGGGCTATTTACACAGAACAGGAACAGACTCCAATCTCCAACACAAACCTCAAGTGATGGAAAGAAGCCAAAATGTTCTTGTGGTTTGAGACAGTGGAGGGAAGAAAGGGAGGAGAGAAAGGAGAAAGATTTATTTCAGAAGAGCCTGTGTCACTTGCCACCCCCACCTGGGGGAAGAACAAACCAAGGGCAATCTGGGTGGGAGAAAAAACAGAAGTGTCTCTCTAGCACCTGGAAGCAAGCAATCTGATCCCAGGGCCCCAGAGACAGGGCTGGAGCACAAAGCTTTGTGGGGGTAGGGTGGGCAACGTGTTGTGTGGATTCCAAAGCCTTCCCCACCCTGCCCTGTCTCCAGGCACCAGCGGGTCATGTCACTGCAAACAAACAATGTGGGTAAGCCTGCCAGCAGAAATGACAAGGGTATTTGCAAGTTGAGGAGGCTTCTATCAATCAGATTGGGTAAGGCCATTGAGGACCTCCCTCTTTCTCACCTGGGTTTCTAAGGTGCTAGCCAGAGCTTTAATTAAGCAACTTCTGGTTGCTGGGCCTGGCTGTCATTTAAATTCACCCGATGATAATTTTTCTGGCTTTCTTGCAAAGACATTTGGAAAACTAAATCAAAGCTGGTAGCATCTTATTTGGGGAAACAGGAAACTGAAATGCAATCTCTTCAGATCATACAGGATATGAATTCAGGGGAAGAAAGCCCTTAGAGCCATCTCTAATCTCCAAGTCTGTCATCATTCCCCTTTCCAGAGATCAGCATGGTGGCTTGTGGGGCAACCTTTCTGTGCAGCAGTTCCTCACATTAACTATCACAGACTCAAGTTTCTATTATTGATTTCAAAGCTAAGTATTGTAATAGTGAAGAAATTGCTAAGTCCTATGATCAATAGAGAGGGCATTGGAATCTCTTGTTACAGATCCCTCACCATTTGGGGCATTAAAAAACAATCTGTCAGCCAGCCTTCTTCTTCTTCCTCCTCCTCTTCTTCTTCTTCTCCTTCTCCTTCTCCCTCCTTCTCCTCTCCTTCTCCTTCTCCTTCTCCTTCTCCTTCTCCTTCTCCTTCTCCTTCTCCTTCTTCTTCTTCTTTCTTCTTCTTCTTTCTTCTTCTTTTTTAATTTTGGGGGCGAGGGATCAAATTCAGGGCTTCATATATACCAGACAAGCTCTTTGTCAGTATGCTATATCCCTACCCCCACCTTGATCTTTTATGTTAGTAGACATAAATCTATACATTTCCTCTTATTGCACATATTTTATGTTTTTTATTTGCATGATTTTTTGGCTAGATGATTTTTGAGATTCCTTTTTAAAAATTCAATTTATTTTTAACTGATGCATAAAAGCACAAAATTATACAAATTAATGAAATACAATGTTATGCATTGTTACATGTATACACTGCATACTCAGGTTAAGTGTATCTACCCCCTCAAATATTTATCCCTTCTTTGTGGCAAAAAAAACAAAAAAACAAAAAAAAAACAATCTCAAAATCCCTTCTTCAGCTTTTTGAGATGTGTAGTACACAGAAACTATCTAGTCACCCTGCTGGTCAATAAATATAGTACATTAGAATTTCTGTCTGATTGCAACTCAGTACCCACTGTCAGATATGATTTTAGAAGGCAAAACGTGTTAGTTTTTAATTTTTATCCAAACACATAACTACAAATTGATTGTATATTCATCTATACAGTTATCTTCTTTACTTTTATAATCAATACAAAGAACTACTAGATTTTCAATACACATTTATAGAATCTGTATTATGTGTCAAACTCTAGGTATACAATAACATATAAGATAGAGTCTTCAGCTTACGTATTAGTGGTGAATTAAACATGTGAATAAAACATGGTAAAGGCAATGATGAAGACAGGCATGAGTTGCTACGGGTACTAGCATGGGGTGGAGAGAGCTGGGGATTTCTAGGAGAACTTCCTGGAGGTGATGGCGACTGTTTAAAAACACTGTGGCAAAACACTTAACATGAGATCTTAACAAATGTCTAAATAAAACATGCAGTATTGTTGATTATAGGTACAATGTTGTGTGGGAAGTCTCTAGAATGAATCCATCTTGTTTAACTGAAACTATATGCTCACTGATGAATAACTACCTATTTTTTCTTCTATTCGGGCTCTTCAACCATCATTCCAGTCTCTGATTCCATGATTTTATTTTAGATAGTTCATCTAAGTGGAATCTGATTTTTACGTATGCACATATTTCACATGTGTAGCCCTTTCAATTCTCCTTTAAACCAGTTGTAACATTTCGCTGATTCCCTCAATTACTGAGCAGTATAACATTTTTTGCACATATTCATTTGATAATGTCTAAGAATTATAGTTTCACTCTTTAATGATAGATTAGACAAAGAAAATAAATACACTGTATTTCAGTTTCCCCAGATCCTCACCATAAGGACATATTTTCTTGAGATCAGGGGGGAAAAGTAAAATCGTTTCTTAAGCAGCGTTGCAGGGTTATTTTCTATATTACTTTTCTTAAAAGGAAGACCCATTTCCTTGCTCTCATCCTTCTTTCCATTCCCCTCACTGCCAAAGCAGTAAAATGATCTTCATCTGTTCCCTGGCAAAACTACTTTTCTGTAAAAGCTGGCACTCAACCCTACTGCAGGGTATCCAAGAGATAAGCGTTAATGTGCATCTTTTCCTACAGAGCTTTCCTAGTATGTTGCCAGGGAACAAAGCCTTAAACTTAAGAAAAGAATTTATGAAGATTGAGATTTCTGTAAGAAGATCACAGATCATTTTGTGTCAAAGAATAAAGACTTTTCAGCGGCCTTAAAATTATACTTTGTCATTCTGTGGGCACGCCTCAAAAAAAAAAAGAATTTTATTTTTTTGAGTGATAACCTCTACCAAACAGAGCAGACTTCTTGCCAAGGGCATACCTCCAAGTAGGAGGGAACAGCTCTGGTGAAGAACAGGGTATTTTTTTTACCAACAGAATGTTATTTGAGGTAAAACATTCTGTTTTAAACAAACAATAAGCATACAGCAGAACAACCAGGAATATACAAAATGAAAAAACCAACACACTCTTGTGAAATTGACAAAGGCAAGTATACTGGGCCAGGTGTGAAGAATGGGAAAAAAGCAGCATGAGGTTTCTACTGCCACTGGCTCTGGAAGGGAAGATGCTGGGCTTTCAGAAGACCGTGTTGACTTTTCTATTCTAGCTCATTAAGATCTGTCATACCCTAAGTTTCTGTTTTCACACTGAGCATGTGGAGGAGAAGACAGACAGCACTTTTTGAGAATAGACAGGTTCATGAGAAGTTCTGATCAAATCAGCAGGCAAGTCTAGCTAGGCTCCTGCTGCTGTTACTTCTCTTTAGTGTGTAACCTACCCACTCTATGGGGTTAGACCCAGAAGTCCTCCAAGTATAGCGGCATTATGGACAAGACTTGCCAATTCGTTGCCACTCACCCTGTTTAAATGGTGCAGGTGATGTCTAAAGAAGTCATCCAAGTGTCTTAGACAACAACTAGCCAGTGAGTGTGCAATCTGCCATCTTAGATACTATGAGCTGTTGCCAACAGGACCTCAGGCACCAGCAGCTACCAAATCAATCAATCTTCACATCTTTTACTCCTTTCATCTTGCTGCTGCCCGTCCTCCCACAGACCTTATGCAGGGCAGTAAGCCTGTGGGAAAGAGCCCAGAATTTCTGCATCTGCGGCTTTGCCTCCATCACTCTGAAGATTTAGTGCTAGAGATGATCTCTTTAGAGAACTCCTAAACTAGTATTTAGCTACGTCTGAGTGAAGCCATGAGACTCAACCTGTACCCTTTGTGCTTCACACTCTCAACTTCTAAATTTGGACAGCTAACTTGCCACTTCTGTGATTCTGCACTCATCCTTGAACTATACCACCTGAAGACGATTTAGTACAATTCTGTTAGAAAGCATAGAGAAAACCAGTAGGTGGTTAATTGGGGTGGTGTCAGAGTCAGAATCAGGACCCAGAGCTGGAGGTATTAGGACCAATAATATATCCACTTGTTCAATGCATTCATCTGAGAATCTCTGTTTCTAGTCCCTACTTCTTTATCAGAAGAGATAATTTTAGATGATGCTTATATAAATGGTTTGCAAGTAATAATTTAAAACACAATTGACAAGAGAGACAGCAATATAGTCACAATATGGAGTATCTATCATGCACTGCCAGGGCTTTACATTTATCCTATCATGTAAAATTGATGCTCAGATTAGTTTAGGAATTTGCTCACAAACAGATATCCCTGATTTGGAAGAGCTCTTCTTTTCACAATGCAGCTGTACACCTTCCAACTATTTACTTGGGGGTGTTCACTGTAGTAAGTGATCTAAAGCCCTTCAGCTTTTGTGCTGGACCCTTTTTATTTAATATACCTTAGCGGGGAAAAAAAATTTTTTTAACTCTACACTGTCCCAAAAAGAACTCCTTCACATATACCCACACTCCCCAAAAGCCAATTACCTACAAGGAGTAGGTGACTCAGTGAAAAGGTGGGTGGCATTGTATGAGTAAGGACAAACAAAGACCTCACCCCAAGGGCATTTATACTCCATCAGCTCCGAGGCCTCTGGACTCTCTTCCTCTTAAACTCCACCCATTTTAGCAAATGTGTCACCCTGAGTAAGCCCCACCAGCTCCAAGTCTTCATTACCCAAATTTCCCAAAGTGGGTGTTTAATTATTATTCTTTTATTGCTTTCTGTATGTCAGCATTTAATTAAGTATACCAGCTTGTTTAACACATTAGTACAAACATGTGAAATGCAAACAATGAGACCAGAAGAGATCAAACCTTACAAAGTCTATAACCCCAGTAAAAGTCACTAACCAAGGTATTACAGCAATGAAGGACTTAGCTTCCATTCTATCACAGTTAGGAGCTAACAAAGTATATGTCTTGGTCAATTGTCAACCTCTTTGATCTGAGCACTCTCATAATTAGTGAAGAAGGTCTACATTATTGTGGTTCTCTAAGCACATCGAATAACAATTTTGTCCTAACAAAACTGACATTACTTCTCTGGGTGATGTTTTGAGGTATACAATTGGGTTAGATCACATATCTTTTAGGCATCTATATTTCACTGCATAACTCTTAAGCTTAAAAATTTCAGGGGTTGTCTTAGCCCACAATGCTAAGAAGGAGAGTTTTATTTTTGCTCACAGTTTGTAGTAGTTTCAGTCCCTAGTCAACTGGCATGGCTGTCATGGCACAGAGGCATGGCAGGGGAGAAACAGCTCATGGTGAGGCAGCAGGAAGCTGAACAAGATCAAGGCAGGAGAGAGGGAGATAAGTCCTTCAGGGCCATGCACCTAGGACCCACCTTCACCCATCATACCTCAACTCACAACATCACATTCAGCCATAATTTATCAGTGGACTAATCCACTGCTGTGTATCATGTCCTAGTAATCCAATCACCTTACCAAAGCCTCACCTCTGAGTGCACGAAGTTTTGGAGAGACACCTAGACATAAACCATAACAGGAATCTTTCAATGAAATAATAACATACATTGGTTTTTTTATAACACTTTATAATTTCTAAGTGCATTTACATGTATTAGTTCATTTGATACTCATAACTTTTAGAGATATTTGTTCCTAACTCTTAAGAGCTTTATAAGGCCACCACCTGCCTTACAAGCGCAAAGTCCCGCGTTCCATCCCCAGTACCAAAAACAAGGGAGGTGTTAATAAAGATTCAACATGAAAATATACACGCATTGAACACAATGTCTGGCACATAAACATGCTTCATACATGTCACCTATTATAACTGTCAACTGTTTGAAATCAGTAGGCATTGTGGTCCATTTCTTACCATGCACTCAAGGATTTTCAGAGGGAGAATCCTGGTTTTCTTGACCACCTCTTTTCCTTAATTTGGTCATCTCACATCTGTTTATTGTGTTTGCTTATTTCTAGGTGATAGTAAAACTCACTTTGCTTTGCACAGCATTCTCTAGTTAGGCTTGCATTCAATAGGGTGATAAGTTTCTTCAACCTTGGAAACTGGGCAAAATGCAGTATTTTCATGATTGAGAGATCTGAAAAGTTGACATTGAAGATTGCCTTGTGCTCCTGACTGCATTTGGAATGCTCAACCAACATCCTTAGAGAATTGAAACAAGTCAGGCAATGGGGTAGTCTGCTGGCAATAGTTAAAGTCTCTGTCTTCATTCACTGAGTCACCAAAGAGGGAGTCAAGCTCTCATCCTTCTTACAGGAGTTCTTGTCTCTTCATAACGGCCTGCATCTACTTCTCTCCTGTATGCTGTAAAGGCTTTGCTGCATAAGAGAGGGTAATGGGGGTATGGATACAATCAAAATATATTATACATGTGTATGAAAATACCATATTGAAACACAGTATTTTGTAAAATTAATAGGCAGTAATAAAATATATTTTTTAAATGTTTCCCTGCATGAAGTTGGAGGAACTGTTGAGTGGATTTAGGCTTGAGATATTTATTTCCAGTCAGTTTAAATATTTGACCAGTCACAGAGTAAACAAGATCATGGATTAACCTTGGCAGTTAATCCTAAAAGAAAGTCAAAAATATCCTGGGAGCATTAACTTGGAAATCAATCCTTGATGATGACTTGAACTATTGGACACTGACCAAGCACTGTCTCCATCCTGACCATCACCCAACCCAATAACCCCAGTCACTGGGGATTCCAGGCACAGCAGACAAAGTTTCCTCAGGGCCCTCCCTCCTCCCATCCTCTTAGGGTTCTAGGATGAACTCAACCACAAAATGGGTCATTTAAGCCCAGAATGGAGATGACGGCTGTCATGGAAGGATGTTGGGACCCTGCCCAACATAAACGTCTGGCAGGGTAATTAATGAGATGAGACTTGATTTACACTGAGCCATTTTCCTGTTGGTGTGAATGCAAGGTTACTGCTTCACCCTGGGAAGCCATAGCTATCTATTCATACAGTAAGACTGTCCTCAGGAAAACCCTGAGATGAGAGCTCAAGGCTAGTTATTTCTGGAGGAATGACACATGTACATTCCACAGGTAAATGCTCTGCTTCTCTACTGAGCAGAAGCTCTGAGATGAGGAAGTGTGTGCAAATATTTTTCTTTGTGTTTGTATCTCTGGCTGTCTCTCCCACATACATACACATACCAAACACCAAATTCCAGGGGGATATTTATATGAGACAAATATTAGTTTAAAGATTTGGAGGGGAAGAAAAAGCCAAATGGGGCAAATGAACCTAAAGGAGTATGTGATCATTTTTATCACTCACTACCAACTACCAATCCTACTAATTATAACATGACCCAGTGAGCTAGGTAAGGTGGTATGGGTGGGATTGCAACTTAAATTCTATCCTCTTACAATATGCTAACAGTTTAACTGCTAATACTCTGGAATATGACTTTATTTATAAACAGAATACGGAGATGATCAAGTTAAATAGAGATCAGTAGAGTGAGCAGTAATACAATATGACTGATACCCTCACAAAAAAGGGAAATTTGTGCATAGGACATGCACAGAAGCAAGACATTGGGAAGAGATACATGAAAATGGCCATGTACAACTCAGAGAAAGACCTGGAGTAGATCCTTTTTCCACAACACTCAGAAGGACCTATTCAGCAGTCATCCTGACTTCTAGTGTCTGGAACTGTGAAGCAATATATTTCTGTTGTTGAAACCTCCTGATTGTGGTCCTTTGTTATGGTAATAGTGTGGATCAAAGTAACAGAAGCATCTTTCAAGCCTGCAGCAGAAGACTTTCAGGCTCTTGGAAATGTCCTCTCTTTATTCTGGCCTGGACCACAAACTGCAAACACCTGAGTAGCGTTTGGTAATAGTTCCAGGACTCTTATCATCCATATGAGCAATATTAATGGACAAGGTTTAAAGACTCATCCTTCTAATTACTTCTTCAACATGTGTTCTCCATAGGCCAGGAAAATAGCAAACAATATATAGCCCCAGAAAGCGCCGTGGGTTTTATCCTTTCACTGTAAATCTTCCATATGTCTATCTGCATACTGATGTCTGTATGCATTATTGTCTGACTAACTATGAGCTCCCAATTGAAGTAGCCATCATAAGGTTAGAGAAATGCTGACCTCATGTGCAGATGGGTTTAGAAAGAGCAGAAGTGACTGGCACCAGTCACCCAGGGGCTGATACAACTAGCCATCATCCTCTTTCCACATCTAAGACTTTGTTCTCTTGGCCACATTTGCTTCTATCCACAGAATCAACTTTTACTATGGGAACCTGATAGAATTCCCCCTTCCTCTCTGTGGGAATCTCTCCTTTTATTCCCCTCTCTGGTGGGAAAGGAAAAAGATAGGGACTTGCCATAGAATGGGGCCTGAGAGGTTGTCTGGGTCTTGCACAATATTTACACTAAGTGGTTTGCCAGACTCTGACTAAACACCTGCAGCAACGGGAAACTTAACATCTTAATTTTAGACAACACTGATGATTACAAATTCCTTGACAGCAAACCAAAAACTTGCTAGCCTATTGAGGGTAAAGACTTTTTCCCTTATCTTTTAAGTCACTCAGTTTGAGTTGATGCCCAGAGCCTTTCGTCCTCCTAAGTTTCTGTAATGATTACAATGGTGACATTGATTCACATGACACCTCCTGTATACAGGGGATCACATCAAAGCAAAACTCCTTTCTGGGTAGTGGGCTCTGTGCAGTGTCCTCTTTTAGTATCCTCTTGGGGAGTGAAGTTGAACAGAATGACAGGGATAATGGCTCCAGTTTCAAAGGATCCACAGCGCATCTGATTTGAAGAACTGGGCTTCTACCACAAGGAGGACAATTCATTTCTTTGGAAGGAGCAAGTCAGGTGAAAGCTAAGCAATGGCCATGGCCTACTCAGGTTTGCTCTTTTGTGCATGCTGAATGATGTCGCAGTTCTTCCACTCAGGATTCCTCTTGGGAGCATTCTCTCTTCCCTTAAAATAAATAGCCACTGACACCATGGATAGATGGTTCTAAATACAAAAGTAGAAGCCAGATGGAGGGCAGTGAACTTGGTTTTGTAGTTCCAGCCTTGTAACTTTGCATATATCACTGAACTTTCTTTAAAATTGCATTCCCATTCTCCTGGACAAGAAGGCCAAAGTTAGAAGGAGAGTTGAGCTCCAAGAGCTCCATATTCTTTAGGTCTGTGTGCTCATAGATGCCCTCTGCCACCCACTCTAGCCACTTCCCAGTCAGAGGAAATTCCTGGTAGATGAGTTAGACTGGATTGAAATGAAAACAAAATTCTTCAGTTGGCTGAGCTAGTTTGGATGGTTACTCTTAAAAATAAATAACTGCTACCATATGTTGAGTGATTACTATAATGCCAGCTATGCTCATTTCACTTAATCGTCCAAAGTTCCTATGAAGCAGGTAGCAATCTTTACTCCAGAAGTGAAAAAAGCCAAGGTTTACATCAGTCAAGTAACTTGCCCACACTTACCAGCTGGCAAATGTGGAGTCAGAATTATAATCTAGGCAGAATGATGTCAGAGCCCAGTCTCTTAGTCTTCGTAGTATTTTGGAGTCATGTTGAAAAGTGCATGGGTATATATGTGCTCACATCCATGAAATCTGCATACACACATTTATAAAATCATCTCTGTATTTTATTATCAATCTATCAGTATGTGTGTGTGTGTGTGTGTGTGTGTCTATAGCAATATATGACCCCCAATTAGGGCAAAAATTTGTTAAATAGATGAAGATCATGTTTCACTGTCTAAAATTATTTAAAGTCACTAATTTCTGGATAGACTCAAGGAGAGGGAGTATGTGAAGTTAACATTCCAGTAATAAATAGTGAGAAAATCAGACATCTTCAAATTCTTGCAAGCACTATTTTAGTCCAATTTTGATACTTAGAAAATACTGCTCTTCTCAACACCATATTCCATTCTTAAATTAACAAATACTTAAAAAATTTCAGAGACCATATCCCATAAAGACATCTCCCAGCTAGCACCTATCATTTTCATCAATAAAAATAAAATAACCTGTGCACACTGTTAAAAAGCGTAAATATTGAAGAAGATAGAGCATGAAAAATAAGAAACTTTCCTTACCCTTGTGTCATTTTCAAATACTCTTCACAGATAAAACTATCATTAATATTTTTCCCAATCTTTTCTACAAAAGAGTTCATACTCCTGACACTGAGTAGCTTCTGTCTCCTTTTTTCCTTAGCATGTATCTTGGGAGTATGACTCCACTGCAGTGCACCAGGCTCTGACTCAATGGTTTCAATGGGTAATCAATACCAATATTAATGAAACAGATAATGACAATAACCACACTTATTAAGCCTTAACTTTGTGCCACTAGCTCTTCTAAACCCTTTACGTGGCTTTATTCATTTAATTCTCCCAAAGCCTGATGGGGGTGTTCTGCTGGGTGTCTTCCATTAGCCCATCCCCTCCCCAATCCACAGTGCATCCTGTTATTCAGGGAGAGCAGCATCAGACCCCTGGTCTCTGGCTTTCAGGTGAATGGCAATAGAAGAAATAGAAGAGAGGGTAGAGATTAAGGGGTATTTGATCCCTTGGGTCTCCACACTAACGTCTCTCCTCTTGGGACCGCAGGCTGTGGCTTCTGTTGGACAGCCCATTTTGCACAGCAGTCTATCTGCATGACAGGATCTGTGCCTTGCTCACTCGTTCTTGGCAATGGCTCACCATGTTTGCCAACTTGGAATTAGGGTACAGTCAGCTTTACCCAGTTCACACCCTTGTAAACATTCTTTTCTTTAAAATGACTTTAAATTAGTTGGTTTCAGTATACAACTTATTTCTTCCAGGATGCTTATGCATATAAACATGTGGCACAACCTCCATGATACTACTGACAAAGAAAGACAAGAATTTACCCGCCTGTGCAAGGTTCTTGGCCTATGGTGGGAGCTGGGCTAGATCCATGAATTTACCCCCAGACGCTGTGCTTTCACCCCTGTACTTACTTGCTCCCTTGCCACCGAATAACCCTGCTACGGACTCACCTTCATGTATATTCACATGACACTTCAGTAGTTTGCAGGATTTTGCTCATACCAAAGTTTCTATGAATATCTTTTTATGTCTACTTTGTTAAATGTATAGAATTTTTTCTATAGGCACATTCAATGTATATGCATAATTTTTAATTTGAAGAGGTATTTCAAAATTGCTACCTCAGTTAATCAAATGAATTTCACTCCAGTACTATGATCCAGTAATTTGACTCTAAGTGAATGAAGAAAAATTTAACTGTATAGACACACAGACACAGACCATATACTAAAGAAATGCCCTCACAATTTATAAAGGGACGTGTATAAGAAACATCATGCAGCTCTTTAGGGTGTTGTCATTTGCATTTTATTTTTGTTTTGTTTTAAAGGGCAAAGTACCCAGTGCAGAGGTGGGAAGTTGGTGGCAGGTGGGAGTCCATCACTGGGGAAATTCTTAGGTAAATTATAATGGGTTCACACTGCGGGATTTTGTAAAACAGGTTGAAGCAATAGTTTAAATGTCTACACAGTAATATTATAAATATAATTCCGAGTGAAAAAGTAGAAGTATCCTATAATTTTCTATATTAAAACTACATCCAAATAAGCCACAAATGTGTAAATACTGAATAGTTTCTCTGGTGTGAATAAACTGTAATAGTACATAAGGTCCTAATGAGATAACTGACATTGTGAAATGGGAAGAAAACGGCTAAAGATGGAGGGAAGGTGGGAAGGGTAGGGGAAGGGTTATAAGGGAAAAGAAAAATATATGAGAAAATGAAAAAATGGAAATAAAGTGTTGGTAAACAGGGAGGGGAGGGGGGGTGTAAGGACAGCAGGGACAAGGGGAAAATGAGAACCAAGACCTGTCATGTACAGGTACAAGATCCCAATGATGAATATCACTGTACTGTATACCTAAAATGTACCAATAAACTCAATAAAAGAAAAAAAACTACATCCAAACAAAACAGTTTCTCACATCTTGCACAAATTCATGCAAAATGATATATATCAAAAGTATCAGTATTGTCTAAGAGAGGTTGATACATGGAGTTAAAAGAGAATTCATGAAACAATCAAGACATGAAAGTGGGCCAACGATGGAGAAAAAGAATATCAAATTTCTCTCCAGAAAGATGATGCAATTTACATGACTACCCTTCATAATATAAGGAGTAGTTGTTTTTCCATAACATTTCCAGCAGTGAATATTATGAAAAAGATTTTCTAAAGCTGATGGCTATTATCACACTTAAATTTCTTTTCTGGTTAAGGATTAACCTTGCATTTTCCCCATGTGTGGAGTTGAACTAACTGTACTTTTTTTTTTTTCATACAACTCAGGATACTCTGCATTGCAAGAAATAGCCCTTGCTCTTCAGAGCGTTGGCAGATCCATCAGGAAAGTTTCATACCAACATGTGTTCTGATACCCAAAAATCACGAGGGATGTCACATGTCAAATGTCCACACAATCCAGAATGAAAGTGAATGTGGACTCCGTGGTTACCTTTAATCCCTCTCTCCTGTTCTGAAGTCACTAGTGTCTCAGGGATCCCACAACCTCTCCAAACCAAGAAACCGTTTGTGCTTGGTTAGTAACCCCAGCTGCATGTCCTGATCATTTCAAACTCTGTTTCAAATTCACTGACACTTAATTCATCGAAAAGAACTGCTCTTTCTTCGCTAAGCGACTTCATGTTGTGCGGCTGTTTCCATGAGCTCTTTTTGTTCAGCTGGGATTTTTTCAAACCTTCCCCCTCTACCCCTCCTTTACCCTCGATTTTTTTTTTTCTTGGAAGAAATTGATCTCTTGCCAAAAGTAAATGAAACTCTGGCTCCAAGCTCAACTCAGAATTTACTAGCTGATAAATTGGAAATGGAGAGTGGGCTGTGAAGGTGGGGGAAGCACTGAGGGGGAGGGAGGCTTTCATTTGGGGGCAAGTTCAAACTTGGACTAGGGAGCTATTAAAGTGTCCAATCTGTGCTGAGTCATATGGAGGAGGGGATCAAGGGATGATGCTGGCTTCCTGCCAGCCACACATTCCACATAGGTTGATGAAGAGCCTGCAAAGGAACTACAACAGGATCATAATTTCAGTAGCGTTTTAAATATAGCATTGGAAGCCACGTGCCTGACACTGAGCAAGTAATAAGCTTGGGCCTCTTATGTTTCTCTGGCTGGTGCCTGAGACATGTTTGTGAGACCCAGGCTCCCACTCAACTCTTCTTTTAACTTTGCTCACTGTGACCCTCCCTACCATCCTCCTCTCCCTCCTCCAGTGAATCTCCTGACCCCTCATATTAGATTAAAAAAGATTAGGTGGAGCCACGGAGAAGAGACGAGTGCTAAGAGGGTAAGCTTTCCTAAGGAGAGAGGAACGAAGGTGTATTGAGAGCAATCTTGTAAGGTAGGTAGTGCTATGTCCCTTTTCTCAGATAAGGAAGGAAAAGCAGAAAGACTTAAGCAAACTTCTCCGCGGTTATAAAGCTAGTAAACAGAGTCCTGGGATTGGAACCTAGTGTGTCTGCTCTACCTCTGCTCTTCACTCCAGAACCTTCTTCTCGCCATACCTCAGAGGATGGCAACTTTTGAACATTTCTGAGCCTTGGCACTTGCTGTTCTCTTCTTAGGCTGGGTTAGACAGCAAACAGTAGATCAGTCCAGTTCTTCGGCTCCTTCCGTAGCATTTCCTCGCTCAAAGACTGGTTCAAAGACCATCCCATCTTTCAGCATTAGTTTTTTCCCTGAGTGTGTATTATAAAAATTTTCAAACATGCCAAAAAGGTGAGAGATGGCTGCAGCCAACACCCAGGAACTTATCATCTAGATACTAGAATTAAGATTTTGCTATATTTCTTCCATCCTATTTCTCCAAACCTTTCTTCATCTACTCAATCCATCTTATTTTTGATGCGTTATAAATAAGTTGTAAGCATTAGTACACTACAACACTGAACATTTCTATATTCCATTCTATTTTACTTCATGTAAAAGAATCGTACGCACCAATTATCAAATGTTTGCAGTCAAACACTTCTGTGCAATCATATAATCATGGAACTCCCCACCCGTAAATTGAGTGCAACTCCTACCCTCACTTTACAGATGAAAAGACTTACAGCAGGGAATGATGACCACAGTTAACACGTACTATATGTTTCTACGGGCTCTCCATGTGCAACTGACTGCTCTTTCTGCTTTGTCTTGTTTAACCCCTCACAGCCATTCCAAAGGGTAAGTACTGTTAACAGAAGAAGAAACTGAGATTTAGGAAAACCCGCAACATAATAATCCCTAAATTGGGGGTTTGGATGGAGGAAGTCTGGGGCCACCCTGCTCTGACCCTCCCATTGCTTCACTTTCCTACGGTGTTTCCTGTCACTATTGTTCGCTAACTACAACTATGACTTCTCAAGGGCAGGAGTTCTGCTTTCATTATCCTAGTCTGAGGCTTTCAGCCAGATGCATAAGTGTTTATAAGTGTTTCCTGAATAGATTAATAAGCAATGAGGAGGGCCAGGGATTTGGCTCAGTGGTTCCACCAGCTGCCTGACAAGCACAAGGCCCCGAGTTCAATCCCCAGTACCAAAAAAAAAGCAATGGGGAGTAGTAGCTCAAAGCTCTATTGACCAAACTGTCCCCCTTCTAAATATTTTCTAAAAAGAGTTAGAATTATCCTACCACAGGGATATGTGTATATTCATGTTTACAGCAGCATAATTTATAATAGCTGGATCTTGGAAATAGCACATATGCCCATCAACAGATGAATGGATAAGGAAAGTGTGGTATTTGTACACAATGGAGTACTACACTGTTATAGAGGAAAAGATAATGAGAAATTCATAGGTAAATGTGTGCAAATTGAGACTCTAATGTTAAGTGAAATAATTCAAACCCACAAATTTAAATAGTGCAGGGTTTCTCGTATATGAGAAATTCAAACCACCTGTATGAAAATGAGGAGCCAAAGGACGCTAGATGAAAAAGACAAATAAAAAGATTCACCAAATTTTCCTATTCCATTGTTTCAAAAATATTTTAACATATACATTTTGTTTCATTTATACTGCTCATTTCTCTTAGCTCATTGAAAAGAAAGTTTTGTGCTACTATGTTTCTTTCTCCTCCTCCTCCTCCTCCTCCTCCTCCTCCCCCCCCCACTCTCGTTCCGGGGATCCAACTCAGGACCTTGAGCTTGTGAGGCAGGCACAGTGCCACTCAGCTAAATACCCAGCCCCATTTGTTTCTTCTTGAAAGAATCTTCTTTGGCAATGTCTTGTATATTGAATAACTATTATAAAGATAACCATACCCAGCAATTAACTAATTTTTTTGTTGTGAATTTTGTATTATATTTTCTTAAAATAAAAAGAGAAACAAAATGGAAAAATATAAATATATAACAGTGAGTTAAGAAAAAAAAAGAACAAGTATCTGTTAGCCCTCTGTATATGTACATTTTATATCTACAGATTCAACCAAGTGTGGGACAAAACTACTTTATATAAAATTTGCCTCTGTGCTGAACATTCAGTGCAGACTTTATTTCTTGCCACTATACTCTGAACAATAATACAGTGTAATGACTATTTATGTAACATTTGCATTATATTAGGTGTTGTAAGTAATTCAGTGACACTGTCCTGAAACTGGTAACTTTTGCTTTCCTCTGTTTTTAACATCGCTGGTATTTTCCAGAAAATACTTTTTTGGGTTTTTTGACATTTCTAATATACAATTTTCTTTGCATTAAAAAATTAGCAGTTGGGCTGGGATTTCGCTCAGCGGTTTGGTGGCCTGCCTTGCAAGCGCAAATACCCGAGTTCAATCCGGCACCCAACTGCTACATAGTAAGTTCCAGGTCAGTCTCAACTACATAGTGAGACCCTGTCTCAACTCCCCCCCCCACCAAAATAAATAATAAATAAATAAATAAATAAATAAATAAATAAGCAGAAAGCTCCATGTCTTAGCATGGAGTAAAACAGTGCTATTACTCGCAGCCATTCTAGACAAAGCAGTGAGGAACTTGGTAATTGATGTCACATGCTGCAGCTGCTACTCTTGCTTTCTTTACGCTAATAGGATATTAGTCAAGACTTCCATGCAAACAGCTCATAGTCTTGGTAAATTTAAGGATAGGTGAGCAACCTAAAGAATCCTGTTGCTCTTCTCTGCCCAGGCTGGAGCGCATACCCATTCCTGTGTGTTTTCCAGGAATCTTTCATGTGTCCCCTGTATGATGGACCCAAAGCTGGGAGGGCACGAAGGTGAAGTATGTCAGAAACTACCCTTAGAGTTTACACCGCATTCAAGGCACAGGAAAAGACAAGCACATTTTGAACTACAACAAGTTATAATGGGATGTTTTCTAAGAAAGAGACAGATTTACATTTTGAAGAACTTCTAAGAAAGAAGAAATTAAATTCCAGTGTAGAGGAAAGGCTCAGGGATAGCCTGGTAGAGAAAGTTTATTATTTGGGACAGGTTCACTTTTTAATGACAGAAACATGGCACATTGGCTGTGTGAAAATACAGGCCCAGGGTGTTCCAACCATCACGAAAAATGAGAACAGAGTACTAACCTGCATTCTTTGACTGTGACAAAATACCTGAGATGAACAACCTATAAGAAATAAAGGGGCTTTTACTCACAGTTTCAGTCTATTGACACTTGGCCCAATTACTTTGGGTTTGTGATGGCACGGTGCACTATGGCAGTGGGAGTGTGTGTGGCAGAATAGACTTTCTACTTCATGGTAGCCAGAAAGCAAGGAGATAGAGACAGAAAAGGACCAGGATCTCAATGTCAGATCTTAAAGTACTCACCCGATGACCCAACTTCCTGCCACTAGGCCCCACCTTTTAAAGGTTCCTCTACTTTCCAATAGCACCACAAGCTGGTCACCAAGCTTTTAATACAAGAATCTTTGGAAAACAAATCCAAACCACAGTAAAGACCCAGAAGCACCAAGTTTACCCATGCAGAATCTTAAAAAAAGTGACAATACCGAGGCTAAACTCAGCAAGTATTCTTATTATTGAGCACACTTGAACCATAGACATAATGGTGACTACAAACTCATTCCTAGGTTGAGCTTGAAGTTCATACAAGACAGTAAAGGCAGTGGTTGCAACTGTTCTTCTGAGTCATGTTACAGCAGAACAGGTACAATGTGGGAGGAGATGAGCCTGAAAGACCACCTCGAGTGACATGCCCTAATGACCCAAAGATGGGTTGGGAGTATTCACACTTTACTGAATCTCACGTGATCCCAAGAAACAGATCTGAGAGCTGTTATTAGCTCCAGTGTTTAAATGAAGAAACTGAAGCTAAGGAAACTTAGTCTCATCTGAGGTCACATTTCCTGGCAAGGAAAGAATAATTGGCTCTAAATCTTTTGTTCTTCCTTTAAGTCTTATGCATAGGGTAGAAAGATCAGGGTTTGTAAATGAATGTCATGACGTAGAGACAACATTTTGTTTTCCCTCAAATCTGGTGTTCTTAACTTTCTCTTCTGGATTATTTAGTTTTTAAAAATTAAGAAATTTGAGATATTAGTCAAGCCTGACATTGGGAGAAAATAGCCACTCATTCAGTGCAGTGCACTTAAGATCACCTCCTGGTACAGCTTTGTGGTTACAAGCACAGACTCGGAATTGAACTGCATGGGTTTGAAACAAGCTCACCTACCTAGTGCCTTCATGACTTTGGGAATGCTATGGGCCTCTCTGTGCTTCAGTTTCCACAATGGTAAAGATAACAATCCTACCCACACAAGCAATTGTTAGGATTAAATGAGATATTACACGTAAAAAACCTTGCCTAGATCCCAGTAATACTAATTGTCTGATAAAACCAGCTTGATCTGTCATTTAGCTCTCAGTGCACAGCTTTGTCTTAGACACTTCAAGCTGTTCAGATGACCTCAAGAAATGGAGATTCGTAAAAAACCTTGCCTAGATCCCAGTAATACTAATTGTCTGATAAAACCAGCTTGATCTGTCATTTAGCTCTCAGTGCACAGCTTTGTCTTAGACACTTCAAGCTGTTCAGATGACCTCAAGAAATGGAGATTTACTAAAGTGGCATTAAAGAAGCTCAGAAAATCCACAGCCGTTGAGCTGGCTCTCATAGATCTGCAACATCATTCTTTTAGGCTATAGCACCCATAAGTTGTAAAAGTTATGGCCAAACAAGTGTTTGTGTGCTTGTCAGCAAAGTGTAAATCCTTCACTCCTCTTCTTTACTTGTTCTGCTTTACTTCTTTTCTTCCTTTTGTAGGTGGTAGAAGGTTACGTAAATTACAGCAACCCCCCACCCCAACCATGGCCTGCCGTCTATTTTGTTTGTTTATTTATTTCCTTTTTCTTCATTCCCACCTCCTATGCTTTCTTTCTTGCACCCTTTAGGCAACTACTATCCTAGGTGGGTAATTTCTATCTTTTGGGTTAAATGTGTTCGTACAAAAAGTATATTTTTATGGATATATTTTTAATTTTAAAAAGTAGCATTCCATTACATAGCTCTCTCTCTGTTTCTTACTTCTTTCATCCAGCACTGCTTGCAAGTTCACCTGTGTTATTAAATGTTTATCTAGACTGTTCATTCTTTCTGTTGTACAGTTTTCCACGATGTATACCCACCATAGGTTGCACTGACGAATTTCCAGATTGCCTCCCAAGTTCCTCTCAGTACAAACAGTGAACATCAACCTAATAACAACAATAATGAACATCTTCAAACACATCCCCTTCTGGACCCTGGGGAGACACTGCTGGGAGGTATATGTGGGGCCCATTTTAGTCTAAATTAGGTTGACTAATCACCAGAGGGCCTACTTCTGGTGACAGCTCCACCAGCAGTGCGAATCCAGCTCCACACACTGTTTGCATGTTATAGCTTTCAAAAGGAAGCCCTTGCTTCTCACTCATTCTTCTGCCTTCGTAGTCCTGCTGCTTCTGCCTTAAGTGCACAGCATCGGCCTGCTGTTTCCTTTTCTTCTAGTCTCCCTCACATTCTATGGATTTTATCAATTCTCATGGCTTCTACTGACTTTTGAAAAAGAGCATGTATTTCCTCCCTGTCTTTTTGCTTTACCTTCAAACTTACTGACTTGATCCCTTGATCACTCTCTAGGCTGGAACACTTTCTGGGAGTCAGACTTTTTCCCCTTGGCTCAGACATCTGTCCCAGGTACAATAGATGTCTCCAGAGTGCTGAAGGTCACAGGACTTTAACCCCATTGACACTTGGGGAAGGGAATATTTGGTATTTTCATTAACTTGCCAATTTTGATATTAGGTACCTATAATTATACAGGGAACAGAACCAATTCTGAAAATTATTTTCTTTTTTTAATTAATTTCATTGGTACATTTAAGGTATACAGTATAATGACATTCATCATTGGTAATTTTCACTGCTACATAATCTATCTTGGTTCTTATTTTTTCCCCAATCTCTTGCCCTTCCTTCAACCCCTCCATTCCTTCCTGTCTACAAAGACTTTGTTTCCATTTTTTCATTTTCTCACATTAATTTCATTCCCTTCTTTCCTTTCCCCTTCCCCTCCCATCTTCCCTTCCCCATTTGCCCCTTTTCTTCCTATTTCACATTATTGATTACATATAAAATACATATTTAAAAGAATGATGTTGCAGATCTATGAGAGCCAGCTCAACGGCTGTGGATTTTCTGAGCTTCTTTGATGGCACTTTAGTAAATCTCCATTACTTGAGGTCATCTGAACAGCTTGAAGTGTCTAAGACAAAGCTGTGCACTGAGAGCTAAATGACAGATCAAGCTGGTTTTATCAGACAATTAGTATTACTAGGATCTAGGCAAGGTTTTTTATATGTAACAGATATGTGTTTCTCACACTACAGAAACTATTTGGTATTTACACTTTTCTCACAGTAAACTATTTGGTATTTACACATATCTATTCTATTTATGTCACCTAAGAGTATCACCTCAATGTGCATCCATTTAGCTATAAATGGCTGAGTAGTACTCCATTTTAGAAAAAAAAACACACATTTTCTTTATCTAGTGACCAGTTGATGGGCAATTGGGCTGCTTCCAACTTTTAGCTATTACAAATTGTGCTGCTATGAACATGGGTGCACATATATCACTGTGGTATGATTCTTTTAATTCTCTGGGGAGGATACTGAGCAGGGGGATAGCAGGGTCAAATAGGACCTCCAATCCTAGTTCTTTGAGGTATCTCCATACTGATTTCCACAGTGGTTGCACCAGTCTGCACTCTCACCAGAAGTGGAGCAGAGTTTCTTCTCTTTCCCCACAGCCCACTAGCATCTGCTTTGGGTTAATTTCATAATAGTGGCCATTCTTTCTGGAGTGAGGTGGAATCTCAGTGATGTTTTCATTTGCATCCCTCGAATGACTAGTGATGTTACACATTTTTTCATGTTTATTTGCTATTTCTAATTCCTTGTCTGAGAAGTGTGTATTCATTTCAGATGCCCACTTTTGGACTGGGTCTTTAAATTTGGGAGGTCTGATTTCTTAAAGTTCTTTGTATATTCTAGACAGTAGACCTTTGTCTGAGGAACAGTTGGTAAAAAAATTTTCCCACATTGTAGGTTGTCTCTTCACACTGTTGGTGGTTTCTCTTGCTGTGCAGAAGCTTTTTAATGAGAAGAGATCCCACTTGCTGATGGTTTGTGCTAGTTCATAGGCAGCTGAGGTTTTGCTCATAAAATCTTTTCCTACATCAATGTCTTCAAGAATTCTATCTAACCTCTCTTCCAGACAGTGTTTCTGTTTTAATATTTAGATCTTTAATCTATTTTTTTCAGTTTAGTGCATGATGAGAGATATAGGTCTAGTTTTAATCTCTGGCAAGTTCAAACTGTTTTTCCAGCATCACTTATTAAAGAGGCTATCTTTCCTCCAGTGAGGGTATGTGGCTCCTTTGGTGAAGATGACATGGCTGAGTGTCTCTGGCATTGTTTCTGCATCTTCTAATCTGTTCCACTGATACTCAGGTCCATTTCTTTGCCAGTACAATGCTTTTTTTTTTAATATCACAGTAGCTTTGGAGTATAGTTTCAACTTGAGGATTGTGATACCCCTACCTTGTCTTTATTGCCTAGAATTGCTTTTGCTATTCTAGGTCTCTTCTTGCTCCAAATGAATTTTTTAATTGTTTTCTCAAGGTATGTGAAGTATGCTGCTGGAATTTAAATTGGGATTGCCTTGATCTATATAGCAGTTTTGGAAGTATGGCTATTTTTACTATGTTGTTTCTTCCTACCAAGAAGTATGGGATGTCTTTCCATTTTCTGATATCCTCTTCAATGTCTTTTTTCAGAATGCTGAAGTTTTCAGAGTAGAGGTCTTTCATTTCTTTTGTTAGGTTGCTTCATAGTTATTTCAATTTTTTGGATGATATTGTAAAAGGAATTATTTGCCCCATTTCTCTCTCAGTAATGAAAAAACAGACAGTAAGTCTGTTTTTCATGTACAGGAAAGCTACTGATTTTTTTGTGTTAACCTTGTTTCCAGCATCTCTGCTGAATTTGGTTATTAAGTCTAGAAAACTTTTGGTGGAATTTTTTGGCATCTTCTATATAGAATATCATGTTATCTACAAATAATGACAATTTGACTTCTTCACTTCCTACCCTTATTCCTTTTATTTCTTGCTCTTTTCTAATTGCTGTGGCTGTTTCCAAAACTATATTGAAGAGGAATGGTGTTAGTGGACATCCTTGTCTTTTTCCTGATTTTAGTGTGAAGTTTTTCAGTTTTTGACCATTTAGTATGATATTGCCTGATGGTTTTTCATAGATGGCTTTTATCAGATTGAGATAGAGACTGTCTATTCCAATGTTTTGTAGGGTTTTTTATCATAAATGTGTGTTGGATTTTGTCAAATGCTCTTTCTGCCTCTATTGAGATGATCATATGGTTTTTCTCCTTGGCTCTATTAATATAGTGTATTACATTTATTGATTTGTGTATGTTGAGCCATCCCTGCATCCCTGGGATGAACCCCACTTGCTCAGGGTATATGATCTTCTTGATGATCTCCTGCATTCTATTTGCCAGTATCTTGTTAAGGATTTTTTCATCTATGTTCATTAGTGAGATTGGCCTATAGTTCTTTTTTTTTTTTTTTTGGTTGGGTCTTTCTCTGCTTTGGGGATCAAGGTGATGCTTGATTCCAGGAAAGAATTCATGAATACCACTTCATTTTCAATTTCACTGAAGAGTTTAAACAGTAGTGGCAGTAGTTCCTCTCAAATTGTCTTGTAGAATTCAGCAGTGAAGCCATCATGACCTGGCCTTTTCGTAGTTGGTAAGTTTTTAATTACATTTGCAATCTCATTGATTGATATTGGGTTGTTTAGAATTTTTAGGTCATCTTCATTCAACTCTGTTCATTTCTTCTATATTTTTCATCTTATTGGCCTATAGGTTCTCAAAGTATGTACTGATAATGCTCTGGATTTCTGCTAGGTCCATTGTACTTTCACCCTTTTCATTCCTAATTGCTTGGATTTGGGCCTTTAATTTCTTTCATTCATTCATTCTTTCTTTCTTTTTCTCTTTCTTTCTTCCCTTTTTGATAAGGTTGGCTAAGGTTTTGTTAATTTTGTTTATTCTGTCAAAGAACCAAATCTTGGCTTCATTTCATTGATTTTTCTTTTTTGTATTGTTCTCTTCTCTCCATTGCATTAATTTCTGCCCTGATCTTTATAATTTCCTCCCTTGTATGAGCTTTGGGTTTGACCTGCTCTTCTTTTTCTAGAAGGTTGAAGTTCAGCATCAGGTTGTGTAATTCAGCTCACTTCATTTTCCTAATATGAGTATTCACTGCTATGAATTTCCCTCTTAAGACTGCTTTCACTGTGTCCCACAGATTCTGATATGTTGTATTGTCATTGTCATTTAATTGTAGGAACAGTTTGTTTTGTCTTTAATTTCCTCTGTGACACATTGATTATTCAGAAGTGTGTTGTTCAATTTCCATCTGTTTATGAAATTCCTGTGGTTTCTTTTGCTATTGATTGCCAATTTCATCACACTATGGTCTGATAATATACAGGGGATAACTTCAACTCCTTTCCACTTACTTAAACAAGTTCTATGAGTGGTCTCTTTTGGAGAACGACCCATGTACAGCTGAAAAGAATGTGTATCCTGATTTTGTGGGGTAGAACACTCTGTAAACATCTGTTAAATTCATTTGTTCAAGAGTTTGATGAAGCTCTAGTATTTCATTGTTGACTTTTAGTCTAGTTGATCTATTTGTGACAATGGAATATTGAGGTCCCCCACTACTATTGTATTAGTGCTTATTTGATTTTTCGTGTTCATTAGTATTTATTTTATATAGCTGTGTGCACTAGTGTTTGGTGAATACATATTTGTGATTGTTATCTCTTCCTCTTGGATTGTTCGCTTTACAAGGATGTAGTGTCCTTCTTTGTCACTCTTAATCAGTGTTGATTTGAAATCCACTTGATGTGCAGAGAGGATAGCTACTCATCCTTTGGGGGGTTCTTATCACAAGGAGTATTGTTTTCCACCCTTTAACTCTCAGTCTATGAGTTTCTATTTGAATTAAGTGTGTTTCTTGTATGCAACATATTGTTCGATCTTGCTTCTTGACCCATTCTGCCAGTAAATTTCTTTTGATTGGTGAATTGAGACTATTAATATTGATGGTTACAACTGATATATATTGACTTATCCTTGTCATGACCTTTTCTTTTTGTTGCATTCTTCCCCTTTGTATTTAATTTCTTGTCATGCCTGGGATTCATTCTGCTGGGCTTCCTGGGGTTGTGATCCTTGTTACCTTTTCCTAGGATATTGTTTAGAATTTTCTGGAGGGCTGGTTTGGTATTCATGAAGTTCCTCAGGTACCCACTGTCATGAAGGTATCTTATTTCTCCATTAATTTTGAAAGATAGTTTTGCAGGGTACATCAATTTGGGTTGCAGGCTGTTTTCTTTTATGATTTGAAATACATTACCCCAAGCTTTTCTTGAGGGTTTGTGTTGAGAACTCTGCTATGACCCTTTCCTTTGTATATGATTTATTTCTTTTCTCTAACTGCTTATGGAATTTTGTTCTTCTGTTGGGTTTCTGGAGTCTTAACTATTATATGGCTATGTGCAGATTTTTTTTTTAAATCACAGATAATTGGATTCCTATATGCCTCATTTATCTGTATGTCAAGTTCTTTCCCCCTACTTGGGAAGTTTTCCGCCATTACATCTGTGAACAGTTTTTTATGTCTTCTGCATTCTCTCCTGTTTCTTTATTGACTTTGATCAGTCTTATGTTATTCTTCTTTGCATCATCTAGCATCTACTGGAATGATTTCTCAGGGCTTCTTACTATTTTTAAGAATTTTTTCTTTTCCTGGTCACTAATTGTAATCCTATCTGAAATTCTGACCTCTCATTGGCTCGTTCTGTTGCATAAACTGTTGATGGATTTTTTAATCTCCTGGAAATCTGTTTGCAGATGTTTTATGGATTCTATTTCTTTCCTATGTTGGGATTCCATCATGTTCCTCAGCTCCTCTGTTTTTTATCTGTGTCCACTCTAGATTTATTAATCATGTCTTGCACTATGGGCATAATTTCTGCTGCTATCTGAAAAATTATTTCAGATTTCATTTTTTTCAGATCCTCTTTCACCACCAGTTCAGGGAGTCTAGGTGGCTGAGTATCACACTGTTCCATCTCCTTTCCCTTTGGGGTTGCCTCAGATGATCTGGAAGCCTAGTTTTGAGACTTGTTTCCATGTCTTCTCATTTCAACAGAGGCAGCCTGCTGTGCCTTTGTTGAGGCAACTTTTTGCTCACCCAGTAGTCTTCAATTATCAGCAAGCCATGGAATGGCCTTTTCTCTACTGCTCACCAGTACACCAGTTCCTGGGTTCTGAGTGGTGGCCTTCTAGATTCCTGAGCTCACCTTTTGTCTGGGTGGGCTTCTGGTTGGGGCCTGTGCACACTTGGGATAGTATCTAGGTGTGCCTCTCACTGGGGCCCCTATGTAACTATTGGGGAGGGCCTTTGGCCAGGGCCTGCGTACCCCAGTTCCTTTTGTCTGAGGAGGCTTCTGGCTAGGGTCCCTGTCCACTTATCAATGGTACCAGCACAAGACTCAGGCTGTTGCTTCTGTGCCTGTGTAGCTCTTTTCCAGGTGGGCCCTTGCTGTGGCCTGTGTGCCCAAGCCTCTGAGGTCAGGGCAGAGCCCTGGCTGGGATCTGTCTGCAGCCCTGCCTCCCTGGTCCACACAGCTGCTCCCCAGGATCTATGGACACTTAGTGATGCTATGGGGTGGGTGTCTGGCTGAAGCATGTGTGCCTGTACTGCTCTTTTCTGGGTGGGCCTTTGGCTTAGGTGGTTGTGCCTTAGCCTCCGGCTGGGATCTGCCTGCAGCCCTGCTGCTCTGATCCATACCACTGCTTCCTGGGATCTGCCTGCACTTACTGATGCTATGGGGCAGGCCTCTGGCTCAATTATTTTCTATATAAACACAATGGGAAATAACCTGCTAGTTTTCCAGTGTTTGTCTTGGGCCCCTTTCTCCATTCTGCTTAAATTTCTTCCAATCCATATATGTTATTCTTTTTTTTTTTTTTTTTTTTGTATCAGGGATCAAATTCGGGACCTTATGCATGCAAAGCAGGTGGCAGAACTACTGAGCTAAATCTCTGGGGAAATCTTGTCATAATGCAAAGGATATGCCTGCAACATTTTTTTCCATACCTTTCTTTTTGCCTGACCAAATGGACCTTGTTCTTTTCCAGTAAATGTCACCTTGCAGGAAGATTTTCACTGGTCTATATTCTGAAATATATTCATCTGCCAGATGCTTCCATCTCTGATCACACATACGACATCTTCTTGTAATAAAGTGTTGTTCTACCACACAATATGTGAGGGGGCTCAAGGATGTGATTATACCTTTCTTGTTCACTGCTGTTTTTCTATTAGTCAATAAAGTACTTTGCATCTAGTGTATGCTCAAAAGACATTTGAGTGATTTTGTTGAATGTTAGAAAGGCCAATATATTCAAGAGACTGAGTTTATATCCTACTCTGGTTATGAGGTCTGGGAAAAATCACAGTTCCTGTATTATCTATCTCAGAGTTTATATATATCAATATTTTTATTTTCAAATCACAAGAATCTGCAAAAATATAGCAGGAAATTGTATGGCTAAAGATCACTAGATAACACTGTGCTTTTTAGGAGGAATTTAAATGTCAGCCTCTTGAGTAGGAGGATAAAATAATGCCCTCATTTTAACATAATTTCATAAATCAAAGATTGTCATCAACAAGATGTTAGAGATTAAAGGGATCTTGGAGCTTGACCTGTCTAGATATTTTGTTTTACCTGGAAAAGAAATTCAATGGGAATCTGTGTGACTAGCCCAAGTCACAAAGCTGTATACCAACAAAGCTCAAGAAAAGGGTCACCTCCAGTCCTGCCCTTCACATATCCCAAGACATGTGCACTGGTGGGAGAAAGCAAGCCAATTGCACATGGTCTCTGAATTTTTCCAGTGGTCAAGCAGCCTCCTCTCTGCTGCCAAGACAACCTTTGAGTTCAGCTTCCCACAAGCCATTATTTCTTAGAATCATAGAATCATCAAATTCTCTAGTGGGTTTTTTTTTTTAACTTTTCTTTTTCTCTGTGCCTCTCACTGACCCAGTTCTTTTCACTGACCCATGAAGGAGTAGCAAAAAGAGAGACATACACACTGGATCAGAGCCTTCCTGTGCTATGATCTGATCTATATTACACCCCCACACACACCCATGTTAGTTGGCTGTGTGGCTATCTGGGACATTCAGCCTCTAGATTTCTGATTTTTAAACAGAGTAAAGTTGTTCCCCGATTTAGTTTCCCAGTAAGAAGAATTCACTGTATTTACATTTGTTTCTAGTTGCTACAGCAATTAGAAGCAATGGCAAAAATAATCCTAAGAAGGGGTCCTTTGTACCCAGCTGTTTTAAAACAAGATTTTTCATAAGTATTTACTCACTTGAGAATGAAGCCCTTAAGTTCAAAAGTTCACCCTGAGCATTGCCCACTGCTTCTCTCTAGACCTTCCAAGAGTCTCACAAGGCTCTTATTTTTCAGGGCCCATCTGGTCATAAATTACAATTGATGTTAATTTATGAAAACAAATGACACCAGCCTACTCCATGACATTTTTAAATGGGAGAATTAGGCAAGGCAATAAGCAGGAATAAAATTAAAATATTCAGATCCCCTAGCTGCCCTGGCAATGTCCCAAATGATACAAGGACCCTGGGTATCCCCATTCCAACACACTCTGCTCTTGAAAAGTTACAGTTATTTGATCACGAGGCATGAAATTAGCTCTTTGTCATAGAGTGTGGCAGGAAATTAAACACATCCAAGCCTTTCTCTGTGTGACTAGAACCACCATTCTATGTAATGTTTACATCAATAGTGATATGAATAGAGAGCAGGTATGAGATCATCAGCATCAATGGATAACGTAGCTGGTGGCTGAATCCATTCTCTCCAGGGTCCAGGGCATTTAATTGATTATTATCAACAAAGATTTGGAATCAGTAACTCCAAATAACATCCTGAGGATGGTTTATGGGCAAATAGAGGTAGAGGCAATTTCAATATATTTATTGTGGCACTTTGATTCTCCAGCATTAATGAGAACAGATTGACAACAGGTAGTTGTCAATCACTGTAGGAAAGACATAAAGAGAAGGAGCTTAACAATACGTCAGTAACTCTAGGAAAGACTTTTGGTATTCTCTCTCCCCCCCCATCTTAGATAGGGTCAGGCTGGCCATGAATTCACTATTTATCCAAGACTAATCTCAAACTCCAGGCAGGCCTCCTGTCTCAGCCTCCTGAATGCTGGGATTATAGCATGAGCCACCACACTGGTTCAATCTCCATTTTTTTTTTTTTTAGATGCTTGGGCCTAATGCATCTTAGTTTTTTTAGACATGAATTATAAAGGTGGAAAGATGCACATACACACACAATAAGAATCTCTGGGGATGTGGGAGACAAAATTTAAAGCTTACTTTTATTTATAAAGGCTAACCTTTAACATAAAAAATTTTAGATGGAGATTTAAAAGGTGACTATTACCTCTTTTTTCTACTCCTTGACTCTTCCAATAAAAGACATAAGATCCAAATGGAGACCTAGGGACCAGCAACTTTATTGATGAAGGATGTTCTTCATGATTCCCTAAAAGGAAGGCTTACAGAAAATTGTTGGAAAATAAGAATTGGACCTTTAGCTTAATGGGTCTCCCTGGTCCACCAATTCAGATCTTGCTCTTCTGACCTATCTTTTTTGGAAAGCTGATCTGTGAGTCACCTTTCAAGTTCTCTGCATTGTAGCTTCAGCCCCACACCTGGACACAGGTGGATGACAGAGAAAAGGTACATATTCTCTCTCATCACCACCATACTAAGAGATCTGGTTCCTGAGAGTTTACCACTTGGCATTTATTATGAGGAGAAGACACAAGACTATGATCCTTCAGATCTCCTGCGAGAATGCAGAGCCAAGAAACTAAGAATCAATACCATGTGTGAACTGTGGGAGGCATTTGACACTGTCATCCACCATCTATTAAATGTAACTCAGTGAAAGTCAGGTCCCAGCAGTCATGCTAGCTATTCCTCCTGCTTCAGGAAGGAGCAAATAAACAGGTTGAGAGAAAACATGGAAATATCATGTTCCTTCTCTACTAGCCAAAGAGTAATGATGGGAAGAACGTAATTGTTCGTGCCTTCAGCACGCAGGAAGGCTATCTTAGCTAAGAATTTTCCTCAAGATGTTTAGAGGCCAGGAAAGACCCACATCCTTCTGCACTCAAAGAGAGAGACATCCTGCATAGGACAGAAGTGGTAACCACTTTTGGAGTGGTTTCATTTTGAGAACTGCATTCATGGTGAGATGTCTGATTGACCCATTCCAGTAGGTTTCTTGGTTGCTCTCAGGGGGTGGACAAAAAAAATCCCT
Source organism: Fukomys damarensis (assembly GCF_012274545.1). Taxonomy (NCBI): domain Eukaryota; kingdom Metazoa; phylum Chordata; class Mammalia; order Rodentia; family Bathyergidae; genus Fukomys; species Fukomys damarensis. The sequence goes on from NW_022900928.1 coordinate 117,365,853, forward strand.
GCCAATAGGAAAATAGGGGTGAAACTATGGTCCAAGGCCTAAGGTCTGGGTCTTCAGCGCTGGTAAAAAGAACCATCTCTAAGCTTTCCCAAGACTAACACTAGAGAAATATACAAGCTGTGAATCTTTCACTCTATGATAGAACTGGAAGAGGTGATGAAAGCTCAGAGAGACAAGGGGGAGAAAAAGTCCAGAAAAAGATTTTCAGAGATAAAGAGAACAATCCTTAGGGAGGCAGTTTGGAGAAAACACTTTAAGGGAAGCACGTCTTCAGCCTGTTTTTAACAGATGTTTACTAACTTACTGTCATACTGGAGCCAGCTGTGGTTGACTGAAGAGCATTTTTTATCACACAGATCCTTTGTGGTGAAAAAGAATAAAATTGAAAGTGGATGGCACCAGATTGTGTCCATGATTTATCAGTTTAATCTTGTCACCGCATTTAACAAAAAACCCTTCAGGGAGGAGAGGAGGAAAAAAGATAAAGAAATATATTTGATATGAATCAGTTATTTGAGGTCAATCGGGGAAGTTTTATAGTGCATTAAAAACCATTTAAAAAGGAAGAAAAATAATAATCCAGTGATCACTCATGGCAAATTTCCAAGGATAAACAATTTAATTTGGGCTGGGGATGTCGCTCAGTAGTATAGATGTGCAAGGCCATGGATTAAATTCCCAGCACCACAAAAAGTAAAACATAAAAATAAAGAATTTAACTTCAAGGATGGAACACTAACTCAATAACTTAACAGGTGAAGAATTCCTAGGATGGTAAGTCTTACTTACAGGTAATTTTCCCATTACCCTGACTCTCAGAAATGTGGTCAGGACAAACAGGGGCACCCTCTCTATATATGGCTCACTCTAGCACTTTGTAATACATTTGTAACATTAACATGAATACTCCTGTACCTAATAGAGAAATTGAATTTATAATTAAAAACTTTCCCACACAAATTTCCAGATTTGATAACTTCAGTATTGAATTATAGTTTTAAAAGCATAATACTAATTCTACAGAAACTCCAGAAAGTCATAAAGGAGGGCATGTTTCTCAACTGCTTGTAGAAGGCCAGTATTCTTTGATATAAAACCCATACAAAGACAGTATAGGAAAAGAAAATTATGATGGCTGTTAGAATATAATTTTCTTTTCCTATAATCTCTTTGTGTGAGTTTTAAATCAAAGCAATACAACAGTGCTCTCATAAATAGCCATCATGAATACATAGGTAAATAAATGTTCTAGATGAAATTTTGCAAATCAAATCCAATAGTAGGTACAAAGAATATGACCCCCATAGGGTTTATACCAGGTAGGCAAGTTAATTTTTGACAATAAGTCAATTTAATTCATTATATTAGCATACTTTAAAAATAAAAGGCATGTGATCATCCTAATACATAAAGTTTTTTAAATTTTCTGTTCATTCTAACAAAAGTATTAAACTTTCTTTTTTTTGGTACAGGGGATTGAACTCTAGTCCTTGCATTTATTGAAGATATACTCCTAAGTGAAATAAATAAGTCACACATGTGTAAATACCAAATAGTTTCCCTGGTGTGAATATTCTGCAACAATGCATAAGATTCTAATAAGATTACTGACATTTAGAAATTTGAAGAAAGGAGCTAAAGGTGTAGGGAAGGTGTGATGCGTAGGGGAAGAACAAAAAGGGAAAAGAAAAAAATGTGAGAGAATGAAAAGATGAAAATAAAGTGTTTGTAGATGGGGAGGGGAGGAGGGGGTGAAGGGAGGGCAGAGGTAAGGGGAAAAAATGAGAATCAAGACTTGCCATGTAAAGGTACATGATCCCAACAATGAATGTAACTGTACTGTATCCCTAAAATGTACCAATAAACTCAATAAAATTTAAAAAAAAAGTATTAAACTTAAAAATCATACATCATAGCACACTAAGAGCAGAACTGTCTCAATCTTACAATGATGTAAGACACAGTTTTACTCCAGCTATAAGATGATGATGTTTCCTTCAACAGTTTCCATTCTATATCATGCTATAAATTCTATTCACAGCATTTAGGAGAACTAGAGATTAAAATCCATCTAGGTTAGAGGCCAGGACTGTATTCCCAGAACGTGGGAGGCTGAGGCAAGAAGATATCCAGGAGTTTAAGGCCAGCTTAGTCTACATATTGATTTCAAGGCCAGCCAAGACTACATAGCAAGACCCTGTCTCAACACCCCCAATCCCCCCAAAAAAGAAAAAAATCTAGATTGGAAAAGAAGTAAAATTTTATTTATTTACAGATAGCATGATTATTTAGAAAAGCAAATGCAATCTACAAAAACTCAATTGAATTTGAAAAATAAGAAATTGATATTAAAATAATGCTATTTATGAAAACCTAAAATATTAAATACTTATGCATATACAACATCTAACAAAAGATGTGAAAGGTCTCTGCCTTGAAAACTATAAAATGTTACTGAAACTGAAAAACATTTAAGCAAATGGAGACAGATCTCACATTAATGGACCCAACACTATTATTATTAAATGGTTCATTCTCTCCACAGAGATATGTATTAAGTATAATCTTAATAAAAGTTCCAGTACATCATTTTATAATTTGACAAGCAGGTTCTAAACTTCATATAAAAATTCAAAAGACCTAGAAAAAAATTATATTTGGGAAAAAATACAAAAAGAAAGTTAGATATCTAATACTCTGATTTTAAGACATAAAAGCCAGAGAAATCAAGAAATTGTGATATTGGCATCATAATGAATAAATAATTCAACGGAAAAGAAGATTACATAGATATGGATAATTTGATAAGTGCAAAGATGATTAGGTATAGAAAGAAGGGTTTCAGAAAATGGTGCTGTGAACATTTGGATATTCACATACCAAGGGATCATTAATCCATGTCTTATACTATGCTAAAAAATTAACTCAAAATGGATCATAGAATAAAAAACCTAAACTATAAAACTTCTGGAAGACAACATAGGGAAAAGCGTTGTGAATTTGGATCAGGTGAAGATCTTTTAGGCATTGTACTTAAAGAATACCATTTTAAAAATAATCATACTTTGAACTTCACCAAATTTTAAAGCATTTGCTCTTCAAATGTCATAATAAGGAGAATTAAAATATAAAACAGCCTGAGAGGACACTTTACAAAGAATACACTGTTAAAGTTGTTGTATCCAGAAGTATAAGGAACTCAAAACTCAATAGTAAGAAAGAAAACAATGGGCAAAAGATTCAAGTAGATATCATGAAAGAAAATGCATGCTTTGCAAGCAAGCACATAGAAAGACTCTCAATATCAGCAGTCACTAAATTAAACTATTACAGAGTTTTGGAATAGCTAAAATTTAGTACATTAACTCATACCAAGTTTTGCCAAGGATATGGACCAACTGGAATTCTCATATGAGATGGGATCACAAAATACAGTGAATGTTTAAATTTTGAAAGAAAAAATATTACACTAAAAAATTACCATTACCTCTTCAAAACACCCTGATTCAAACAGATTCATTCCCTCGACCTTGCCACTTTCTGAAGCAGCTCCAGAAATCCTCTTTCGTGAGTGTCCTTAAAAATTGATTAATTAATTCATTAATTAATTTTAAAAAGAAAGGGCAAGAAAATTTTGGGGCCAGGGATTTAGCTCAGTGGTATCTGCTTTGCAAGCACAAGGTCCTGAATTTGATTCCCAGTACCAAAAAAAGAGAAAGGGCATGAGCGTCTTTTCATGGATGCCTCTCAATGTGCTGATCAATTCAAAATGCTTACAGCAATTTCTGTCCAGTAAAAACATTTTTTAAATAAGAATTTTACAGCAAGTCCTGATTCACCTTATTCACCACATCTAGCACCATGCAAATCTTGATTCTTTTTCAAAGTCAAAATGATTGTGAAAGGTAAACATTTTGAATGGATTCAGTACATCAAGGTAACCACAAGAGATCAACTAAAGAAACTCAGGAAAAAGGACTTTTAGAACTGCTTCTGAAAGTGGCAAAAATGATGAGATAAGTGTGCTTGAAGTGAGGGGAAGTATTTTGACATGGATAATGGTAATATGTCTTTTAATGTAACAAATATGTTTAATTAAAACATTTAATGTATCTTTTGAGCAACTTCATAAATTGCTTGTGTATATTGCCACTTTAAAAATAGTGTGGCAATTTCTTAAAAACTTAAATATAAGTACTCAAATACTATGTGTCCCAGAGGTCACAGTCTAGGTAAAATAACACACACACACACACACACACAAACACACCACATATATGTATATTTGCATCAAATTGACTTCTCTTTGTCAAAATGTAAATGACTCAAAATTACTTTTAAAATGTAAATGGTTAGAAAAGATGTTATGGATTTCAACCTATAATGGTGTTCTACTATCTAATGAAAAAGGACAAATTTCCTTTTTGTTTTGATGCCACCCATAACAGATGAATCTCAGTTATGTATAGTTAAAGAAACCAAACTTCACCAAAAGAGATTTAACAGCCAGAATATCCAATGATCTTTTACTCAGCCAATGGGATTGAGAAATGATGTTTCTGTGAGTTATACAATGATAAAACTAATTTGGTCAGACTCAGTGTCATTTGTGCTTTCAGATATTGGCTTATTCTCTGGTATTCATTTTGGAGTTATATAATTTTATTAGTCATCTGTTGCTAACTCACATTTCCTTGGACTCTCATGTTCCCTTACTACCCCTACTGCCACAAAGCAACTTTCAGAGTTGATTTAGAACCCAGGAGCTACTAGACCTATACACTGAGCAGCTCACTCATTCCAAAGCACAGCCCTTGGGTTACAATTTGGATGTTTCTAGGTGGCAGTTGGGAAAAACACTCGGTCCTCTAAAGATGATCCACAAAATATATAAAATTCCTTATCTCCACATAGACTAGTATGACCAGAAACTTCTCAAGTCAAAGTCTCTAGAAACACAGCCTACTTCTACATCCCAACTTGGTTGACTCTCCTTTACTTTTTCCTGAGAATTTGAAGCAAAACAGCTACTCCTGCTCACAGTTTGAACAAAAGCAGTGAGAGACACATCTACCTCCTTCACCTATAGTTTCTTCTTTACCTTTTCAATTCCTTTTGTAATGTTTAAGACCAGGTTTGATTTCTAATTATCTTCTCCTTAACAATAGTTTTGCGTCTCTACTTCACATTAAAACAATTTAATTCATCCTCAGAGAATACTTTTCTGTGGTCAGCCCTTATCACTATGTCCCATCCCATCTGTCCCTTATGAGGAGGACACATCCAGCAGCACTCCTGAGTCTTCTATACACTACACCATCTCTGGCATTCCTTAGTTGCACACTGTTGGGGATTGGGATATTTCTCAGAACCAGCTTCTGCCCAGGAACTTTTTGTACCTCTCCCAACTCAGGCAGCTGATGTAACACTACACATTCTTAAATGAGTCATCACTAGCCCAGTAGTCTCCAGTCCCTATCACATCTCCAGATCAACTGGCCTCATGGGCTGCCTCACACTTTAAGTAGGAAAGTGACAGCTGGAATTCTCATCCCTGAGCTGTAAGCTTAAAGAAGTAGAAGAAAGATTTCTACACAGTCCTTTAGTGCCTCAGAGATACATGTGAGAGACCAAAGATACTAGATACTTAAGACATTTCATCATCCAGCAGCACTCCTGAGTCTTCTATACACTACACCATCTCTGGCATTCCTTAGTTGCACACTGTTGGGGATTGGGATATTTCTCAGAACCAGCTTCTGCCCAGGAACTTTTTGTACCTCTCCCAACTCAGGCAGCTGATGTAACATTACACATTCTTAAATGAGTCATCACTAGCCCAGTAGTCTCCAGTCCCTATCACATCTCCAGATCAACTGGCCTCATGGGCTGCCTCACACTTTAAGTAGGAAAGTGACAGCTGGAATTCTCATCCCTGAGCTGTAAGCTTAAAGAAGTAGAAGAAAGATTTCTACACAGTCCTTTAGTGCCTCAGAGATACATGTGAGAGACCAAAGATACTAGATACTTAAGACATTTCAACAACGTCAACTTAGATTTTATTTGTTGATTTGTTTTAGTGTCTTACTCCTTATGAAGGAGATGAGTAGAAAGGCACAAAGAAATAAAATAGAACCAATAAGATGGGTGGGGAGGACAGAATGTTAGCTTCTCTTTTTCTGCCTCCCTGGGCTGTTTGGTCAAACACCAAGAATTCTGAAAAGGTGGAGTCAGGCCTCTCCAGCTTTGCCCATCACTGGACTTCTTCTTGGTTAGCACTGCCAAATATTTGAAAATTTTTGAGAGATTATTTTTAGTGGAAATATGGCCAAAAATTTCAGGGAAGTATACAAGTTTCTAAGAAGTTGAACTGTAAGAAAGTGTTCAGTATGTGTGGAAAGGAATACTTTAAACAAATCTAATATTAAGACTGCAGCTGTACTCAAGAATGATTAACAGTATTTAAGAATTAATGAAAAAGATACCAAGGGGTATGAAAGTGTCTATTTTAAAGATGAAGCAGAGATTAAGCTACTGACATGTTGAAAGAGGATATTGTTTTGATAGAACTCTTCCTCTCTTTTCTTTTTATTTTTGTGATTTTCATTTTAATCATTTTCATGGCAGAGTAACCCATTCTCATTAACCTTACACACAGTACTAGCCAAGTGATCTCAACCTAGGGTTCAAGATTCTACTCAATACTTGGTGATGGTGTAGTTCCACTGGAGACTCACCTCTTAAAGCAATAGCCAAAGACCTTGAAGACCTATGTGAAGTTACAAAGTTAACTCATTACCTGTATTTCCTTCTAACTTTCTTCTTATCCATCAGTGTTTCATTTTATACCTACCTCTCTTTCCATGATGACAAGAACCTCTGGTTTAGCGTGCAATGCATCATCACTTCTCTAGTTTGCTCACCTCCAGGCACATGACTGAAAAGACTTCATTCTAGTGCATGCATTTGCCCTGACATTCCTAGACATAAGAACCCAATATTCTGGATCTTTCCATTCTTACTTGATTTAAATCCAAATATGCCTCAAGAATTTTATTCCCCAGGTAATGTTTTCTTATTCTTCCATCAGTGGCTTTTTAACTTTTCTAGACAAAGCCCTCTCATTAGTTACTACAGGAAAACAGTACAGGAATAGGAATTAGGAAAAGCAATTAAATATTTAAGGACATTTAACAGTGTCTGTCATAGACATAATTTTAGTATTTAAAAGAGCTTTAGGAAATGTGGCCCATTTTCTGCCAATGACGTCAGTTTTGGAGTTAGTGGGGAAGCCTGTACCCACAATTTATAGCCTCTGAGTACTATTCAGCAACAAAGGCAGAGCTGGGACTCAGGGTGATGTGACTCCTGTCATATCATTCTCCACGAAGTCCTTCCAAAAGCATCGATTAGATGCTCTCTCACTCAATACTGTACTGCAAATGAAGAAATGCAACCTTCGTGTCCATCTGGGATAAACCCGGTAACCGCTATTGAAAGCATTCTTAGACCTGACAGCTGCAGCTGTAAATGGTCAGGTCAACTCCAGAGAACCCTTGGGGATGTCCCAAAGAAATCATACAGAGTCTACCAGCAGCTCTGAAACCACCAAGGAACAACAAACCTCTTGGGAGAGATTGGTAATGACCATTGCTTCTTTTTTCTTTTCTTTTCTTTTTTTCTTTTTTTTTTTT
>NW_022900928.1:117377238-117410126 GCF_012274545.1 Fukomys damarensis
TGTAACATGTAACATTACACATTCTTAAATGAGTCATCACTAGCCCAGTAGTCTCCAGTCCCTATCACTTATCTCCAGATCAACTGGCCTCATGGGCTGCCTCACACTTTAAGTAGGAAAGTGACAGCCTCACCCCTGTCAGATCAACTGGCCTCATGGGCTGCCTCACACTTTAAGTAGGAAAGTGACAGCTGGAATTCTCACCCCTGAGCTGTAAGCTTAAAGAAGTAGAAGAAAGATTTCTACACAGTCCTTTAGTGCCTCAGACATACATGTGAGAGACCAAAGATACTAGATACTTAAGACATTTCGACAACGTCAACTTAGATTTTATTTGTTGATTTGTTTTAGTGTCTTACTCCTTATGAAGGAGATGAGTAGAAAGGCACAAAGAAATAAAATAGAACCAATAAGATGGGTGGGGAGGACAGAATGTTAGCTTCTCTTTTTCTGCCTCCCTGGGCTGTTTGGTCAAACACCAAGAATTCTGAAAAGGTGGAGTCAGGCCTCTCCAGCTTTGCCCATCACTGGACTTCTTCTTGGTTAGCACTGCCAAATATTTGAAAATTTTTGAGAGATTATTTTTAGTGGAAATATGGCCAAAAATTTCAGGGAAGTATACAAGTTTCTAAGAAGTTGAACTGTAAGAAAGTGTTCAGTATGTGTGGAAAGGAATACTTTAAACAAATCTAATATTAAGACTGCAGCTGTACTCAAGAATGATTAACAGTATTTAAGAATTAATGAAAAAGATACCAAGGGGTATGAAAGTGTCTATTTTAAAGATGAAGCAGAGATTAAGCTACTGACATGTTGAAAGAGGATATTGTTTTGATAGAACTCTTCCTCTCTTTTCTTTTTATTTTTGTGATTTTCATTTTAATCATTTTCATGGCAGAGTAACCCATTCTCATTAACCTTACACACAGTACTAGCCAAGTGATCTCAACCTAGGGTTCAAGATTCTACTCAATACTTGGTGATGGTGTAGTTCCACTGGAGACTCACCTCTTAAAGCAATAGCCAAAGACCTTGAAGACCTATGTGAAGTTACAAAGTTAACTCATTACCTGTATTTCCTTCTAACTTTCTTCTTATCCATCAGTGTTTCATTTTATACCTACCTCTCTTTCCATGATGACAAGAACCTCTGGTTTAGCGTGCAATGCATCATCACTTCTCTAGTTTGCTCACCTCCAGGCACATGACTGAAAAGACTTCATTCTAGTGCATGCATTTGCCCTGACATTCCTAGACATAAGAACCCAATATTCTGGATCTTTCCATTCTTACTTGATTTAAATCCAAATATGCCTCAAGAATTTTATTCCCCAGGTAATGTTTTCTTATTCTTCCATCAGTGGCTTTTTAACTTTTCTAGACAAAGCCCTCTCATTAGTTACTACAGGAAAACAGTACAGGAATAGGAATTAGGAAAAGCAATTAAATATTTAAGGACATTTAACAGTGTCTGTCATAGACATAATTTTAGTATTTAAAAGAGCTTTAGGAAATGTGGCCCATTTTCTGCCAATGACGTCAGTTTTGGAGTTAGTGGGGAAGCCTGTACCCACAATTTATAGCCTCTGAGTACTATTCAGCAACAAAGGCAGAGCTGGGACTCAGGGTGATGTGACTCCTGTCATATCATTCTCCACGAAGTCCTTCCAAAAGCATCGATTAGATGCTCTCTCACTCAATACTGTACTGCAAATGAAGAAATGCAACCTTCGTGTCCATCTGGGATAAACCCGGTAACCGCTATTGAAAGCATTCTTAGACCTGACAGCTGCAGCTGTAAATGGTCAGGTCAACTCCAGAGAACCCTTGGGGATGTCCCAAAGAAATCATACAGAGTCTACCAGCAGCTCTGAAACCACCAAGGAACAACAAACCTCTTGGGAGAGATTGGTAATGACCATTGCTTCTTTTTTCTTTTCTTTTCTTTTTTTCTTTTTTTTTTTTTCAGAGAAGTGTTTTTCTCTCTCAAGCCCTAGACCCTTTTAAGGCTCTCAGCCCTAATAAAGTTGGTCTTCCTCAAAGAGCTACCATTTGACCTTGCTGACCTAAGAGTAGAAAGCTGTTCATTCATCATGGAAAATTTCCTAAGGAAAAGGAATGCATTTATCTTAATTCTACCCTTATGTTTATCCAGTGCTTCTCCTGTGGACATCTACTCTTAACTGAAAAGGAAGAAAGAAGAGGAAAAGAAAATCCTTGAAGAGCACACTACAGAGTATAGTGCCTTGTGCTAGAGTCATGGCTGATAATTGAAACCCTTTCGATGACTTGAGGGAAGAGTAATTTAGGTTAATCAACAAAGGTTGTGTGGCCTGATCATTTCCTGGTAGTATTCTCCTTGCCCAAGGGACCACCTGTCTCAACACACTAAACTGCCAAGGAGGTTGTTTGGACTTTACATGACTTTTCAGGACTTGAGCTGAACTCTGGAGAAGGGAGGTTGAGGAACTGTTGAGAAAAAGATAGAAAACAGCACAAACAGGGATTTAAGCAATACAATTGCAGTTTTCCAGGGAGGATTTTGAGTCGTGGAGTTAATTTTTAAATTTCCATGAATAGTTTAAGATTAAAATCAACACAGGCAGAATAGAACTAGCGACAATTAAGGAAAAGATGCATTGATCTACTTAACTTTCTTATCTTTGAACATCCTGAGATGCAAGATAAGGAGAAATTCTTGCTAATTTCTCCGAGACAAACTTTCTAAAGGAATATTTTTTCCCATGGTTCATCTCTCTTTTTGGTTGCTGACTCTCTTAATCCCAAACATCATGATACACTCACGTTCTAAATCTGTTTTGTGAATGCTTATGTCCAAGATTTTGCTTTCCTCTTTAAATTCAAGCTCAAGCCTTCTCCAACCTTCATTTAACAAAACTCAGCTTCTCTCTCACCCTGTCTGTCCACTACCCAACCTTGCCCTTCCAGCATCACAGGCCTTTGCCCACCTCCAGTCAGTGAGTCACATGTGGAGTTAGGAAGAAATAAGCCAAATCTGACTTTTGAGCCCTCAGCTTTCTCCATTCTCTTTTGTTTTTTAGGAGTCATTTAATGACTGTCTTGTAATTAACATATTTTAAACAAAGCCATTTTGCTCAGAATGCAAAGCTTAGCCCTCTAGATTTCTCTATATCATCTTCCCTCAAAATTCTGCCAACATGTGAGAATTTGAAAATAATTTAGGCCAAATCATTAGTTTCTGAAAACTGACTTTATAGGTGACTCAACTGAATGTTAACCATAAGAGTACAGTTTTCTATTTCATAATCGCATTTCCTTTTCACATTCATCTAGTGCGGAAGCATAGAGACATACTACAGGTAGCTGAAGGCCCAAGTAAGGAAAGCAGTTATGTAAAATCATTGTAACACCTGGACCAGGGGTTTAGCTCAGTGGTAAACTTGTCTTGCAAGCACAAGGTCATGGGTTTGATCCTCAGAACCAAAAACTAATAATAATAATTATAATGATGATGATAATGATAATGGCTATAAGTCTATTGATTCATGCCACCCACACCAAGGTTGGGGCTTCCACTGTCCACACCCACAAATATGCTAATTCCAATCAGTGGACTACCACATACTCTTAATCCTAGTGTTACATGTCCTAGAGCCATCCAGCTTCAAAATCCCCACCAATGAGTGTATGAGGCTTTGTAGGGACATCTAGATACAAACCATGACAATAGATACAGAGTTTCTTGGCTTTGGGAAAAAGCAAAATTAATCTAAAATTAGATTATGTTGCATTTTCACAAATCTAAAAATATTCTGAAAGGCACTGATTCGTAAATTTTTAAATGGGTGAATGTATAGCATAAAAATTGTTTTTCAATAAATCTGCTTAAAATGTATCATCTGAAGCTATCTTTTCTACAGGATAGAATTCAGTCATATCACTGTAAAACAGTGTTCATTATACTTCTTTGGCAAAGATGATTTGCATTGCCACCGTTTTCTTTCCATTTTTTAATTTTTTGCAGTGCTGAGGATTGAACCCAGGGCCTTTATACTGAGCTATGTCCCAATTAACCCCCCCTTTTTTAATTATGAGACAGGCTCTTGCTATATCACTAACTTTTCCAGACTAGGCTTGAATTTGCAGTCTTCCTGCCTCAGCTTTTAAAATACTGCAATTATAGGGTGTGCTCCCACTCCCTGCTTACCATCAGTTTTTTACGAGTTCAATTCTACCTCTACACAGGTATAAAATAACTTCCATAATAGAAATTCAAATGGAAACATCTCAGTTTCACAAGGTAATCCCCAGGGGATCCAATGGACTGCTCTCAACTAGAAGAATGCTCAGTCTTCTTCATTTCCAAATCTTGGGCATTTCCCTTGAAAATCCCAGCTTGTTCTTATCATAGTATTCTGCTAGTTCTATTCTCTGTCCTTCAAGCAGTCTTCACACATATCTTATTATCTTATCTTATCTGACTTATTTCCCCTTTTAATTTCAATTTCTGCTCAAAAATTACCCTCCCTCCAAAAGCTTCCTTAACCACATGCATTAGTTTACCTGTTATTTAACAAATTTTGTCCAAAAGCTATGGCTATAAATAAGAAATATATATTGACTCACAGTTTCTTCAGCTCAGGAATCCAGAGTCAGCTTATCTGGGTGGACTGGTTCAGGGTCTCTCCTTCCATTGCACCCAGGATGTTGACAGGGGCTACAGTCACCTGAAGGCTTGATTGGGTCCAGAGAGTCAGCTTCTCAGATGATTCCTTTCAATGGAATAAACAATTCCAGAAAAGCAGGGAGAAGGCACAGTTACTTTACAGCCTCTGACACCACACACAACTTCCATTTTACTTTATTTGTTAGAGGAAGTAACTAAATCCAGCTCACATTCCAAGGGAGAGGAATTGGGCTCCACCTTTCCAAGGAAGGATTAAAAAATTCTTAGGAGACCTATTTCAGAGCCCCACCCCACACCCCCACAAAACACATTCTCTTGCTTCTTGTCAGACATTCCCCACTGCCTTATTCAATTTTTCTTTGCTTCATAATGTTGATATTATTATTACATATTTGTGTGTCAGTTATTGCTTTCTCCACCATCATACAACATCTATGAAAATAGGAATACTGCATTATTTCACACTGAATATTACCTAGAATAGAACCCAAAACAGTACTTCAATGATTACTTTCTTCCCTAATTAAGTGATCATAGACATGAGGTCCTAAGTTGCAGGAGCAGAACCAGGCTTAGAAGCTAGTTATTATGACTTTTAACCTAGTATATTTCTCGATATTCTACCTTAAGTGTATTCTATGGTTGACTCTAAGTTAACAGTGATTCTAGGTGAGGAAATCACTATCCTCCATGAAACCACTCTAAAGGAAGCCTCTTCCACACTGCTCAGGTCTAAAACAAACCCTACTGACAAAAATTTAGGACTCTTTCTATGCTACGTACACAAACAAAACTCCTCCCATCTTTGAAGGGTCAGTGCCAGCTGATAGTCCAATATTTCCTTCCATGCTTATAAAAGGTAGATTAGAAAGCACTGAAGCAGTCTGGAGCCCAGGGTTTATTGCAGGTATTTCATCTGGGTTTTAGAATAAGAGACCTTAAATGTTACTTGTGTACACTCTTATTTATTCAGGATTCCACAGCATTTCTAATGCCAAATATTGATGCTACTTGGCTCTGGAGAATAAGGAAATCCGCATGCAATTAGGAAGCAAATAGTAATGGAAAGTACACAGGATTGGAAAACCAGACCACACCACTAATTTGCTGAAAACCTTATTTTCCATATGTATAAAATGGCAGGGTAGGGGCTGAGGAGGATACAGATAACTTCAAACTCTAGCTCCATCTACACTAATTTATGAAGTTTAGAGGTGACAATATCTCTTAAATAGTCTTGCTAATTTTTACCATCAATTTCAATGAGCACATTGTCTTGGGCTGGATATGCATTTCTCTCTGCCTTCTCTAGACTCTTGGGAGTATGGTAAAGAGACTACATGTAAGGGGAAAAAGGAATGTCTCTAGAATCATTGTAGGACAGAGAAAAGAGTTTGGAGTTATGGAAGGCTAACTTCCCACTTCATATAAAATATGAAGCACAATACAACTCTATAGAATAGAAATTGAAAGTCTTCTCTTTCTCCTAATTACTGTGAAAGCAAGGACAAAGAAACCAAGTCCTCAAATTTAGAGAGGCCCAGGGTGCGTTCAACAGCTCACAGCAGGTGGAACATCTGAACACTCCCCTTGATGCCCTTTAGTAAAGCTTCTAAGTCAAGTCTAATGAATCCCAGGCCTTAGGGAAACACCAGCCTTAGAAACCACCTCATTAAACCTGGTGTCCTGGTGAAGGGACAGACAGTGGTTGGGGTGGAATCGGGACAAGAAGCTGGTATTTGTCCTATAATTAATTTGAGAAGGAATAGATGTCTTAAGACTTTCCATCTGTACATCTGCATCTGCAGAGCTTTGAAACAGCACCCTCCAGGCAATAAAAGTGATGATAAAGAATAGACTTTCCATCTGTACATCTGCATCTGCAGAGCTTTGAAACAGCACCCTCCAGGCAATAAAAGTGATGATGAAGAAAACAACAGCACTAGCTTAAGCCCTAGCTCCAGGAAACTCCCTTCCCCAATGTGACAGCAGAAGGAAAGGACATGGATTTGTCTCTTTAGCAATGTCTGAAAAAGCATATTTTGGCTAAAGGTTTGGGTAGTTAATCTGCCACATTTCAATCAAAAGCTCCTTTAGCAAAGTAGAGGAGGAATAAAGAAAACATCTTGTATGGTGAGGAATGAATGAAAGAACAGAAAGCTTAGTTTTTCAATTTGCAGCCCCTGATACTTGTATGCTCAAGCTGGCAAATTACAGAACTGGGAAGTGAAAAAGGTCTCAGAGATGTAGTCAAAGACCTTCCTGTTTAACATGAGAAAATAACACACACAGAGGTTAAGGGATATGTTTTTCAGCCCAGTGGTGTGAGGATCACACAATGGTTAGGAGCTCTGCCAATAGTTTCAGGTGGGAATGAATGGGAGTGAAGAATGGAAGAAACAGGTGAGAGCAAAGTCAGTGTGCTGGCTCTAACTGATGATGGGGAACTTCAATAGATCGACAACACTGAGTGCCAATCGAGGAGGGTTACAAAAAATGATAGGGTCCATGGTGTTCCTAGATGTCTACCTTAGGAGAATGGGTGCATCCTGGTGTCATTTACTGAGATAGGAAGCACCAGAGGAAACTGGTTAAAAATGAGGCTCTGTGTTTTATTTGAGCAGAAAGTTCATTTACAATGTCCACTAATCAGTTAAGCTTGGTCTAAGGAGAAGGGTTCAGATGTGAGAGATAACAACGTTCAGGAGACAATGGCAGCCATGGGAGTGGATGAGGTATTAGAGAAGGAATTTGGAAAAGAGAGTGGAGAGCAGCGCACCTGATGAACAGGGGTTCAAGAGAAGCGGTGGCGGGGGGGAGAAATAGGAGAAACTGAGGAGTGGCAGAGGAGAAGGGAAGAATCTGGATGGAGGTATAAGGACCAAAGGCAACTCACTCTAACACTTAACAACCGAAACCCACATATGCTTAACTAGGGTCTGGCATTTCTCCTTGTCTCTCAACCAGGATGAGGCAGCAAAGACTCCAGCCCATTGCTCTTCTTTGTTTTCCTAGATATCCCAGTATAAAGTGTGAGTTTCCAGATGTGAAGCCGGTGCTCCCAAATGTAGTCCATATGGCTATCTAGAGAATCATCCTTCACTCAAGAGATTTGCTGAATGCTCCATCCACCCCAGTTTTCAAGTCCTTCATTAAGGGTCTGCTGTGCAGATGTGTCAATCTCATCATGCCAGGTGAATGTTTGGTGGGTGTGGATTAAATCAGAACACCCTGAATTTGCTTCACAGACTTGGAGCTTTGCAGAAAATATAAGAGCAAGTGAGAAGAGAAAGAGAAGAGAAAATCCAGTTAAAACAAATGTTGAAATAGAAGTCTGTGCTCAATTTCTTTCTAAATTCAGTAAAGCATCATTTACAAAAAATAGGCACTTACTATGTGACTTCCTCTCATTTAACAAATGGAAGTATGGTTTCCAAAGAAATTTTAAACCTCTAGATTTATTAAGTCCAAAAAAAGGTGGAACGTGTACAATGAGATAAAGATGTCAGGACTTTCAAGGAACAGTGCAAATTGATGAACTAAAAGCCAGGGGAAATGGAAGTAAGTACCAGAGTAAGCATAAAGAGATCTGAATTCTAGACTTGGTGCTGTGCACAACGAATTCAGGGTCCATGTGGTATGTGGGTATTTCTATTGAAAAAAATGTTTCAAATGTTTTCTGGGAATATGAAAAATCACTTACATGAAGGTTCAATGTCAATCACCACACACACACACACACACACACACACACACACGCACACACAATGTTTCCTGACCAAATAGATGGTCAAGGCTTTGTTAACCAAGAAGTTAAGACATTCCTATTGAAATGAAGATCCCTGATGATTAAACAATACTACTGGGAATCAACAAGGGGGGCAAAGGTTAGAAATAAAAGGAAAATATGTTTTGAAAGATGAAGATGACTTTTTGTGTGCAAAGTTAATGTGAAATGTTTTAGGCTAACAGTTATGCCAAAGCAAAAACACAGTGCAGAGAAGAGATAAAGCTGTGTCAGGGAGTTCCTAAACCTTCATTTTCACTCTAGGGTAGCCACATTCAGGAGTGGAGTGTCCACTAAGACTGGAGACATAGAATGCAGCTAAGCAAACTCCGTTGATCAGGTTAGGACTGGGGAGCCATTGCAGGCTCTGTTATTTATGAGATTGCTGCTAGAGTATGCCTTCTGAAAACCACAGATCTTAGATATTGCTAACTCACTGAGTAGAAACAAAAATTCTGAAAACTCAGGAAGCTGCATCAGCCATTGTATCCTATGACCTCTTCTTCCACCTACACAAGCACTGGTGCAAGATGGTGTCACAAGACTTCAGCCTATTTTAACCTTCTATCCCACATTTAAACAGATGAAGGTAAATGGAAAGCAAGTTGGCAATTTTGAGGAGAGGTAAGTGCCACCATATTGGATGAAAGTGCTAGAGGACACCTGGGAGGATTTGGTGCTGGTTGTGTGATATTTTTTAAGTAATTGGATGTGTTTTTAAGTTTTTTAACAATCCATTCTCATTTGGTCAGATACTACCTTACTACTCTTAGCATTTGCATGAATAGAAGTCATTTCCTATTTATTCTTTACTTCCTCTGTGTTTGGTGTCAAGTAGAAGCATAGTGCAAGGTCCATAAATGCATTCAAGACTCCTAAAACCGACTGCAGGGCGAAAACCAAGAACTAAATATTCAAGTGTTTAGCATAGCAGGGCTTAAAACCAAAAATCTAGCTGTCTCTTCTTCTCTTGGAAGACTATTGTTCTTGGAGGCCTTACCTTCCCTTGCATTGGCTTTCCCAAGTTCTGACTTCTCCAAAGTATTTCAAGAATGACTACTATTCTTAATGATACCTGTTCATTTTTTAAAAATACAAAATTGTACAAAGAATGCAAAAAAATGCAGAAGTATGCACTGATCTCAAGAAATCAAGGCTGTCTCAAAATATTACCCCCATAATTTTCCACTTTGGGTTCCCAAATGTGTTGGACAGTACTTATTCTATGTCTTGTCCCGCCAGGTTCTCAGGAGGTATGGAAAAATAGAAGTGTCCAGTCTGGAATCTCAGTCTTGTGAACTGCCAAGGACTGGTAGGTTTTACCCTAATCCAATCCGTACCCTTAAAAGGCTCTGCTGTGCCAGGGGCCGATCATCTTGATTGTAGCTCAACAATCCTGCCTGCCTTGGCAGGCAGGCTCACACCAAGCTCTAATACAGTGGAGTCTTAGGGAGGAAGGGGGATTAGATACTTCATGTTACTTCTTGTCCTCCTCGAAACAGTTGACTGGACTCTAGCACTTGGTCTGAGTTGAAGTATATCCTGAAGCCATCTGGCAAGACAAAGGAAATGTCTTTTTTCAAACTCTGCTTTCTTCTGGAATACTTGACAAAATAGATTCATGTTGGGATCACAAAAGAAAGAGAGGTAACCATAGTTTCTGTGGACCTGTGATTGTAGGGAAGTAGGCGCAAAGGGAGAGAAATTAGAAACGTAGGATGTTTCTTCTGCTTCCTCCTCTCACTTGCTTGGGGTCTGAACTGTAGTATAACCTCTAAAGTTTCTCATTCCATGTTGGTAATGTGGGGTAAAGCCAAAACAAGAGAGTGGCAGTGAGAGTTTGAGCACTACTGATATAGACATTATAAACAACAATCCTCAGTGAAAATGCTCCTGATTGAGTTTTACAGGTTGGCAGTTCATCCAGTTTAGAGCACTGTAACTCATCCACTTGACTGCAGTTATTTGACCTAAAGTGAACAACACAATTTATTCTCTTTTACTTCTCTCATGTCTACAGGGCATAGTACATTTTAGTGTGTAAATCAAAATAACTTGATTTGGATGTGACATCATATAACCAAAGTTGGAGTGCTTGGTCAGAATATATGCGGCAAGAACCTAGCTAAAGAGTTTTATGTAATATCGGAGAGTAAGATCTGGGAGTACCAGCAAGGATACTTTCTCCAGCCTTTGGAGCTTCCTGCCCTAATTAAGTTCACATGGAATGAAGAGAGAATGCCTACACTGGAACTTTAGCGACCAAAAGACTGGATAATGTCTTTGCTTTATCAGGACATGAGTGGCTCTGTGTGGGCTGTATGTGAAAATTGCCATGTTCTGTCAGCCTGAAGATGCCACCATATCATCCCTACATACTCTTTTTGTTTTTGTACACTGACATCTGTTAACCTCCTCTTCTATCTCGGTAGGAAATCGATTATGAGATTGAGTAAAATTAATCAACTAACATGTCCACTAAATCACTAAAAAAATGGGAAGATTAGTCCTCAAGAATTTACACCCAGGAGAAAGCATGACAGATACAAGAAAAATATGGATATCTATTCTCTGTCTTCAGGATAATTTCAACCAAATGTATTTTTAATATATTCAGCTGATGAATTTATCAGTGGTTGAATCAATCCATGGACGAGTATAGTGTTAACCATAACCCACAGTCCAATCACCCTCCAAACACATGAGACTTCTAGGGGGAATTTTAGATCTAAAACATAATATTAAGAAGCATAATATGGACTTGAATTTTTGTCTCAGGTACAATTTCAACCAAATGTCCTTTTTCCATTTTCCGTCCCAAATTCAGGTAATAAAATAGGAGAGGTTAGTATAACTGAAACAGGTGAAGACAATGAGTTTGGCTGGGCTGGCTTCCCATCATAGAAACTTGCCAGGCACTCAATTCAGGAAGTCTACCTCAGATCACATAGAAAAAAGGTCATGGGATGCCAATTATTGGAACTAGTCCTGTATACTTTCTCTTTCGCCTTAACTGTATAACAGATCGAGGTGACTCCCCTCCCGAATTTCCAATCTGTAAAATTATGTTATGATTATAACTGATATTCTAGAGGCCAAGAGAGTGAATTTCAGCACTTGAGCCCCCAGATATTATATTATAGTGGCTCAACCTAAGGGTCAGACTCTTTGGCATGGAGCATAGTTCGTGTGGCTACAACTTCCTGCTATGCCTCCACCCCAAGGCTAGGATATTTCTCTTCTGTTCTGTGTTGACTTGTGTTTGAGTGTTTTCTTTATAGGTTATGGGGAGTTAAGGTCTGGGGGAGGGTATTGGCCTAGAGACTATGGCGCTTGAATTTCAGTTCTGTGCTCTGGTTGCAACAGATGAGAATGTTCATTCACCGGTGGACAATGGTCTGGCAAGACAGGAGGAAGAGGCAAAGCAGAGAGAAGAAGGTAACACAGAATGACAAGTACAAGCCTACTGCCCACTTGGGGTCCCAGGACCCAGTCAGAGGGCCCAGATCAACAAAGATCCCCACAGTTAGGAGCTGCCACCTGGAAATGAATCTAAGGGCAACTGGTCCTGCATCCCTAGGATGACCCATTGTGGACTAGCCCTGGAGTTCAAGCGAGTTCTCTAGGTACAGGTATTAAGAACTGTTGCCCAAGCTGCTGTGAAAGCAAAGCTGGCAGACACCCAGATTTCCAAGATTCCCTGGTATGTTGGCAAGGCCTGCCTAACTCTTTCCTTTCTCTGACTCTCAAGAAAAGGGTGCCAACCTGTCTGCTTTGTCTGAGAGACTTCCTCTGTGTTTCTGAGAAATGCTGGCTATTGAGAAGTTCCTTCAGGCCTCTGGTCCCCCCCAACCCTCAGCCCTTCAATCCAGATACAGAAAGGATCTTGTTCCTTGCTGGTACTTGATAAACAATCCACCCACCTGCTTCCAGGGCAGGCATGGGGGCATGGTCAGACTGCACATCCGGCTCCCCCATCACCTCCCTCTCAAGCTGGTCTGGCCAAGGCTACAGCACTCACCTGAACTAGGGAGGGCTGGGACAATTTTAATCAGAAGCAAGAAAAATCTCAAGCTTCTGAAAATTTTGCACTGTGTTTCTACTGAGTTATATCCAGCTTTCCAGGTCCCCAGTTTTCCCCTTGTTCACTACTTCTGCCTCCCTTGCTCTTGAACTTCACTCTCACCAAGTGACTCCTAGGAACAGAGGCACTGAGACACTGATACTATCATAACACACACACACACACACACACACACACACACACATTCACACATACACGCTCACATGATCATACAGGAAACCTCCTGAGATTCACAGGCAAAAAGAGTTGGTATTCAATTATTTCTCAAAATACTGCTTATTTTCTTTTTAAAGAAAATTATGTTGATAGAAAACAATATGTAGTCTTTGTTTTAAAATTATGCATAAAAATAAAGATTAGAGAACATTGAAAAGTACAAAAACTGTAAAAAGCTCACTCCAATATTCCATGATTAAGACAACACGTATCATTTTCTGTCATCTGTCCAATATGTATATTTATGTAGAATCTTACAAAAACAGGATTTTATTACTTTATACTTTAAAAAACCAAAAGTATAGTGTTTGCTTGAGTTTAAATAAAGAAAATGCAGCTATGAACTTATTCAATTCTTAATATCAGAAAAATCTTTATCACATGACTATTAATCCCTAAATGAATCATTTTTGTTTAGAACCTTAAGATATGGGATTTGCTATCCTTTCAACTCTTATTTATTTTACACTCTGAGTTTTAAAACTACAGCCTGTGTTTTACATGTGCTTCTAAATTATGTTCTCCAAAAATAAAATCAGAACTCGCTAGGTGTTTTATTTATTCTTCATGCCCCTGCCTCAAAGCTGTTGCCTTGTCCTGACCCTACAAATCACCGCTGTACTATAAAAACTGTCCAGCAGGGAGGAAGAGATGGAGAAGTTAAGGAAGCATGTAGGAGGGTCAGATCTCTAGACAAGACCCATGTGAAGCAAGGTACTGTGGGTTTCTGTTTATTTGTCCCTTTTTTTAGAAATAACAGTTTAAGAACTAGCTTTAGTCGTATTTCTAGAAAATTAGTCTTCCTTCCACAACTTACTTAAATGAAATCTGTCTTCTTTTGTACACTTTTATAAAACTGTTTAAACATTGGAGTATAAGCAAGTACAATGCTTACAAAGCTGTGAGACACGTTGTGCCACAGCTGAACTGAATTGAAAACACCATGGCCACACAGCTGCTCCAACCTGTACTCATATCCATTTTTGAACAGTGCAGGAGCTCCAATAAGACAGGTCAAGATCACTTATTAAAATCCTGATATTTTAGGGCCAGGGATTTAGCTCAGTGGTTCTGTCACCTGCTTCACAAGTGCAAGGTCCGAGTTCAACCCCCAGTACAAAACAAAATTCCTGATTTTTCTATTCTTTCGCACCGAAACTTCCTAACCCCTCATTCTTTCCTACCCCAGTAGAACTTTCTCTTTCATCCAGACCATTTTATCCAGCCATCTTGGTGGCTTCGTCATCTCTTCTCCTATCTCCCCTCCTAGTGTGCTCTGGAGTTGTCATGAGCCTCTGCTGCACACAGCCCCCCTCTCTCAAGAATGTGCTTGCCTTGCTTTTGTCCTGTCTCTCATCAAAGAGTGCAGGAGGGGAGGTGAGCAGACAGAATCCAGATGTTCTGCCAAAGAGGAGAAAGGCAGAGAGGCCCCATTAATCTGATGGCTTGTGAATAGTCACACTGGCTTTTGGCTAGGCTCTTGGGAGATGTGGGAAAAGTGGGTAGAAAACAGATAGTCTGAAACCTTATTATCTCTCTTCCATTGCTTTTTGTACTGGAAGAAGAGAAGGCAGAATGGGAAGTTAAATACGTGGTGATGGTACCACTATTTAATTAGTCTCCCCAAATGTTTTACAGAACAGATTTTTTTTCAGCATCACTTAACATGGATCTTATTAAGATTGTTTTTCTGCCTGAGGCCAAAGTTTCTTTGTTAATAATTCTGGGTCTGATTCCTGCGTGTGTGTGTGTGTGTGTGTGTGTGTGTGTGTGTGTGTGTGAGTGTCCAGGTAGTAAAGCATTGGGTGGGGACTGAAAGAGGGAATAAAAGGAAGAGAGCAACAAGAAGATAAGTATTCAGTTGCTTTGGGAAAAAAAATCAATCCAAGTAAAAATAGCAGAGACTTCTGTGAACAGTGTGCTGACTGTGATTAGAGCCAGAGAGGCTCTGCCTGCATGATCAGCATAGCAACAGAGCTCTCATTGGTCAGACGTGTGCACAAAATAGTCCTATCACAAGGGCTTGTTGCTATCTTTGCTCCTACGGGCACTAAGCCATAGCAGGTCCAAACAGGCCCTGCAAAAACTCACTCTGAAGACAGGAGTTGACGGCACTTGAGTCCTGACAGCATTCAGGGTTGCTAGTTCACCACTTAACACTCAAGCCTAATGCCTCTGCCTGTAGCCTCTGGCCCCATGAGTGCACACTGAACTTATGTCTTCACAGATCATAAATTCTTATACACAAGGTCTTACCATCACAGATAACATAGGTAGAAAGAGTACCCAAAAGAAAATGGATCAGGGAGCAGTATCCTGGCTTTCAGTACTGTACTAGGCCTTAACTACTATAAATGTCTCCCACTAACAGAAGGCTTACTCTATGCTGGATATGGGGTTCATGCTCCATAGCATGAATCCACAAGCATTAATGACAGCCTAAGGAGAATGAGGCAATTATGATTCCACTTTCTAGAAAGAGAATTGAGTCAGAGAGAGGCCCAGGGACACAGTGTGTAACTTTGTAGGGCACATGTGGGGCTCATGTGTCTGCTGGTTCACACTGGACTGGTGTCAGCTGGGAGATTAGGCTGCTTTACTAGTAACAAAGACTTTCAGCCAATTTTGGCCTGAAATTAAAGTATGAGACTGAGCCAATAGTTCCTATCATTAAAAAGAATACCAGGGGAAAATATTAGGTTTTTTTTTCACTGGAGAATTAATAGATGTGACGTGTTCACAAATTGAATATAATACTTGAAAGCAGTTTAAAATGAATGGACTAAATTTATGTGAATAAAAAGGAAACCTCAAAAGCATATGATTGACAAAAGTGATTGCAAAACAATTTATGCAGCATGATATCATTTAAGGAAAATGTTTAAGAATACAAAGCAATGCCATATTTTGTCTGGTATACCTCATCTTATATACAAAGCTGTATTAAGCTAATAAAAATATAGACAAGAACAAGAGGTATGAAATTATTAGTAGTAGTGAGAAAAGGAAGATCCTATGATGGTGAAATTGTTTTCAGTTTTAACAGAAAGGCCACATACATACACACACTATTGGAGCCCATGTGAAAAAGTAGACATCTTCAATTTAAATTAACATTACTTTCTTGACTTTTCTGAATTAAAAAATAGAGGGGGTTTTTCATGACAATAGCTTCGTTATACCACCCTGCTCACGTGGCAGTGAAAGATGAATCCATAGTGCTGTTTTTCTTAGGAACACTCTGGGAGACTATGAGGAACAGTGCACAAAGGAGATTATGTGTGTTATTATTTTTTTTCAGCTTTAATTGAGTTTATTGGTACATTTTAGGGATACAGTACAGTTACATTCATTGTTGGGATCTTGTACCTACATGACATTATTATTTTTTTTCAGCTTTAATTGAGTTTATTGGTACATTTTAGGGATACAGTACAGTTACATTCATTGTTGGGATCTTGTACCTCTACATGACAGGTCTTGGTTCTCATTTTTTCCCCTTGCCCCTGCCCTCCCTTCACCCCCTCCTGCCCTCCCCATCTACAAACACTTTATTTCCATCTTTTCATTATCTCACATTTTTTTCTTTTCCCTTATTACCCTTCCCCTACCCATCCCACCTTACCTACACCTTTAGCTCCTTTCTTCCCAATTCTAAATGTGTTTTATTTTAAACCAAAAGAATACAGGAACAATAAAGGGCCCAGCATTTTAGAAAGGAAAGAAATTAGATGTCACTCCTCTGCAGTCAAGACTCCCCCTGCCCTTTCCTTCTCAGCCAGAAAGCCACCTTTGTTGAGTTCCATTTTGGTACAGAGCTACCAGTCACAAGGGTCTACATATGCTAAAGTACTTGCTCTTTTAGTAACTCCAAAAGTCTTGTCTACATCATGAAAGCAAATTCTCACTCCTCAAACCCTACTTATCTTTTTGTTACAGGAAATAGAGAAGGGCGTGTTCCACCTCAGGTGGAAAGAGAGTAAAAGAATGTTGCACACACACATCCTGCAGACCCAAAGGAAAAAGAAACTACCTATCTATCCCCAGGTGGGCTATGGGAAGGAGGCAGAAGCAAGACAGAAAGTTTAGACTTATACATCCTCATTTCCTCCCTCCTGAGGTGAAACCCAAGATGAGGTGGAAATTTTCAGGTACATATGCAATGAACCTGAGAACATTTACATCAAACAGGTGATCAACAGCATTCTTCCTAGCCTCAGCTTGGAGGAAACTGTGAATCTCTTGAAGGAGCCCCAAACAAGGCCGTCATCCATCTGGCTTGAGGGACTGCTTAAGAGCAGAGCGGAAAAGTAATTGGCTAAGGAGAACTGTAGCGTACCTTCTTGTACTCCATGGCTTTCCAGTGGTAAATAATGGGTATATTCCTTTTCATCTAGAATATATGTGAATTATATGTGAATATATTTCACATATATTCACTATTGTGGCCTAAAAACCTGTAGTATAAGGTGTAGACTAATTTTAGGATAGAATATGTAGTAACTAGAAAGATAAATAGAAAATTTTTTAAAGTGCAAACACACACACACACACACACACACACACACACATACACACAATATCCACATGTCTCTGTAAAAGAGCCAGATGTATGTCCTCACTAAACTGTGGGGTAGTTACCTCAGCTACAGCATCACCGAGTGCCTGAGTCCACAAATCAAGCAGGCAGTTAATGAGCTAACATTCATTATCCCTGGGTTATTGGAAGATCTTGCAGTTTGTTGCTGTAATAAAATATAAAATAGGGCCCAAAAAGTTTGGTTTCCTTCATTTGCCTGGTCCAGTGGGCTGCCCATTTACAGCTGCAGCAAGCTCACCCAGATGAGATGAGCTCTGCAAATATGAGCAGTCCTGATGGTAAGGAGAGTGGAGATAAAGCTCAGGCACCTTGAGGCAAGGGTGGTGAGAAGGCTCATCATCTAGTCCTGCCCCTTTACTGTCCTAGGGGCAGCAGCAGCATGTCCTGATTCCCTCTGACCCAGGGGTTGTCCTAAGCTGAACTCTGCCCATCTCCATCCTGCCACTTGCCTGCTCCCTGCAAAGTGAGCCCTCCCCTCCCTGGCTAGGCTTTCCCTGCCTTATTTGGTTTAAATTACTTCTTCAAACTTAGGTCTCATTATTTTTGGACCATCATTTGCACTGGAAGATTTTCTTTCCACTGGTTCCTTCTGTTCTCCTTCCTTTTCATTCTCTTGGATGTGCTTTCCAAGTCCTCTTTTTACAGTTTCTTTTGGGTGGTTTTTATTACCTTCATGCATCTAATCTAAGTAGGGAGACAGTGCTCCAAGAGCATTGTCATCTTCCCCCTTGGATTCCTGCTCGTTTGGTTGGTACAAGAGCCCTCAGTTTAAGGGCCCAGGGAAACTATCTCTCCAGCAGCTCGTGACCCAGTTTGCCGAGTGCCTTTTCCATTGTGATATGGGAAACTAAGGCCGGCTGTCATCCTGTGCTGCCACAACCCACTTCCTTCTCTCAACGACAAAACCATACCTGGATCTGAGGCTACTCTTTGTTGTACAAAGCAGCCGATCCCATAGCACTATGTCTTCCTCTTCCCTCTTAGCAAGAATTTGATTTGATAGTGGAGTCAATATGTATACTTTGGGTTGCAAAACTGTACTGATTGATTTGAACAAGTAGAAGACATGTCATCTTCCATAGTAGAAGTCCATGGGAGAGTAATTCCAATATTGCTTAATTGAGAGCTCTGTGCCATCATAAAGACCATATTTTTTCTGTGTTTCTACTCTACTACCCAACACCAAAGAGCTGCCTTGCCCCTTCTACTTTGCAAAGAAGCAGCAAGAAACTGCCATCTGTAATGCAAAAAGCAAGTCCTCATCACCCACTGAATTACCAGTGCCTTCATCTTTACCTTCCCAGCCTTCAAAATGGTGAGAAAAGAATTTCTGCTGTGTATAACTACCCCATTTATGGTACTGTATTTGTAATAGCAGCCTAACACACAATAACACCCAGACACTCAAATGTCCAACAGAACAGAAAAAAAATCATCTATTTTTATATTAACACACCTCACACAGAAACTTTCTCATGAGACCTCTCACATACTATTGGTCAGAATTATGGGATGTTCCCATACATAAACCAATCCCTAATGAGAACAGAACCACTGTCATTGACTCAGATCAATCATAAGTAAGCTTCTAGGGTTGAAGACAAGTCTCTGTCCTCCCCAAATCCCATGGCTTCACAAAACAGGCTAGATGCCTGAACAAATCCAGCACGCTGTTAAAAAGGAGGAAAGAGGGGACATGCTGATGTGTTGACTCAAAGAGCACTGCCATCCCCTGCCCCATGCCTGATTGTTTTGTTGTTATGGGAGCTCCTTAGGGATGGGGAAACCAGTTCTGCCATGTAAGGGGAAATCCAGAAAGATCTCTACCACAAATTATTTGTCTCTGTATCTCTCATTTACCCTACTTATACCAGTGTCACAATATTTCCTATTTTCTCATGTCTGTAAATTTTTGTTGTTGCCCAGGAAAGCAGAATAGTATAAAAATTAAGTACTTGCTTTTAGGGTTATTGAATCCTGGATCTGAGACCAATCAGTACAATTTACTAGCTGTGAATATTTATGATTTACTTGGTCTCTCTATAGTTTTGTTTTCTCATTCAAAATGGCAATAAATAGTAGCAACCACTTAAATAGCAATTACTATGTGCCAATGAGTCCTCTCAGCCTTTGCAGCTATTGACACATTGAATCTGTGTGTCATGGCTTGTGTCTAGATGCCCCCCACCAAGCCTCAGGCAGTTGTAGGTAGAGCTTTTGCAGACATGGCTGAATCTAGTGTGTGATTGATTCTTGGTGTAATGCTAGGCTCAAGGGCACTAAGATCAAGGATGTGAGTGCTATCCACCCTAAGTAGTCTGAATAAGATAAAAGGTGCAGGAAAAAGATGTTAAGCTCTTGTATTGCTCTTGCTACTTTCTGGCCACCATGAACTATATTCTCTGAAAGCCACTGTGCCTTGGAGCCAGCCAATTAGAGGTTGAAACCTCTACAAACTGTGAGCTAAATAAACGTTTCCTCCTCTAACTTTGGGTGTCAGGTATTTTGTCTCAGCTATGTAAAAAGTAACTAAGACATCGCAATAAGGCAGTGAGGTAGATTATGGTCTCCATTTTAAACATGAGGAAACTGAGGCCAAACTAAGTGAGCTGCTGCAATCTCACAGCTAACGAGAAACAAAGATATGATCTAATTCTGCAGAGTTCATGACCTCAATCACTTCATTACACTGCTTTTCATGAAATAGTAAGTCAATAAGACTGGTGCTTGTGGCTGAACATGCTTAAGCAAAGAAACACAGATGAAATATTTAGCAGAGTGGCTTCTGCATAGCAAGTACTCAATAAAAACTAGGTAAACATTCCACACAGACACTTGAAGCATGTATGTCAGCTTGGTGACCTGAAGAATTAGTCTTTTGTTCGTTCTCCCAACAAATCTGTCCTTGCGTCACATTTTGTTCTAGAACTAAGGCCCTGGTTTCCTTATAAGTTGCTCCTTTTGCTTTCCTCAAATCATCAGAATGAACCTCAAAATTACTGGCAGCCTGTTGTCCAGTCAGTTATGCACTTGTTCACAGAAGTTAAAGCCTGGATACCAACAATCACATGCTGCCAGCCTTCCAGCAGCAAATTATCACATTCTTCCAATTATCTCAAGAACTCCAGACCAGCCAGATGTGGTTCAGTTGCCATGTTAACATTCCAGATAACCTTGGGCTCATTATAATTTCATAATAATAAAAACACACACACTGGCACCATCACAAATCTGACTATGCCCAAATTAGGAAAGAATAGAGGTGGCACCCTGATTCCTGGAAATCTCCAGTTTCCATAAAAAGCTCTGATGAAAGTGTGTGCACCACAACCCTTCACAACTGTCCTAACAAAAACTCAGACCCAGATCTCCTTCAGAGTGTGAGCTTTCTTTCTTCATTCATTGGCGAATAAATAAAAGCTCTTGCTTGCTCCTAGAACTGCTTTTGTTATTTATGAATAGTATTAAGAAAGAAAAGAAATGAGAACCAAGACCTGTCATGTAAAGGTACAAGATCCCAATGATGAATGTAACTGTACTATATACCTAAAATGTACCAATAAACTCAATGAGAAAAAAAAAGAAAAAGAAAAGAATATGCAGAACTGATAACAGTAACACCTAATAGACCAGGCGACTCCTGTATCCACCCGGCAGTAACCTTCCAAGTCTCTCTCCTCAGGTCTAGGGAAATCCTCCATTGTCCAAGCCATACTGGCTTTACCCCTATTTCTGAAGACATACAGTACTACTTTTCCTTGTTTCTCAAAAAATCAAGAAATATTTCTCATATACACTTTTTAAATGTTAATATTATATGTTTTAGGCTTTTATATTATAATTACATAAAACCTTTAAAATGCACTGAAGTTCCCTATCTTTCACTTTTTCTCCTTTATGATACCCTCTCACATATATTCAGGAAGACATAAATGTATATCTTAACCCTATGTAAGTCTTTGTATTTCAGTACCTTTTTATACAAAAAAAGTATGCTATTGTTTTGTATGTTCGATAACTTTAAAAATAAATGGGATCATATTCTATGCAAGATTCTGCTACTTCTTTTGAAAAGAACAATGTTTATTTGCACTCACTTTATATTTTTGCTTTTAACACTTCTTTTTCAAACCCTCATTTTTTGTCTTCCCTCCTTGTCTTTCATTGGATTACTAGAGGTTTAGTTATTCTCCCTACCTCCACCACTTTTTCCACATTTCACTTTTGTTTCAGAAACTAACTTGTATTTTTTCTAATTTAATGGTTACTCACATTTTTAAGTATATGTATACACATGAAAAATATGCTAAGTTCTAAATCTGTTAATTGTCTATTGTGTTCCTTTAAACAGAACAAGGATATCAGAATGAGTTTTAACTGTGTTCTGAGCATTCCCTACCACCAACATTCTCTGATGCTGTTTTTTAGGATTTAGGCCTATTCTTTCTAACACCTATGTTATTTTCATAGTCAGTAATTAGTGTACTTTATTGGAATACTTTACAACTACTCCTGTTTTGCTTCCAATTTTTCTTTCTAACTTCCCTTTAGAACTAAATATAAGGATCCAGAAGTAGCAAATTTCTTTAGTATTTAGTAACTTTACATGACTGAATTTTTGCCCTCAAAACTGAACAACAATTTAGCTGGGCACAACATGTTAGATTCACTATAGTTTTTTTCCTCAGTATTGAAAGATATTAACACATCTGCATTCAAGGGGTCTAATATGGAGGGAGATAATTCTTTTGTCAATATAATTGTTATTTCCTTGTGAGAAGCTATCTTTTCATTCTGATGCTTATTTTTATTATTTATTTCATATGGTTTACTATATCCTAAATAATGTGGATTTCTTTTACTAATTTGTCTTATGTGAACTTTTCTAATTGGGATTTTGCATGAACTTTCAACCTAAGGATTCGTGTCTTCAGTTCTGGAAACCTACACCATTCTCTGTATTTTCCCCCTGGACCTAGATCATATGCATTTTGAAGCTTCCCAAACTATTTTCTATGCCTCCTAATTGCATATATACACGTTGTATATATAGTCCATCTTTTTGTTTGTATTTTATTTATATTTTTGAATTCTATTTTCCCATTGTAACAGAACTCTTCAGATAAGTAGAAGCAATAAAATATCCACATATACAGAAAAAATATTTAGTGTAAGTTTCCATCTCATGCAATTACGAGACAGTCACATCCAAATCTTCAGTGTAGACCAGCAGATATAGGAGAGGCGATTATGCAGATGAAATCGGAAGGCAGTCTGCCAGAGAACTCCATCTTATTTGAGATAGGATCAGCTTTTTTGTTCTATTCAAGTCTTCAACTAATTTGATAAGGCCCACTCACACTATAGAGCATAATTAGCTTTACTCCACCAGTTAAAATGTTAATTTCATCTAAAAATACCCACATAAAAATGCCCAGAATGATATTTAACCAAATGTCTCAGCATTCATGGACCAAACTGACACATAAAATTAATCATCCCATCATTCAAATATCTATATTTTTTACTTTTTTGTGCCATATATCCTATTTATTAATTTTCCATTGGCTATATTGTAGTATTATAATTGACTATTCTTTAGTCTCTTATATATGTTTGTCTTCCTTTGTTTTATTTCTTATTTTATCTATTTTTTATTATTGTTTAGCTCTTTGACAGTCCTAAACAGACTATTTTTTAAACCACTTTCACCTTTAAGTTGCTCTATTTCACCTGAGGTAGGTTCATGTTCCCTTGTTTAGGGCTATGTTTTGCCTTTCCTTGGGCATGCAATTTAATATAATTTATAGACTTGTAGTTTAATATATTTCATAGACTCAGGTTGGAGTATTTTCCCCTAGCCTCTTCATGGTTTGATAACAAAGCAGAGATGGGGTTTTCTACACTCAATTTTACACCAGAAAAATTAAATATGCAGCTGCCTGTGCCTTCTTCTCAACCTATAATGCCACAGGGCTTGAGATTCAGACACATCTCGATGTCTAGCATTTTACTGATACTGGGATATAGCCAACATAGAGGACTAAAATAAAATAAAATAAAAATACCATTTGCACCAGAATCCCCCATTTCTGCTCAAGCTCTGTGGTTATAGCTTTTGTAAGGCATATGTTTCTTGACATTCTGTGGAGCCTTCTGATGAAACCGGGGTCTCTAATTATCCCTCTTCTCCATTCATATCCCTGAAGACAAATAGATGACATACTCAAATGGAGTGATCGAAGAGAGTTTGATGAAGGTATTATAGGCACTTGTAGGGTCAATAATGTGGGCAGAGTAAATGGAAATCAGAAGAGATTGTGAATCTCGCAAGACTAGAAACCACAGGACGCCATTACTACCCTTAAAATTGAAGAAGCAGCAAAAAAAAAAGTAAAGAATGAACTAGTAAAGAGTTGTAGCTGTACTGCAGGTGATATCTTCCTGGTGCTGATTATGGCCTTTAACATAAAATACATGGTCCACTGCCAAAGAGGAAGACAAGAAAATATATCCAAACTCCTCTTTCTCCTGCCTTCTGACCTCCTGCTGGCACTTCCTATCGGCCAAACTCAACTGGAAACCACTCTGCAAAGGACCCCTTAACAGAGTTAACAAAAGCCAGCCTTTCATAGAAGGCAGGGACCAAGAGGGTAAAAGTGCAGGTGGAAGTGGTAAATAGAGAAGACCCAGAATATTAATACCCAAAGATCATACACTTCTAGGTCACTTCTATTTGAAGAATGCATATATTCCTTTCCCACTTCCCCTCTTTAGCTTCTGGCTTTCTGCTCTTCTTCTTTCACAGGTCCTTTCTTGAGGGAGTTGTCTAAATGCACTGTCTGTACTTTATTCCCATTCACTCTTCCACCCTCTCTTGTCCAGTTTCTGTCTTTAAAACAACATGAAAAAAAAATTTTACTGGAAATTATTGATTCCTTGCTGAATTATAAACTCAATCCAAACTTTACAGTCCTTACTAAATACTTTTCTAAAGCCATCTCCTCTCTTGGTTTCTGTTTTCTCTTAGTTCCTCTCTCAGTACCTACAGAGGCAGCTTTTAGAAAGACTAGCTACCTAAGCTGAAGAAGCAGGAGGTGTGATGGCCCATACTTCTTACTTGCTGTCAGTGGCTATATAATAGATCACCAGATTCTACAGCACCAATCTTTAGAATGGGAAAAGCTGAAATGATCTGGAAGGAATGGAATTTTCCATAGCAGAGATGTACAGAAAACTTGTCAGAGGAATCTGTTTTCAAAAGCACATAAATCTCAGCCTTCAATCAACACTCCTTTCGTTTGATATGAACACTTCACCCAGGGCCACTTCCTCTTCCTTTGGAGCCTGTTTGCTGCATGGAGCATTATCAGCTGTCAGCTTCTGCACAGGTGGACAACAGAACAGTGGGACCCCAAGCAGAGACAGGGCTGGCAGTTGTGCCTGTCCTGGCAGGCTGCAATCCCATGTGGAGGGGCTGAGAGGGGAAAAGTAGAGTGGAAGAAGAAGTGCTGAAGACTCAGCAGGCAGGTGGAATTCCAAGTCTTCTTTCTTTCTTTTTTTTCCCCCAAATTAAAGCAATGTTTTCTTTGCCAGGGCTTCTGGGCCCTGATACAGCAGTAAGTCAAACACCAACATTCATCTTCTTGCAAATAGGAACCACTTCCCCACCTTGGAGCATGGACAGAATGCAGTTGAGAGGCCTAATGGAAAAAGCTGAGTATGGCTGGACCGCCCCACACAGGCCTTTGCCTCTAGATCCCCTTGAGTTCCCTTCTCAGGAGTACTTGACAAATATGCAAGGCTATGAAGCTGTCCAAGGAATGCAGCAGTCCCAGCCATTCATTACCAGGGCTCAAAACCACCAGGGCAAGAAAGCAGACAGAGAGCTGGGTAGAATCCGTCTCCGGTGAGGTTTGGAAATAAGAGATACCCCTGGCTGGGCAGGCTGAATTGATGTGGTCTGGCCTGGGGGCAAGGGATGGACAGAATGGACCGACACAGCTCTCAGCCAGCCTGGTGGGTCTATGAAAAGAGACATTTGATTCATTCTCGAGCTCTACCCAAGTGACTCTGAAATATTCCTAGACAGTTGCCAGGACAGTCAATGGTGGGTGAAACAAAGAAGCAAGAGCCAATATTCTGGGTTCCAAGCCACTTCCTCCAACCTCCTTTATATGTTTTCCTTTGTGTCTGCTGCTAATACCCCTTCTTCAATAAGCTGTAAGACCCCTGAGGGCACAGGCTCTTTTCCCCACCTGCCCCCTCCTACCACTTCCTGCTCCCTCCTGCCAAGCCATGCAAGATTGCCTTCAAAAGAAGTTTTTGACTGACTCAAGATCATTTTTCCGAGTTACAACCTGTTAGCCATGTGGCTATGGAGAGGATGAGCAGGAGCCGCGCGGCAAAAACAATAAGGAGGAATAATCCTGGAATAGTGATTACTCACAATCTCCCAATTTATACTCTACTCTGATGCCCACAAAAGACAAAGAAAATCACTTAAATGAATGTAGACAAATTGCATTCCAGATCCAGAAAAATAAATTTCTTACCTGGAAGAAAATTCCACCAAGTATAAAGGTCACATGGAGACCCCAAATCTGATACCTGCTCATGTCTGGACATTTGTGGATCCCACAGACCTGGCTGTGTGCAGACAGACAAATACGTTGGAGGAATGGCTGGAATTAGTCAGATAGGTGAATCAGAGAGTGAGTCAGGAGAGTTCTCTGACAGGAAGAAGTTTTGAGTAAGGATTTGAGGATGGGGAGGAAATTTGGAACATGAAATGGCAGGTACCAGTCCTCTAGAGGTGATGATGAGCCAGAGGTTGAACACGAGGGCCGAGGCAAGCACACGAGGGTCAAGAAGAACTTTAGGAGAACCTGCAAATAATAAGTGGGAACATTTTCCTGGGCTAGGCAAAGAGGTGTTGGGACATGGAAGCCCCTAAAGTTCAAAATAAAGAGATTAGATTGAATATAGAACAGGGGACATGGAAAGCAAAATTGGAAAGCGATCCCCATGTCTGTGGAGGCATGCACGAAGCTATGGTCTCACTAGACTCTCAAGGAGGATCTTGGGAATTTTCCTGATAGCTGTGAGTTTCCAGGGAAGGCAGGCAGACCAGAGGAGGACAGCAGCTTTCCACAAAAGCTCAGAAGAAGTCAGGTGGAGGCAGGATTAGCAGCTTGGGAGTGAAGGCATGTACCTCTCTTGTATCCGTTGAGAGGGGTCTCCCCTATCCCAGAAAATGAGAATCACTCTTTTGGCTTGGGATATATATATACATAAAGGAGCTGAATATAACATCTTTAGATTACTCATTGTCCAAACAAGAGTGCATGGGTGAGGACAGAGTAGAGGGAAGCCAGTTAATGACCTTCCTGCCTTGAAATGAGCATCTGCAGCCGACAGCCAAAGTGAGGGTTTCATGGCCCTTTGTGGCTGCCCCATCCCGATAGCATAGACATCCCAGGCTGCAGAACCAGCTTGTTTCAAAAGTCCATCTTCAATCCACAGTAGTTTCACAAGTTCTTTTGACTGCCTATTTCAAGCCAGGCATGGATTGCATACTGGGACACATGGAAATAGACTTTTCTGCTCTAGAAGAGGAGTTTGCATTCTAACAGGAAAAGTGGAAACCAAATAAGCAAACATAAATATATGATCATTTAGTGCTCAGTACTGTAAAGAAAATAGGAGGACTAGGCCAAGCAGAGAAAGAAGTCACAAGGCACACAACATGGTGAGCAAGTCTTTGCTGGGATGCTGATGCCTACGTTCAGAAGGGAATAGCAAGTGCAGCGGCCAAAGGAGGAACGGGAGGGAACACCTTCCTCACAGAAGGAGAAGTACTAGCAACGGCTTGATCTGGTGCTAAGATCTTCAATGTTCACAGAGAAGGATATGGTTAAGATGCAGCACACAGAGATAATAACAGAAGACAAGCAAGACGTTCCATTGTTTCAAAAATGTTTTAGTATATATGTCAATATGTTTCACTAGATTCTCTCAGATCATTGAAAAGAAAGTTTTTGCTATGTTTGTTTCTTTTTTTGTAAGTGGGAATTTTTTGTGGCTGTCTTGTGTTCTGAGCAACTACTTTGAAGATTACAATGCACAGTATGTTGACTACTGTTATTCTCTTATTATTTTCTTGTGAAATTTTATTTCACCATAAAATACAAAAATAAATAAGTACAAAGAAAAGTAAGATACTGAACATTTGAATGGAACTGATGATCAAGATTAAGAGAGGCAGACAGAGAAATGGGCAGCCGGTGAACAGCGTGTTCCCTGCATGTGCCTCTTGTACTTAATTAGAGTGTGCTCACGGGGCTTGTACGCATGTGGCCACTGAGTTCATCTCTGAATGCTGCTTTGGGACACTGAGCAGGGTTGAATCTGTCTCCAGGAAAATAATTTAGAGAAGCAGACAGAAAAACACAGTGCAAGTGCCTGAGGCCTCCCCGGTGTCCCAGGTGGTGATGGCTGCCCATGTTTCCAGGGTCTATCTTTGCACAAGATGCTCAGAGCCTCAAGGCACATGGCACTGCTCAGTGTGCAGCCACAGTGGCCACATAGAAAACTCTTTTCACGTCCTCCACCTTTATTAAAATTTTGAGTCAAGAAGGTAAGATAATGGCTCAGAATGCTGAAGTAATTTTCAAGCTTCTGGGCTCCAGGCCCCACTGTGTCACTAGTCCTCCTACTACTTTATCTCTGAGTATTTTAATTTTCCTACATACAAAATTAGGGAACTCGTTTTAATATCTAGGGGCTCTTCCAACTCTGGTAGCCTTATAAAGTATGAAAAATGTAAAATTGAAGGATATATGTGGAAATACTTAGCAGTGACAGTATAGCAACATGAAAAATCAAATTGCATTAAATCTATAAATCACTTCAGGTAGTATGGTAATTTTAACAGTGTTGTTTCTTCAAATACATGATCACAGAATATCTTTCTACTTTTTTACATTCTCTATAATGTCTTTCATCAATATTTAATAATTTTCATTGTAGAGAGCCTTCTCTTCCTCAGTTAAATTTGTTCCTAATTTTTATAGCTGTTGTGAATAGGATAGCTTCCTTAATTTCCTTTTCAGAAGTCCATTCTTGCTGTATAAAATAACACTTTCTTGTATGCCGACTTTGTGCCCTGCAACTTCATATAATGGAATATTACTCAGCCACAAAATGAAAAATATCCCAACATTTCCAGCAACCTGGATGAAAATGGGGGTCATTCTGTTAAATAAGCCAGACACAGAAAAGCAAATACCATATGTTCTCACTCACTTGTGGAAACCAGTAAGGCTGTCTTCTAGAATAGAATGGAACAGAAAGCTCCAGAGACTGCGAAGGGCAGAAAGAAGAGGAATGGGGAAAGTGTGATAAGAGGCATTGAAACAGGGCAGAAGAATTATTTCTGGTTCTTCTTTAGTACAGAAGGGAAACTACAAGTTAATCCAATCTATGATATTTTTCAAAGGGTCTAGAAGAGCATGAGATTACCAACACACAAAAATGATTAATTTTTGAAGAGATGGAAATATTTATTACTCCAATTTTTACTTACCATAATGTACCCCGTAAAGACATACAAGTATTAATTCTCGATCAAAAATAAATGATAAAAAATAAATTTTAAAAAATCAAATTGACCAGGAAGTTCAGACAAGTATTTGGCTGCATGTAACAGAAAATACAGCAAATAATATTTTAGGCTGGAAAGTTCTTTTGCACTTATAGCACTAAACTGAATTGCTATAGCTCCAGATCTATGTTAAGTGTAAAAATGGGTAAGTTGGACTGGAAGGTGGTCAGTTGTGAGTGGATGTACTTAGGGGATAGAGGAAAAGTAATGACTTCAGAAATGGCTCCCAAGAAGAAAAATAAGAGCCAAGGAATCCAAGTGTCAGCAGGAGAAAGACGAGGTTCCAGTGTGAGAGGGTGATTTTCTGGAGAAGAAAACACTCTTTGTGTAACCTGCAGTCAAGGTTTTGAAGTGCAGTGAAGAAAAAATAAGAAGTTAAAGAGCAGTCATCTGGACTTCAGTCCTTTCTTAGCATTCCCTAAAGCATCACTATCTTCTCCTCCAGAGCTCCTGCTCCCCCTTTTCCTCATACAAACAAAGCAGATTTGAGGAGGTATATTTGTTTTGCTTTTAACACATTTCATTTGTCTTTCCTTTTTCTTTCTCCTCAGTTTTAACCTCTCTCTACCATGAGGAAGCTTGCCATGTCCACCTGATTTGATCTGCGAGGACAACCAAGGCCCAGGTTCCTTAAAGACCACTGCTCATTTTACAGATATGTGGAGTGATTTGTCCTCTTCCTCTCTGTGGCTGCCAATTGTCTGAAGTGAGCTCAGAGAATTAAATGGTGTCCGCCACTTCACTCATCCATCAGTTACTTATTGAGAGCAAAGAACCTGCCCAGCTCTGTGCTACTTGATGGAGACACATAGGTGGGTCCATTACAGGTTATTTTCCACTGTGGAAGTCAAGAAAGGAGCAAATCAATAAATAAAGTTGCTGAGATTTATGACAAATGCCTATGAAGTCAATAACTAGAGTTCCATGAAGACCATAATGGTAATAGAGTCACAGAAGGCACAGAAGATTAAGATTTTTTCTTTGGGGAAGAAATTTAAATTGAGGACAACAAGGAAATAACTGGAAAGATGAGTGAAGAGGATTTTAAGAAGAAATCAGGGTCAAGTTTTTTTTCTTTATTAATTTTGTTAGTACAGTTTAGATATACCGAATGATCACATTTATCATAGGGAATTTTTACCTGAACATAATATAAGTTGATTCCTTTTTATTTTCCCCAATCCCTTCCCTTCCCTTCAACCCTTCTTCCTCTCCTTATTTACAAAAATGTTGTTTCCATTTTTTCCTTCTTTTCTCATTTTTCTTTTCCCTTCCCTCTCTCCCTATTCAGTTCTCCCTTCCTTTTGAACTATTTCTTCCTATTTCACATTGTCAAGTTCTTCAGTGGCAAAAAAGATCTTAGTGTTTTTTAAGAATGAGATGATATGATTTTTTAAAACTATGTTGGCACAAAATAGAGTATCTAGTGCTTAGTGAGTGAGACAGAGACAGAAGCATAAGGAAATGAGAAATGAAGGCCAAGGTGAGTGTGGGCAAGCCTTGCAGCCTTGAGGGAACTTTTGCTTTCTTGTAGATGCACAGGGAAGTAAGACATCAAAGAGCTCAGAGGAAGATGGTGGATACCCTGAGATAATGCCCAAGGGCCATACTAGAATAACTCAAAGACTCACCCTAGCTTGCCAGTCCAGCAATCAAAAAAGTCAGGATTATGTTTAATTATTTCGTAAATTCTTCACTTCTCTGATAGGAACAATAAAAAGAGACACAGTTCAAATCAGTCCATTTGGCAAGCTCTGAGCAACTGGAAACTTTGGTCAGTGGTCAACACTCAGCAAAAATGAGATATTTGAATTAGTGTGAGAAGTTTCAAGGATCCAGCCACTCCCTGTCCCCCATGACTGTGAATAATCCCCAACTTTTTATAAGACAGTACAGGCTTCCCTAGGCCAGAGGATGTTTGCCAGATATTTCTACTCTGGGTGGTTATTAAAAAAAATGATATCTAATAACAGCCCAGACCTCCTGGGGTTGGAGACATACTACAACCAGATGTGCAAAGAAAGTGTGGCTTCCTCACATCTCTATAACAGATATGATCCTCCCCAGATGTCCAGATGTGTCAGGAGAAGAAAAGTAAATTCAATCTAATTGGATTATTTCAGTTAAATGCAATAATTACAACAATGCTTTTAGATAAAATGCTCAAGTTTTCAGTCTTCACTGTTCTCTCACCCTTTCCTTTTCCAATATGCTTTGTCGACATAGGAGAACAAATTACTGTGTGTTCAAGGCAGAAAGGAAATAAGAGGTCCTTCCATTCACATGGTGCCCCTGCTCAATGCTGGAAAGTAGGACTCATTAGGAAGACTATTCTATCCTGACAATCTTCTGTCATTAGCTATTGAGGGTCACGGCTGACACAATTTATAGCCTCATCTCTCCTTTGTTTTGGCGACAGCCTGGTAGTCTTTTGTTGTTGACTCTACCTTGGCTCCTAGTGGCACAGGGAAAGGTGTTCAGGGCTGTCTGAATCTTCCTGTGGTTCTAGTCAAGGAAATTTATTCCAATGCTACAAGCCTTCTTTAGCTACCTTCAGAAATCTACTTCTACTGCTTTCATTGAATATCTTTTTAGCATCTTAGCCAAATTTCCATCCCTAGATTTACATCCTGTATGCATGAAACAGGAATTCAGTGTAGTATTTGAGTGAACAATCCAGGCATCTTTCTCCCAAACCAGGTGCCCCATCAATTTTACTATTATGTGGCCAACACTAAATTAGTCCTTTTCAGCTGAACCTCTCCAAGAGGTAGGGAAGATATTTCCTAGCCTCCAAACTCCATTATATTTTGATATTTTGAGTGTTTCCTAAGGCTTTGATGCTCAACATTTTTCTTTTTCTTTTCCTTGTCTCGTCTCCTTTTCTCATAATCTTATGAGTGTAAATATAAGTGACTTTTCTACTGGGCTTTTTTCTAAATATTGTATCAGCTAGTGTTTGCTATAGAGAAACAGAATATATATATATAGATAGAATATCTATTAGGCTTTGATGCTCAACATTTTTCTTTTTCTTTTCCTTGTCTCGTCTCCTTTTCTCATAATCTTATGAGTGTAAATATAAGTGACTTTTCTACTGGGCTTTTTTCTAAATATTGTATCAGCTAGTGTTTGCTATAGAGAAACAGAATATATATATATAGATATAGAATATCTATCTATCTATCTATCTATCTATCTATCTATCTATCTATCTATCTATATCAATGCCCCCTGCAGAGTCAGAGGGGGAAAAAAGTAAAAGGGCCACTGGTGCTGGAGAGCAGGAGGTTCCAATCAAAAGTCCAATGCCTAGAGTTCACTGCAGAGTCCTGTGTGGGTCTGTATCAGGAAGCTGAGGGGACTCCACATCTCTAGAAGCATGGAGATAAATTTTCAAAGGCAATGGTGAAGACTGGACCTCCTCCAAAGAAATGAAAGCAAGACTTACTTTTTCATTCCCTTTTTAGTCCATTGAACCTACAAACCTATAGGGTGGTGCCATCCACAGCTAGAGTGGATCTTCTCTCTTCAGTAAGTCAATTATCCAGACACACCCAGAACTGTACCAAACTGATTTTCTATGTGTTTCTTATTCAAGTTTACACCACATCTAACTATCACAACTGTATACTTCTATTTTAGTTAGCAATTTTAGAAACAATACAGGGTTCTGTACTCATTTTTTCTCCCTTTTTATCATCATGTGTAGCAAAATTTTGAATAATTAAGGGAGTCTACAAGGAGCATCAATTTGATTTTGACCCTTGAAGAATGTTTCTTTTAAATGACAACATACAGAAAAAGACCCCGGAGGGGGTTTCTTCAGCTGCCTGTCTGCCTGCCTGCCTGCGACCACCCGGCGGC
>NW_022900928.1:117414965-117423618 GCF_012274545.1 Fukomys damarensis
AATGGATACATATTGAAGATATACTCCTAAGTGAAATAAATAAGTCACACATGTGTAAATACCAAATAGTTTCCCTGGTGTGAATATTCTGCAACAATGCATAAGATTCTAATAAGATTACTGACATTTAGAAATTTGAAGAAAGGAGCTAAAGGTGTAGGGAAGGTGTGATGCGTAGGGGAAGAACAAAAAGGGAAAAGAAAAAAAATGTGAGAGAATGAAAAGATGAAAATAAAGTGTTTGTAGATGGGGAGGGGAGGAGGGGGTGAAGGGAGGGCAGAGGTAAGGGTAAAGAATGAGAATCAAGGCTTGCCATGGAAAGGTACATGATCCCAACAATGAATGTAACTGTACTGTATCCCTAAAATGTACCAATAAACTCAATAAAATTAAATTTTTAAAAAAATGACAACATACAACATCTATTTCTTCATGTCCAGGTATACTAACAAATCTACAGGAAAAAATATTTTGCAAATATCATTTATTGGTTTCCAATCTTCATATTGTTGTTGAAAAACTGAAAAGGCTTTGTTACTACAAAATGGCATGTAAATGCTTTAAAGTTGAAACTTTTGAAAAGATAGTGATAATGAAAGGTGGATTAGGTCAGACAAAAGGTGGAGGGAAGTGATCAGAAAGTCAATCTCCTTAAATACTAAGGAAATGAAGACATTTTTTAATGTTTTTCACTGGAGAAGTACAGATTTTAGCTTAAAATAATAAATAAGCTTATTGGGAGTTGCTATGAATAAGCTAGATTTCTCAGCTAAAATGGTGTCAAAAGCTGCTGTTTGAGATTTAAAAATTCTAATGGATATTAAAGCATGCTTTTAGACACTGAAAAAATAGAAATAGCTCTGAATGTCTACCTCTGAGGAGTGGCAAATATAGGGAGAATTCTTACTTTTCACTGTGTGCATTTCTATGCATATACCTTTTCCCTCCTGAAAAAGTCTTCATAAAAAAGGCAATAGTTGACATCGGTCCCAAATTCTGAGGATGCTTCATAGAAGACAGGAAGTGGGCATTGAGACTGGGTGGTGAAGACATCCTCAGACACAGGACCAGTGTGACGACTGTACTTAGGGAAGTAGCCAGAGCAAGAAGGAAACAGAATGCGTTCAGTATAGGTGTACATCACCAGGAGACAAATCCTGCAAAGATGCTCAGCCTTCTTATCTTTGCATACCATCACATAGGTATGGTTCTGTCACCTAAAGACAAGGCATTCGCAGGTGAGGAGGGAGGTAGTGTATATCGATGTTGACATTCCCGTGAATCTTTCCCAACCCCTCCATTATGAGGGAGAACCCATTTAGGAGTTGCAGGCAGGGGCACCAAGAAATCCATC
Organism: Fukomys damarensis; assembly: GCF_012274545.1. Classification (NCBI taxonomy): domain Eukaryota; kingdom Metazoa; phylum Chordata; class Mammalia; order Rodentia; family Bathyergidae; genus Fukomys; species Fukomys damarensis. The sequence continues at coordinate 117,416,320 of NW_022900928.1, forward strand.
CAAACAAAATGATCTCAGAAACCAAAAGAAGCAAGTCTGGGCAGAATCCCAATCATGTAATTTAGACTCCCCATGGGCTACAGCCCAAGCACTATATGGGTGCTGGCTCTCATTCTTAGTCACATAAAGGAGGAGCAGAGAAAGTTAAAAAAGAAGACATCAAAGGGTGGAAGAAAAGGCATTGAAGGCCAAGGAAACAGCAAATGCAAAGGCACAGAGAAGGAAGAGCACCAAAAATAAAGGACTTGGATAACAATGTATCTAAGTAGAATCCTAAAAGAACAAAGACTACTGTAGAGAAAAGTTGTATTATTAAGTCATAGGCCCCATAAATACACTACTTAGCTGTCTGTAAAAATGTTCTTCCTTTTTTTTTCCCACACCCTTAAGGAACATGACAGATACCCATCAATAACAGAGTTTCATCATAGTGGGGATTCTAGAGGTTATTAGTAAAAGGAAAGGGTCTATCACAATGTGGAGGAGAACACCACTGGCAATCCCCCCAGTTGAGGCTGACGTGCTTTCCCCAAGCCTGTAGTCACTTTTCTATGAACAGCAATTCCATGTCCTGCTCATATGACCTCTGAGCACTTATTTCACTCCTACCTCCCAAATCTATATGGGCATGGCCAGTTGAGATGAGCTGTGTACTAGATAAGTGCCCTTTGCAAGTTGTTTCATCATCAAAATTACATTTCCACTATTCCACTCTCCCCTACTTTAAATCTCCTAGTCATCCTAAGAAACTCACCCGAATCCCCAAGCCATTTGTCAAGTCTCAAACATTTCCAAAAACTAAAACAAAGAAAGAGATAAGAATATACTAAGAATAAACATGTGTTCACTGCCTTCCTACTGTGTTTAAATCATTGGTTTTTACTTATTCATAAATACCAAAGACTGGATGGCCATTCATTTTCTCTCTGCAGATAAGGAAACTTATTTTTAGAAAGATTTTGATTCTGCTAAATTTTCATTTCAAGAAATCATTTAGATGAATTCTAGATTTGCCTATGCAGTGAACTGCAGTTTTTGGCTAATTAGCCTCAGAGAAAAAGAAGTTCAAGTCTCTAAACACTACCAGTGATATTCAATGATCATCCCAAATTAGTGGTTTTATAATACACTTCCTGGCCTGCTGCAGATTTGCTGGGGATAAAAAGGAAGACTAAAGCATGGGCATGGCCCTTGATAGTTTATAGAAGAGGGTAGAGAAAGATTACCTTTGTAATTTACTGTGACTGGAGTGTGGAAAAACCAGAATTTCCAGTAATGAGGGACTAGTTAAACAAAGAGTGACATTTTCATACAGTAAGAAAAATGTGATCATTATAAGACTGAGGTAGCTATAAGCAAGGTTATAAGGAATGATCTCCAAAATATATGGTTAAAAAGTGGGGAAAAAAACTTGGATGCAAGATGGTAGATGTCATTTGTGGCCAACTGGGCGCCAGATAGCTTACACTCTTTCCAACCATCCACATACTCTCCATCTATACATAGTTACATTGTTACAGAATAACCCTAGAATGATTGACAAACACACCACAGAGGCACAGGTAATACTGGTTAGCTCATTGTATACCTTTTCAACATTTTCCATTAATTATTTAGAGAATATATCACCATGGTTCAAAACTCAAGATCCATAAAAAGTTACATTGAAAACCATCTCTCTATGTCTATGCCAAGCCTCTATCCAGCCTCCCAGCATTACTCTAGAAGGTATCCTTCCATAAACTACAAAGACTACATTCATATATGTATCTATTTTTAAACTATGGACATGTATTAATTTTTCCTATTATGTATTTTTTCTGTATTCTCTCATCCCTTTTACTGAGACAGCAACTATTATAAGTCATAAGAAAATCATAAAGAAAAAATACTTTGGAACCAGACAACTGGGACAGACTCACATGATGGGTATTGAAAAGGACAAATACAAATGGGTAGAGGATCTAATTAAAAAATCTAGATCATTAAAAATTGACTCATGAGAACCAAGCACACAGAGAACAAACACATGCTAGATGAACTTCAGGAACCCGGATGCCTCTGTGATTAAAGCACCAGAGACAGAGAAAACCCGGCGGAGGAGGCAAGGGTGACCTGCAGGTGGCAGGAGGTCTTCTGTCAAAGAAAACTTGCAGCTCAAACTGTCCCATGAAAGAAGCCCCTGCAGTGAAGCTAAGGATCTGGCAGTTGAGGCTAGTAAATGAAGACCAGCCACAACTCCTCAGTGTTGCTATTAGCAGAGAAAGACCCTAGACTTGAGGGAGACCATAAGTGCCCGTCAGTTCCTATGGATAATTCTTCACCTGGGCCAACTGAGGAAGAGAAGAGTGGGTATGGTTGCAGTCAGAATGAAGGTCTTTATGTTCAGGACAAAAGTCTTTATGAAGCCATATCATCATGTGCTACACTTTCAGAATTACCAGTCAGTTTGGGCTTTTATAAGAGTTTCAATATTTTTTATTATTTTTCCCATCTTCTTTTTGGTTCTTTTGCTTTAGGTTTCACAACATACTTTGGCCTGCTCCCCCTCTCTTAAATCTAATTCATTGTTTCTCAGGAGACACTAAGAAGAAGTCCCTCTCTTGTTATGGTTTTTCTGACTTCATGACAAGTTATCTTTGGTCTACAGCAAGGGAAGAAATACCACTCAGATCCGCACTTTAAATTGTCCAGGGAGAAGTCTAGAATTCTTGGTTAATTCCATTTTTTCATGTAGTAGAGGACCATTACATACCATCTTGATCTTCAAAGATCATTTCTACCATGTCATTGCCAAAAGCATGACCTTCTGTGACCAGGCAGGGATTCCTGTGATTCAGTTATCTCAGGCTACATTGTAAAAAAATGGTGAGTAGCTTATTCCCAAATACCTAGCAGCAGTCAGATCAGGACTCATGAAAGCTGGTCCTCAAACTTTGGGTTCTAATTCTCTTCTCTTTAAGTAGGGTCAGGCTTTGTGATTGCTGTGATAGACACAATGTGGCATATATTAGGCTGTATGACTTCAAGGGCTGAGTCATACAAAACTAATTGGTTGTTCCAGGTTCTTTCTCATCTCTATTCTACAGTTGGGACAGACAGAAGACAGAATATCACCTGAAGACTCCTTCATTATTGATGCTCATATATCAGCTAATATATCGGTTGGAGCCATGGCCAGAGCCCACCAAGTGCTCTTTTCACGTAGCTACTCAGAACTTGGTATCTGGTTTCCTAGAATGCTGAGAGAAAGAACCAGGAACCCAAATTTTGAGAAAGGGATTCAGTTAATTTTTCAAAGCTAATTTGGGGGTTTCTTTTCAACTAAATGCTGGGTAGAGTCTAAGTCAAAATGTAAATGTAGGGGCTTCCTTGAGCCAATCAAAATCTCACAACAGAGGAACATCATTTCTAATTTTCTTGGTTTCTAGAATACCCTACTCACCCATCTCACCCCAGATTCTGTAAGTTAACACAAGTCTTTCAAGAGTTGAAAACAAATTTGAATCCACTCATGTTCAGGTTCCTGAAGCTGAGAATTCAATATAAATCCAGCAAAATTACAAGTCAAAAGGTCAGTGAGCATCTCTATAAGGGGCAAACTAGACCTGGCACTCAGCAACTTTTAACAAACAAAGATGAAATAAGAATGGCAAGGTCCTAAAAATGCAAAAGGATTTGCATGTAATAAACTCGGGAGTGCCGGTCTCATCTCCTATGACTACTTATTGGAAATCTAGAACCACAAGAACAAAAATGATCTTTCCCTCACATGTTTAGTAAGGCAAAGCAAAATGCTCTTGGACTTTGGCAGGCAAGTTGTCAACTGAGGGGACTTAAGTGCTCCCTGGCTGTTCATAACTTTTTTTTGTAAGAATCTGGATTTCCCACCATATGCTATTTTTCTTCAGGGCTCAAATATAAATCATCTGTCTGCCTTGATTAAAAGATAAAAATGTCTCACATTCACCTGTTAGTGCTTCAGTCACACTACCAAAACCTGGACTTTGAGGACACAGGAATTTTAAGCCACAATGAATGGACAAAATTTTGACCAGTAAGAATGCAGAGGCAAAGTTATAGGATAGACATCATCTACAGGGAAAGTTAGGAGAGAGAAAGATGTGGCTTACAAGAGCAGGTGAGTTAGAATGCAGAAAAAATGTTCTCTAAAACACTGGGAGAATGAATATTAGAAGAGTTAAAAGGAGAAAGGGCCCTGATATTAAATGTGGGTGGAGTTAAAAAGTAATACTCCACTTCTATGGAAATCCACAAAAACCTGTGTTTTGTGGGCATTGCCTTCCAAGGGACTGATATGTTGATAGAGAGAAGAACAGGAAAGGAAGGGGAAGGTCTCTCTCTCTCTCTCTCTCTCTCTCTCTCTGTCTCTGTCTCTCTCTCTCTCTCACACACACACACATGCACACACACATACACAAATACATACACAGAGAGTTTATATATCTCATGCAATTACCGTGCAAAAATCATGTTCTTTAGATTGCACTGACTCTAGTCCCTTAGGAAGCCAAGGGACTTTCATTTGTTCAAAAGGCTCAGGGTCAGGCCCCTGTGAATCAGTCTCAGGGTTCCAGGGGACTTCTGAGGCCAATATAACTTTTGATCCCCAATATAACTCTTGCAAAAGAAGGAGTTCCCTAGGGCCTAGATAACAGTTCTCTAAAAGCATCTCTGAAGGAGCAAGTTGTGTTGGAGGACAAAGCCAATATGTTGTCATCCAATGTGAATACTGAAGCTCAAGAATAAGAGGAGATAATAAGGGGCCAGGGATTCAGCTCAGTGGTTCTGCCGCCTGCCTTGCAAGTAAGTGCAAGCACAAAGTCCTAAATTCAATCCCTGGTACCAAAAAAGAGGACATAATAAGACAGAGCAGGGGACGGGGGAGAAGAGCTAGAAGAAGGAGAAGGGTGGGAAACTTAATACGACAGAGAGAGAAAAGTGGAAGTAGTGGTACAGAGAGAGGAAAACCTTCATACTTAAAAGGCTTTTCTTATGTTGAGGCCACAGTATATCGGACAATAACGAAATACTGCACAAATTAAAAGCTGATCAGCACAAAGCTTGCAAACAAATGAGGAATTATATCCCAAAACCTCAGTGCCCTGTAAATTTCACTGAACAGGGAAATCAAAATGTTAGCAACAATTACATTCTTCCTATAACAAAGTTGGTTCCGAAAAAGTAAGAAATAAACTTGAAACACTTCTGTAAATGATTAAAGGGGAAAAAAGGATCATGGGTAGGGGGAGCTGGGAGAGAGGGAGGGGTGTGCTGGCAGGGATAAATATAGAACCATAATTTAAGAGACTGTAGGAAACGCTTTGTGTGTGTTAATTGGAAATGCATTCTAGAGGCTGCAGTTTGTTCACCATGAATGTCATGACCTTGGGCTCCTTCAGGGAATGTGGACTCCACCCTGTCCCCATGGTGAAGGGAAGAAGCAAGAAACCATGTCATTCAATGTATGAAAGAAGTTCCAGTTTATATGGTGGAAGGCACCATTTTTTTGTTGTTGTGTTTTTGTTTTTCTGTTTCATTCTTTGGACTAAAGAGGAAAACACTGTGTGGTTACAACAGAGCCATCTTATTTGCCAAGGAAAGCCTCATAGACTGATGGTTTGAGAACAGCTTCCCCCCATGTTAGAGTGACAAGATGGATTCTCCTTTCTGCTTTTGACCACCAAAGATTCTGGTTAATCAAACGAGCATTTGGCCCAAAGGAAATGGAGGTGTTGGAACTGGCTCTGGGAAGAGGATTCCTCCTGCTTATCTGGGACAGTTCTTTTCTCAGAGACTTGGCTCTGTTTCTCATGACAGAGAACAATGGGTCAGGCTTGCTCACGAGAAAGCTCTGCTCAGTGGCAGAATTGAAGTCTGTTGAGCATTGGAATGAAATTCTTGGGTTTTTAATAAGAAAATGATGAAAGGTAATCCTTCAGTGAATTTCTACAAGCTAGCTTTTACCTCTTCACTTACTTTTCAAATAATTTCCTTCTTTCAGACCTTCCCACACAACTGCAACATCACTAGGGTATTACAGAGCTAAGTCCTCAAAAATGAATTGGGGCCAGGAAGTCCAAGCTCTAGGTGTATCTCAGACACAAGCAATGGCTGAGCATGAAGAGAAAATCATGCACTTGATGAAAACACAGGCACTTTCTCAAATCCCTGGGAAATGGGGCAACAAAGGAAATCTGCATTTGTAACCAGCACCCAGATTAGTCTCACAGAGTCATCCAAGCCACTTGGAAGCCACTGAAAACCGAACCCTTTATCTGATACCTACTTAAACTAAAACTCAGAGAGGGAAGCACTACCAAAAGCCACATTTAGCTGCCAATAGAATTCAAATAAATCATTTCTCAATTCAGAGCCTTTTCACTATACCTGTAATCTGCATCAAAGCATGAATAAAGCCTGAAACCTCTCCACACTTAAGCTTGTCCTCATGTTAGCTTATTTCTTGGAATTCTATATTTATAATAATAATGATGATGGCAGCTGTTGTAGTGGTGGCAACTAACATTCATCTATGTGCTTGGTACTGTTAGAATGACATATAGCCATTGAGACTATTATTTCAGATATGTCAACTTCATTGGATTAAGAAATGCCTAGCACATTTGAAAAGCATGCTCCTGCATATGTGTGGGTAGGTGGTAGAGGTATGGCCTGAGGTACTATGTATGGGCTTCACCTATTCCTCTCTGGAATGATCCTCTGCTCCCCTTCCTGGCTGCCATGAGATGAGCAGCTTTCCTCTACAATGCCTTTCCATCATGTCATTTCTGCTTTGAGCCACCTAATATTGGACTGAATCTGATCCAAGTTAAGTTTCTTCTCCTTTAAGTTGTGGGTGTTGAGCATATTGTCCCAGTAACAAGAAAGCTCACTAACACAGTCCTTGAAACATTTCTATCAAGTAGACATTATAATTGAGTTGAGGCATAGAGAGGTCAGGGAGTTATGCAAAGTTACACAGCTAGAAGGAGGAAGAATTGAAATTCAAATGCAGGAGAGTCAAGAGACAGAGGAAATGCCCAAATTACCCAACACACTTCTGTGCATTTTAGCACTTCAGCTTTTTGTAACATATTTTCATTGTGAGTTATCTTTTTTGATTTTTACTTTTCCCCTTTCTTCTCTCTTTATCTACATGTAGATATAATACATGATGACACAGTGATACTAGGACGAAAGAGAAACACTCAGCAGAAGGTCTTGTGTACATGAAGGTGAAAACTAAAAGGGCTTTTTTTTTTTTTTTTTTTTTTT
>NW_022900928.1:117423742-117446677 GCF_012274545.1 Fukomys damarensis
TTTTTTTTTTTTTTTTTGGTACCGGGGATCAAACTCGGGTCCTTGCGCTTGCGAGGCAGGCCACCGAACCGCTGAGCTAAATCCCCGGCCCTAAAAAGGCTTTTTAGGAGTACACCTAGCCCTCAGGGCCAGACACAGAGCCAACATATGCAGTATCTTCTTTTCCCCTACTCCATCCCCAACTTCCAGCAAAGTTGGAACCGGGACTCAGATAAGGATCACAGTGAGCATTAACTTTGTTCTTGTCCAAAAATACAGGGGTCTGATTTACTGTGTTAGAAGACTTAAGTCTTGTTTGGTTCAGAAGATCAGGAGATAACCCTTTTACCACTTTCCCCACCTCTCACCCCAATATTTCAGATACAAGAACTCATACTGAGAAAGGTAGAGTAAATTCTGAGCTAGTTAGTATAAGAGGATGGCCAAGGAAGTAGTAACATTGGATATGATTGCACCAATAAGGAGAGGCAGTCTTATCCTTTGTTTGGAGGTTGAAATTGGAGAGGCCATGAAATGGGTGAGAGATGTGGAGGGAGGAATCAGATTCTTCTAATCCAGAGAAATGAAGCCAAAGTCCTCTCTCCTGTACAGTATATGAAAAGCAGATAAGTATTTTCTGTTAACACCAGGCCTCATCTCTGATGTGCTCTGAGTCTATCCCGTAGTAGTTAGGTATGTATTAACTACTCCAAAGTATAAGTTCTTGGAGCTCTACTTCCCCAGGGGATCTGATTTGTCTTGAGTCACCCATATTCTCTGGTTTCCCTCTGTGACCATTGTGTGAATGTATCCATACTGTGAAGAAAAAACTCAGCCCTCTAACCTAGACATTTATCTTTGAGAATACATGCCTTAATTAATTCAGTTCTCTTCTGTGTCTCCAATCAAAATGAAGAGTCAATACAAAGTACACAACATCATCTTGTTTTTCCTTACTTTCTCAAAATAAGAAGACTCTGAGGGGACACTGAGGATCATCATCACCCACTGAGGCTACAGCTCAATCCATGGAAGGTGCTGCTTATCTCCAGGGATGCTACATCCATCTTCTCTTGCCAATTTCCATAAGGAAGCTCTTAGCTTATGATCTTCACAGCCCCCTGGGAAAGCTGTATCATGAGCATTTGAGTTCAATTCATATTTAATAAATGGGCTTAACTCACACTCATGAGGTCAACTAGGAGGCCTACTAGATTTGATTATGCTAGAAAGGGAGCGCCAGAAACATCTCACATGGCTCATGAGAGAGGCAGCCAGGAGAAAGTAAAAGCAAGATTTGATGCGATATGAGTCATCCAGCTCACAATGAGGAGCTACAACCATGCAGCACCCCAGGGAAAAAAACCACAGTCTCTGAGCCAGACAGAATCCAAAGGAGATTCTGGCCCTCATCTATTCTCAGGAAAGCTTTGAGAAATTGGCTGAGTTCACTCCACATCAATAAGTCAACATAAACTATAAAAAACAGTACGTACTCTTGTGCCCAGATCCTTAAATTTTTTTTAAAAAATTGTATTAAAATTACAACAGGGATCAAACGACTTGATCTCTTTCTCTCCATAGGAGTCTGACTCAGTTCTGAGTCTACAGTATGCAGCTAGTTGCATGATGTTTTTTCAAGAACAGTTTTGATGGAATAAAGAACAAGAACCCATGGGAAAGTACAGAAGAAGGAGACCAACAAAAAGCCACAGAGATAAAATGTAAAAGAAAATGATGAGCACCGATTCTTTATCAGAACATGAATTCATGGAACAATGGAAAGAAAAGGAACTAAACCAATACAGACCAATAATATGGCTAAGTCTTGGGCTCTGGTTAATTGCTATGGCAGAGGTTGCTCACTGTCCTTCAATATGCTTTCTCTCTTTCTTCCTTAATAATAAATTTTTTAGCTGAGAAGATTGCTATTCATTTAAAATTGGATTTTTCCTGTTTACTTTAAAAAAGTGTGACCAAGGAACTAATGATGAGATGTTCATTCCCATGTCAGGCAGCAGACTCTTGGAATCTCCCACAGGAGACAAATGGCATAGTCCATTGGCCTCTTCCTTTTCATCTCTTTCTACACCTCCTACCTCAGTTAGCAGTGGCACCACCTTGAGTTATGATGAAAAAGAACACATTCCATAGATGGTATATCAATGAGCTCAACAGCCTTGTTCATCAAGAGTAACTACTCAGCCATAAGGAATGAGAAACTAGACACATTTATAGATAAATGGATGAACATTGAGGCATACTCTAGAGTGCAATAAATAGGACACACCTGATTACATACCAAATAATTTCTCTGGTGTGAAAAACTAAAAGTGTAAGGTTCAAATGGTACAATTGGGAGTGTGAAATAGGAAGAAAATGGCTAAAGGGGAAGTGAGAAGGGGAAGGGAAGGGAAATAGGGAAAAGAGAAAATGTGAAAAAAGGAAACAAAGTCTTTGTAAATAGGGAAGGGTGAAGGGGGTGAAGGGAGGGCAGGGGTATGGGGAAAAACAAGAACCAAGACATATCATGTAAAGATACAAGATCCCAAAGATAAATGTAACTGTATTGTTTGCTTTGAATGTACCAATGAATTTAATGGGGGAAAAAAGAATGTCACAGAACACAGTTATCATACCTACCAAGGAACAATTATCTCCATATCTTGTGCTTCATCTCTGAGAGAGACAGACTACACCATGGAATGGGTGACTGTATATGTGGGATCAGCTTTGACTGGAAGTGACAAGAAGAAAAAAGAATTAACTCATTTAAATGGCATAGAATTGTATTTCTATCATATAAACAAAGACCAATTTCCTGTATTTTATCTTTTTCTCCTTAGAAACTCAGACTATCATCAGATAACATAGTCAATCTTTTCAGAAGTAAATTATCCCAATTGGGCCACCCCTCTTTCGTTGTAGGCCTCCTTTCCCCACTATGACTCTTCTGTGCTTCCCCCTTCCCCCTCCTTCATTTTTGCAATGAGGAGCACAGATCTGAATCAGGGGCTAAAAATGCCTTAAATTAAAGCAAAACTCCAGGAAATCTATAGAACAGCCGTACGACTTGAATATTCATCCAGCAGGCCAGCAGAAGGGCAAACTGGCTTAAAACCCACTCAACACCCAGCTCCCTCAGCATGACCCTGAAGCAGGGTGGCCCCAAAGAGAGAGAGGGAGGAAGTGGGCCTCCAGAAGCACATGGAAGCCTCCACACTTGAGCAGTTCTGCAGGCCCAAGGCCAAGATGCATACCAATCCTCAGCTGCCTCTGGACCCTGATAATTTCAGACTGCCCACCTCCATGCTTTTTCATTACCTAACCCAAAGACCTCCTGAGGCAAATAAAGTTCTCCACATAGGGTGAAGTTGTTGAAGCAAAAAATAATAAAATTTCATGAGTGTGTTTCAGTTTTTACTTGTGTTTATGGCCAAAGGTGTTTTTTATTTTAATAATCACTGTTGGAACAAGGGCAAGCCACATGCTGCTAACTTGTTAAAAAGAAGGGGAGGGAGGGAACAGCAAGTCAATAAGAGCGAGAGACTGTGCTCAACTATAAATTTCCCAACAGCTCAGCTCTAATCCTCCCAGTTTCGAATCCCACCCTTAAAACCTCAATAATAGAGAAAAGGATAAAATATTATCAGAACCATATCCCATTGACAGTTTGCCCTGCCGTGATAGTCCAGCAGTGTGTGTGTGTGTGTGTGTGTGTGTGTAAAGACATTAGTGTTCTGTGGTACAATTTCATAATGTGCAGTGTGTAAAAGGGAAGGAATTTGGAAGAACCAGGCTTTCAACTGGACATCAATTTGACTGTTGTTTTCAACTCACTTTTATTTGGCAGTTTCTGTTTGTTTTAAAATGTCAGAAAAGGTTAAAGAGGCTTTGAAATCTGCAAGAGATTTCCTAAACTTCTAGGGAAGATGTCCACTCAGTAAAGGCATAAACTGATTACTCCTCCCCATCTTTGAAATAGCTATGCAGAAGGAATTTATCCAAGAAATCAAATTCAAGATTGAAGTTAATGCTTATTGTGGGTCTGAGCATTTTACTCCAGAATGAAAGAACCTAAAAATATTCAAATGTTATATTTCTTTCTTTCTCATCTTCTCTGAGTCACATTTTCCCCAATCAAGTAGATTCAAGAGAAAAATATTGTATCTCAGAGAGCATTAACATACCCTCTCCTTGGCCCTAAGTCTGAAGCTTGTGAAGTCATGAGAGATCCAGGGCCCTCAAGTGACCATGGAGATTGGTCTATATCTAGAAGAGAATGACAGGTGTCTAATACTGATGGAGTATGTGGCCACTAACTCTCTGTCACTCGGTAGCCTTTCCTACACAACATGAGCTAGCTTGCAAATTCCCACGCCATACATGGAGAATATACCTTTTGGGGGCATACAAGTGATGACATAGAAGTGAGTTGTAACAACTATACATTTATACTTTGAGGTGCTCTCTAATGGAATCAGAACTCAATCCTTTAAAGAATCCTTTACCTTCTCTAAAACAGAGACCAAGTTTCAGTGTCAACAGAGGGATAAAGCCTAAGTGGACCTTAGACTCTATCCTCATGAGTACCTTTCAGCATCTAGTCAGCAGTGGTCATCAACCCAAGCAAATTCCCGAAAAGTTCTCTTTTACTCCTGCTACCAGCTTCCTCTGCTATATTTACAGACATAGCTCCCATTCTGTTGTCTGAACCCCACTGTGATATAGAAGCCTCAGATAGGCTCTGCCAGGACTCATGTCGCACACTTTCTCCCTGGTGCGGTGTGTAGGAAGCAGGTGTTATCTCTCTAGCACCCACTGAAGATAAAATCTCTTCACTTTCCCACTCTTTTCTTCCTTGCTTGTGCGTGGGTGAATATTTCCTAGCAAGGTTCTTCCAGACATGTTATTCTCTGTTTTGGATCTAACCCTCTAGGGTTGTAGGCTTCAAAGACCAAAATTATAAATAGCCTTTTGTTTCTAGTCTCTGGCACTATCTTAGCCCTACCTTGCCCTGAAAACCCTCCACCATGTGGAGGTGAGGTCTACATTCACACTCATCTACACATAGGTGAGAGAGGGTGCAGTGAGCAAACTATTTGGGGGGATCAGTTAGTAGCTCTGAACTCTTCTATGTCTGCAAATATGTAAAAAGAAGATGTGAAATTTTTATCACTCCTAACACTGAGATAATGATTATTTAAAGACCTGTCATTTTTTTTAATTTTCGAGGAAAAAATAGAATATTTAACCTGGTAGCACAAATGCCTTGCTTCTCTGAAATTGCTCCTTCTGGATCTCTGATATACTGCACCTACATGTTCAAGAAACTGGAGTAGAAGTAGAGAAATAGGGCCCTCATTTCTCCTCATGCAGGCCCTGGAGCACTGATCTGAAGAGAATTGTCCTGAAATAACCCCAATCTAAGTCATTGTCCCTGGAGTAGCAGGAGGTGTGCACAAACTTGGTAGGCAACTCCAAGAGCAAAGGCAGGAGGGTGTGGTAGTGTTGTGACACTAACGAGTTGCCAATTTCCAGAGAACAAGTCCCGCCCGGTGTTGTTAATCTCACAACTTGGCACCCAGAAAGGGAAAGGCACGAGTCAGAGTAGCCTCACAAAGCAGTGAGATGCCAATTTCTACCTCATCCCTAAGTCATAATCCTCTAGGCCCCAGATCACTCAGTTAGCCACTCCTCCAGCCCCAGGATTCCTCCCATCCCATTACTTCTAGTACAACCCACAACTCCTACTATAACATATCTATACTGTAACAGATAAATGTCTCCACATCCAGTCTCGCACTTCCAGAGTCTTTTCCCTATTCCTTCCCTCGCATGCCTCCTCCCCATAGGTTAGAACATACCTGTTCTCATATTTCCTGTAAGATAATTATAGGTGAAAAAAAAATTTGAATTTGGAGTCTTTAAGACCTACACCAGAGCACAGGCCCTGTCAATACCTGGGTTATTCTGAAAAATTCAGTGCTCAACACAGGGAGGGCCTTATTAAATGTCTACTCAGCCGAATCCAAACATTTATTTGTTCTAAAGCATGAATCCCAGATTTTTCTAAGTTAAATACTATTTTTGAAACCAAACGCTTTTAGAAAACACTGTCTTATGATTAAGAGAGGATATTGGAAGGCTGGGGATTTAGCTCAGTGCTTCTGCTGCCGGCCTTGCAAGCGCAAAGTCCCGAGTTTGATCCCCAGTACCAAAAGAGAGAGAGAGTGTGTGTGTGTATTGGAAACCAGAGCTATATACTTTCAGCAGCCCTTTGAATATGAGTATGACTTGTGTTTGTTCATCAAAACAGCAGCTACTGTATATGTGCAGGCTATGACAATAACTTGTTTAAAACGCAGGTTCCTGAAATCCCCAGAAACTCTGAACAAACTATATTTGGAAGGAAAGTATGCTAGAATATGCATTTTAACTCCTGCTGTGCTTTAGGGTTTTCCACTAACCATTCTTGAGAAATATTATCCCTTGGGGTCATCCTTGAATTATTTGTAAGTTACGGTACCAGCTCTTGATAATTTCATTAAATGAGGGCTATAGTTTCCAGGCTGTTGTTCTTTGCGTTATCTTTGCTCACCATCGGCCTTGTCTATTTTGTATGGTCTGTGTGGTCATCAGACTGGGAAGGAACAAAATATGGGATTTAGTCCCTTATGGTATTCCAGTAAAGAACCAGATTTTTAAATTGCTTTGTCTTTCACAGCAAAGACCTAGAGCCCACAATTATTGTTTCTAGCCCTGCAAAGAAAAATTTATGTTACTTTTCATTGGCTCTACAGTTTCAGGAAATCAGTTTTGCCAGAGTTATTCCTTAATTGCATGTCTTCCAAATCATACAACTCAGAGCCCATAATTGGGCAGTCATATAATACCAGAAATCTATCTGACTGTCTACAATAAATGTAGGAATGATCATGGCATTGCTGTTGTTGGTTTGGGCATGGCCTTTGGCTTGTCCATCTGAGAGTCCAATTTGAGCACCTGGATATTTCCAGAACTCATTTTGTCTAAAAGGAAAGAGATTTTCCCCTTTCAATAATGCCATGGAATTTGTAACCTGATTATTAAGAGCTCTGATGACTCAAAGAGGGTAGGTTTCTGGCCCCACATAACTCGCATATTCTTAAGAGTTTTGTATTCTTCTACAATCCATCAAATCTAAGTCCCACACCAACTCCAACTCCTATATTATATTGGAGATCTGAGGAGCATAGCAAAAATCTCCTTTCCTAGCCCAATTTTCCATTTAACTCAGAAACAGAGCTCTTAATTTATATTTCCCTTGACAAACTGGTTTAACTTACAGGGGAAAGGCGTCTCAGGAACTTGGACAAACTTGAGAGGAGTAAATTAAAGGTTAGATAAAACTCAGCCTTCCCCCTTCAGCCAGGTTCTGCCATCTCCAGTTACCATAAACAACTGGGATTTTGAAAGTGTTGAAAAAAATACATTGACAATTTCTCCCAAAAGAGAAAAGGATTACAGCACCATTTTGAGTATCTGTGGTAACATGGCTATACAGGAAAACTTCAGCTTCAGAGAAAGACACCTATCTACTGTTACACTGAATCCTAGAAAAGCGGAGTAAGTGGGCCCACTGTTTGTCATTTTTCTGTGAAGTCATTGTAAGATGTGCAGCAATCCATAAAAATGGTAGGCAGCGCCCCGTGAAACCCTCTCCCCTCTCTCTCTCTCTCTCTCTCTCTTTCTCTCTCTCTCTCTTCCCTCTCTCTCTTCCCTCTCTCTCTCTCTCTCTCTCGCTCCTTTCTCTATCTCTCTTCCTCTCTCTGTCCCATATACAAACATCCCACAAATCATCCTATTTTCAAGATAGATGTACCTATCTTATTCTAGAAATTATATAAGCAAAAAATGTTGAAAATGAAGACCAGAGAAGACATATAATAAAAATTTCTACCTAGAGATAGAAATCCAAAACATCCTTTTGTATTTCCTATGCTTCCTGTGAAGAAGGAAATTATTACTTTTTTCATAAAATGTACAAACCAGGGAAGGGGCACTAATCAGCTTTGACTTATCTTCAGTGGTTGAGGTATAATTCTGTAATGCTTTATCTTTCTATAAAACAGCAGTGGTCATCATCTATTCTAATTTTCCACCTTGAGGAAACTGACTCCACTGCTAGAAAAGCCCCTATACAAAAACATTAAGGGACTCTTGAAGGCAGATTGAGTAAAGTGTGCTTTTCTCTTTTATGGCTTTGACCAGATCTATTCCTCACTTAGGGGCTTCATTAGGGAACTGTCTGCAAGATTCCTTTCACCCCTCCACACCCAGCCCCATTCTCTGCCCTGTGATAAGACCTTGGCTCCTCCCGCTTTTTTATTTTCCTCCTTTTTTCTTTTGCTTCCAGGCTCCAACTGTCAGAGGAAAAGATCAGCATGGATAATCTACAATCAGAATCTATTTGTTATTGGAGTTACTGTCTCCCGATTGGAGGTAGGGTACTATCCCCGCTCCTTTTGTTTTTCCAGTCCTGCAGATTGAACTCAGGGCCTTTGCAGTAAACCACTATATATCTCCAACCCTTTCTGTTTTCTATTTTGAGACATAATCTCTCTCAGTCACTAAGTTTCTGAGGTTGAACTTGAACTTTTGATCTCCCTGCCTTAGTTCCCCAGAATACTGGCATTACAGGAGTGGACCACCAAGCAGGTCCTAGCACAGTGATGGTGAACCTTTTAGAGGAGTCAGTGTTACAAACAGCCTGCTGCAGCACACATGGTGTAGGTTCATCACCTACAGCAGTTTTACTTTGAGTTGAGGAAAGAGTTCTCTGTGTATAACTTGTACCCACACAGCCTCATAAAGTCTTTTGGGGCCACATAAGTAGGATGGGGGGACAGAACTAGGGAACTGGAAAAAGTCCTGTTGCTGAGTATTTAGATTAGATAGGAGGGCTAAGAGGGAAACCTAGGATTAGCATTTTAATAAGACCTCGTGTGACTTCATTTTCTTTCCAGTTTTTAGAAGACCAGAAGGGAGAAAGAGAACAACAGATGTTTCCCAGAGACCTTATCTCTATTTTACCGCTTAAGCCACAATATGCCATTCTATGAAAAACACAGTCCTAGAAAAGTCTATTTCATACAAAAGAAGAGAACCATGCTCCAGAACTATTAGGAGACAGCAAAGGAGGAAGAAAGACTAGTAGAAATCACTGAAAGAATTAAAGCAAAATGTCTTGTGTTTTATGATATATAGGGAGAGAAAGAACTGAGATGATGGGGATACTGAATATGCATCCAACAGGCAGCCAGCCGTGGAAGACTCACTAAATGACCAATTGTTTCAAATCGCCTCTAACGCAGCCTCTAGGAGTTGCCATCATTGATCTATTGGCAGGAGGCTGAGCCTCCTACCTATCCTTTAGAGTACAGTCAGCAAATTCAGACCTGGCAGACAGGAAGGAGTTGGAAAAGACAAGTAGAGCTCCTCTGGTATTTTGAGGGTAATGACTTGAACAGCTAACCTGACACCTAATTACCAAGACCCTTGCCAAAGACCCAAATGTATGAACCATAGTTCAACTCAGATTCTAAGGGGTCACAGTGCTGTGTCACTCTCTCAGCTACCTTAGGTGCAAGCTACATCCATAGCCCACCAAGTTTCCACCTACTCTGTCTTTGAGAACTTCCAGTAGCAAGCAGCTCTTTGCTTCTTGTATCTGCCTCGTGGTTAGATAGCTCTGTTAGAAAGTTTTACTTTGAGTTGAGGAAACAGTTCTCTGTGTATAACTTGTACCCACATAGCCTCATTAAGTCTTTTGTGGGTCACATAAGTAGGATGGGGGGACAGAACTAGGGAACTGGAAAAAGTCCTGTTGCTGAGTATTTGGGTTAGATAGGAGGGCTGAGAGGGAAACCTAGTTTACTAAATCACTGGTGTTATCTCAACTGCTACTGAAGTTCAACAGGATTTAAGTCACAAAGTCCTGAATGGGCCATGAACAGAGAAAAGAGGCCAGAAATTATAAATTATAATTGGGATCTGATTATAGCCAAGAAGTTCTCAACAGTCAAGGATATAAAAAGTGGAGAAAGAGAAAGTTATCTTTAGTGTTACTCCTATTATCTTTATGTAGAATCTTTTTATCAGTCCCTTCTCAATGCCTGTAACAGGGTTTGTATATATTGGATGCTCAATAAGTATAAGTAGAATGAATGAATCTTTCATCAGAACTTCATTAATCGCTCCAGGATTTCATCATTGCATCATTTATGCAACAACATTTATTAAGCACCAACTATGTGCTCAGCACTGTGATAGACACTGGAAAGTTCACAAGTAAATTTGAAATGAGGTCAGAGCTCACATATTTCGGAGAGGTAAGCAAGACAAACGTTTAAAGTGGGCACAGAACACCATGGCTCATAATAAGATACAGTAGCTACTAAACTTACGGAGATACTGCAAACAGAGTTAACAAAGAGGTTCCAGGAAGCCTCACTTCCACCAATGTTTGTCTGTTAAACTAGAAGCTCAATATCCACTCTCAGTAATAAGAACTTAGTTTGATTGTTCAAAGGCAAATTCTTAGGCATGAATTTCCAGTCAGAGCTGGAGGGAGAACTTTGCTCATGGAGGGTTCTTTTTTTGGCCCTCTCTCTTCCTGGCCAGGCCTCAGTTGGCATTGTAAACCGATCCTCGGCTGCTCACCTTCTCCCTAGACTTGCAACTGTGAATCTCATACCTGGCTGCAGCCAAGAGATTTCAGGAAACGGAGCTTTGGAAACACATCTTTAAAATGAAAACAGATAAAGCAGCTGGCAATGGAGCCAAGGAAAACTCCACTCTTTGTAAAAATCAAGCAGTTTGTTGGCCCTGGAAAAATACCTGCTCTCAACCACCACCACATCCTCTAATAAACGCACACCAGCACACACAGACACACACACATGCACACATCCAGCTCACATGCACACCCATCAATCCCCAAAGGACCCTTTCTGTGCTGCTCTTTGGAGGGTCGCATGGCCTGGACAGCCTGCACTCCTCAAGACCTGAGTTACACACCTCCTGGAGATGTCCTTTACAACTTCCTCCTCCGCAATATGGACAATTTCTAACCCAGTTGAATACAATTTTTGTAAGCATTTCTTAAGTAGATATACCTTTGAGCAATTTTCACTTACAAGCAATGGGGCTTTTATTTCCAATTTAGTTGAAGGAAAAATAAAAGATGCAAACTGGGAACACTGCATCGATGAGGGTGGCATTAGTAAGCTGACCTTCCCTTTGTGGGAAGCAGTCAGCCCTACCAAGAAATGTCATTTAAATAACATTTCCTTATATAGCTGTAACACATTCCAATTTATAAGATGCTTTCACCAGACTGTGCTCATATGAGCCTCATAATAAAACTGGGTAGTTGGCCAGTATTGTCATCCCTGCTGCTTGTAGTTGAGGAAACCGCAGCTAGCAGGCAAGGAGTGACTTCCTCAAATGCAGGTGGAGAGGAGGCTGCTATGCCAGGACAGGCTCCAAACCTTCCTGTGCTACCACAAGGGTTCTGTCCATCACTGCATGCATTTTACTTCGTGGGGATTCAGGACTGCTCATAATATAGGCTCTTCGTCACTTGAGCAGTTGGGTCTCTTAGAACCCCACTTTCACAAGTCAAAGCATTCCCAAATCACAAAACTGCATCATACAGCTCAGTCTATAAGAGTCATTAAAAGATCTATATAAAGAGGTTTCGTCTGAACAGCCCACAGGGCCTTGAAATCCTCTCTAAATATCTCCCCACTCTCTACTATTCGCCCTTTCTCCCACTCTTTTCTCCTCTCTTCCATACCCGTTTGCCCCTCTCTATCTTCCTTTCCCCTCTCTCCCAGGCTTTTCCCACCTTCATCACATGCCATTCACATTCTCATTCACTCTCAGTCACACTTTTACCACCTTCACATCATGCTGTCTGTCTGGATCTCTAGAAAGGCATAGAGTGAAGGGCTGAGCTTTGTGGCAAGTGCCGAGTGACTCTGGCACCCCTTAGTAATATGGAACAACATACAGAAGTCCACTCTTCCAGCAAGGTGTTTGCGTAAACACCACAGCTCAGAATGGTGGCAACATCAGCAGAGCCATCTTGGTCATAATGGAAGAACTCTTCTGTCTTTTGCTGAGTTTATAAGACACTGAAATCATTTTTTTTTAAATCCCTGAACTGGCCCATTATGGGAAGATGAGTAGAGAGCCAAGTAGGGAAATGTAGTCAGTCTTTCACATCCATGAGATCTGCGTCCATAAGTTCAACCAACTATGGATTGAAAATATTTTTTAAAAACTTTTCATCAACACCAGACATATACAGATTTTCATTCTAAATATAATTTCCTAAACAATACAGTATAACTACTATTTACAAAGCATTTAGACTGTATTAGATAATATATATAACCTAAAAATAATTTAAAGTATATGGAAGATATCCAGGTGTGGTAGTGCACACCTGTAATCCTAACGCTCTGAAAGGCTCAGACAAGAAGATCACAAGTTGGAATGTTCAAGCCTAGCCTGGGAAACCTAACAACTTAGTAAGACCCTATCTAAAAATAACAAAAATTTTAAGTAACTGGAGACAGATGTATTATAGCTCAGTGCAATGGCCCTGAGTTGAATCTCTAATACTGCAAAAAATATATATGTGAGAAAATTCATAAATGATATGCAAATATTGTACAATAGCAAGGTTCTTGAGCATCTTTGAATTTTGATTTTCATGACTGTAATGGAATTAACCTCCAGCAGATACTAAAGGATAATTGTATTTACTGAAACACATATGTAGAAATACACACAGGGAAAGATAATTTCTTCATACATAAGAATGGAATTAATCCCCAAAGTGTCCAAGAGCCAGAAGGCCACTGGGACTTTTAGGTAGATCCCTCCACTATCCTGTTCTGCCTATGTAACCAGCTCAAGTGTAACAGGCCAAGAAATGGGACTTTTATTCCTTTAGTCTGTGATTCCTACCTTGTCCATCCATGCATGCAACCACTGCATGGTGACCATCTGCTTCCCTTGAGTTCTTTGTGAGCAAATTCTAAAACATCTGTATAACCTTGGCATCTAGGATGTAGCCAGATACTAGGAAAATAATAAACAATTATATAAAAAGAAGACAGGAAAAATTGTATAAAAGGAAGACAGGGAAAAGAAAGAAAGAATATTTCAGAGCATTGACATATGGGCCCCAACAGTAAAAGATGGAAAAGCTTCTATATTTCTACAAAGATCATAGTTCCTTTCTCTTGCGATCAACTTTATAAAGTGATAGCAAAATTGTCATTAAATTTTTTTATCTTAATTACTGTTCACTGCCAAATGAATTTGGTAACAGACTCAGGGGAATTATTTGATTTAGTAGAATAATGCTTGACACTAGGATTCTAGGACTGGGGGGAGCTGTTTTTTGTTTTAGGTTTGTTTTGTTTTGTTTTTTAACTGTCAAATGGGTGTTTGTGGGAGCTTTGAAGGCACTGGATGTCTGGTCAGTGACACTCTTTGTTAGTATGGTAAATGTCTGCTATCAGATTCATTGCTGGCCCCTTTTCTGTCCTGTTTTGCATCAGAGGGGCTGATCCCTGTCAGTGTATTTCCCAAACACCCATTTTATCTGGCTTCTGCTTAAGTTTGACCAACAAGAGGCTTCAGCAGAACATAGGAGGAAGAAAAAACCTAGGTGTTCCTTTGGTTCCATCTGATTTTGGAGACATGGCAGCTGTATCTTAGTGTCTTTGGGGGTTTCACCTCCACCAGGAAGTCTATCCTTCTACAGTCTCTGTTTTCAAATCCTGGTTACGCCACTTCTGTTGGCTACCCTGGTCCTAGAGCTAGTAATGGTGCCCCGGTGATTTACAGCTCACCTAACTCATTGGCTCTTTTAGGGGTATCAACATCTTTGTAACAAGTTTTTTTTATACTGATTCCCCTCTTAGCTTACCTGGCATAGATCTGGCTGGAACCTGAACTATACAGCTGCCATTTTAGTATATGTGCTGCCGAAGTGAGCACAACAGCTACCATTTTATATGAGTCTTGCTTAGCTCTTACCACTGTGCATAATGATGCTTTAGGAGGGTCTTTTGGTTCAATCAGTTTCATAAACTAAGTCATAACCTAGCTGATGAAGGAGCTTAGGCCTCTGTATGTTGGTAAATGTACAATAATTGGCTCACCAAAATAAAAGTATTCTACTGTGTAGCATGTGCTAATTTCCATAGTGTAAACACTTCCAATCTGGCTGGGAATACTGTGGACATAATGTCAGTGAATGTGGATTCTGAAAGAGATCCTCAATGAATTTGAGCTCGCTAGATATCTGAACAGCAGCAACAATATGTGCTAATACAGCTGAATAGAGAAGGTTCTTTGGGAAAGTGCTAAATTTCTCCAACAAAAAAATGAAGAACTTGTGGAGACTGTAGAAAGTAGAAACAGGCCCAGGGGAAAGAGGAAGCAAGAGTGACCCAAAAAGGAAATGAGGAAAGAAATGCCAAAAGGGATATTGAGAATGATGTTTTAAGAGTTGGAATCTTTCCTCCAAGGGAAATGTGAAGTCAACAGGAAAGATCTTATCATTAACATGCTGGAAAGGTGGAATTATTTGAGAGGGGAAATAAAGATCTGGGAGTGCTGGCAAAGGTAGACCTACCCATGAACAGATTCCAATGGACCGTAGAGTGGGGTTGTTAAAAGGAGCCTTAGAGGTGATCCATTCCACTGTTAAATGTTATTGAACAGAGAAGGCAAATGAGCCTGAGAAATTCTTGAGCCACCAAAGGCATATTGCAGTAGAGCCCAGTCTAAAACTGGGGTTTTAGACAAGGCCATTCATTCAATTAATATTGCTTAGCACTGGAAACTGGTTGTGAGAGCAGCAGTCGTGATTGCTCTCTTCAAGGACCACCCTATCTAGTGGAAGATACAAGGATTAAATAGATCACATTTGTAACTGTGTTTTAATGTAATAAGTACTATAAAGTACTATATAGGATGCTTTTCTAGACCTTGCATAAAGACCTAATTTAAACTGAGGAGTCCACAAAGTATCTCTGAGGAATTCCACACTGAGCTGTGAAGGGAAAGAACAATACAAGATATGAAGTAAAGTTAAGGGTAAAGAGTATCCCAGAGAAAGGGACTCAGATGCTGTGCTTCAGGGTTTCCTCATAATGCCTCTGAAATGGAAAATATATTCTCTTTCCTCACCAGACAATCCTTAAACTTGTTAAAAACCAATAAACCTAAGTTATAAGTAAGATGATAAAAATTTGTCATAATGTAGGATGTTGAGTTTAGGTGTAAATCTAATTAGCTAACTAGCTGTTGTCCATAACCTTCAAGTGCCCATGCCTTCTCTTACTGGTTGCAGTAGATAGCACAGTCGCATGGGGTCCACATATTCCTGAACTAATGGCCCACTTTCCTCTCTACTTGCTGAAGGAAGTGCTGTGATCCATCTCTTCCCCATGGGCTTTGAACTCTTTCTCCCCAAAACCACTTCCCTCCTAGCCTGATCTACTGAGACTGAGAGGAGACCAGAAAGCTTACTATTATTTTCATTTCAAGAGAAACTATCACATTATGCTTCCTAATCTATAATTCTATTATTCTATTGTCAAATAATTGGAGCTGTGTTAATTTTCAGAGTTTTCCTGATCTTTAGTCCTTAACTTTGAACAGTGGAAATCCCATGAAACATCCAAGATAGATTTACTACAAAAACCACAGTAACAGGGACAAGGGGAAAAATGAGAATCGAGACCTACTATGTAAAGGTACAGAATCCCAATGACGAATGTAACTGTATTTGTATGCCTAGATTGTACCAATAACCTCAATTAAAAAAAAAAAAACCACAGTAAATTTCATTTTCCTCATCCCTAGATTAGATGCAGAGGTCAGCTTTGAAGGGAAGTACCTGCAAAGAAGAACACAGAATCCACTTACAGATGCTCTGGATCTCTCTTCTATAGCACCATCCCGGAGAGCATAGTGTTATAACCCTGTGGATAAGGCTGACAGGACTTTGCTGCCTTTTCCAAGAGGCTAAAACGCCAGCCCACTTAATGTCTTATGACTTTGCACATGTATAATTTCTTTCCAGACTCAGTTTCTCTTCTTTGTGATTTAGAATAAAAAATGATGGTACCATGGAATAATTCCTAAAGAATTTTGTTCAATTTAGAAAGACAGATATCAGGGATACCCAAGATTTTTGGTTATTTTTCTTTTCCATATTAAATTATTCCAAGTAGAGGTGATTTTTTTAATCAAAGTGGGGAAATCAGTAAAAATGTGCACACAAATCATTGCTTTTCTATTTTGCGTGTGGCATGACTGTGCACCCTTACATCAAAGGTAAGGGCTTTTCATGGGTATCTTTTAAAAGTGCTGAATCTTTTATCTGAGCCTCCTGATTCAACAGGCTGAATAGATGGGAATTCCCAGCATCTCTAGAGAAGAGTTTACTTCCTTTCCCAGGTTTCCCAATTTTTCCCAAAATCGCTTGTCATTGAGATTAACCTTTGCAGAAAGGCACCCCAAAGCAGAATACTCTGGAAGTATGAGAACTCGTTTAAGATGTCAGAATGTGGAGCTGGTATGTGACTCAGGAAGAATACACATCCAAGTTACAAAAAGGCCAAGGTTGCAAAATTCCCCAGAAGGCAAGAGAGCAGTTATTACACCTTTCCTACCACACTGTTCTGAAATCAGAAGACATTGACTGCATCACTTTGGGTATTCAACACTGAACACACAAACTCCTCTCTATGGAGTCCCTTTCTGGTTTCCACTAATCAAATATTCCAGAAACCAGCCCTCCCCCCATACCAACCCAGAGGACTTACTGATTGGATGTGAGAGGTATTGATTCGGATCTGGAGCTCCTGATAAATACCTGCTAGATTATTGATTTTTATTCAGTGTTCTATTCCCTAGTGCATTTGGCAGGTCCCAGAATTCTGTTCTCTTGTGTTTTTTTCTATTTTCTTCATTGTAAGCCCCTCCTCCACCAAATAAACCCTAACTTGGGTTTAAGACCTTCCTGGAAGATGATTCTAAAGTCTCCCTTTCTAGACCTTCACAACCCTCACTCTCATTCAAATGAGAGGATCACTAAAGGGCTCCTTGTCCTTGCCCCCCAGCAGACCCTCATAAATCCACAGTGAGTTTTTTTTTAATTAAAGCGTCCAAATAATTAATGATCAACTCCATTTGTGCCATTGAAAATCAAAATGTCACACGGTTGAAAAGACCCAACCAAATAATTCAGTGTACCCTATAAAGCTTTAAAAAAGCAGAGCCCAAGAGGCCTGCATGACTGGTTTCTGTGCTGTCTGAAAAGCTTGGTTGGGTTTTGGGGCACTTGATTAGATTCCAGGAATAATGTGCCCTGAGCACAAAGGGCTCTTTTGATTTGTCTGTGTCATAGCTCCTCCCCCTTCCCTCCTCACTTTACCTGGGATACACATTCTCCTTGTCTCCCAAGTTGGAAAAAATAACCCATGGAAGAGAGGAAAAAACAGCAGAGGGAAAATCAAAGGTGGGGGTGGGGTGAAATTCTGCAGTCCTCAGTCTGAATTTGGTTACTAAAGTCTGGTTATTCCAGAAGGAAGAGAAATCGAGTTTACACAATGTCTCTGACTAGACACTGTAAAAATATAACAAAAAGATGCTTCTTGTTTGAAATGTGGTCCCCTGAGTTATGGGAGGGGAGTCTTGTCTCCCATCAAGGACTTGCTAATTTCAGAGTCAGAGAGCAGCAGATTTCCAGTCCTGGATTTGTATGCTTAATTCAGGATTAATGAAAATCTCATAGATAGTGAGACCAGTGTATTGATTTTCCATAGGTACTAGAAGGCACTGAGAAAATGGTAGCCAGCTAAAGGCTAGTATTGTATGAGCCTAGGCCTGGGAGACCAAAGCAATGGGTCCAGTCCCAGGTATAGTGATGCTTAGATTTGCAGCAGGAGGCAACAAGCAGGTGGCAAGAAAAGGCTACTCAAGGTCTTTTCAACATTTTATCCTTCTAGCCTCATTTTCCCATTTAAAGAAGTTAACTCGTATAGCACCATCATCAGCACAGAGATTCTCTTTCAGATATTTATTGCTAGACAAATTTAGTGGTTTACCATAAGTCTGCTTACTTGAGCCCCTTTTGATTTATGCCAATAATATTGATAATATTTACAGATATCTTTGTAGAGATTGCATACATACATTAGTAGATGTATCACAATATTTGCCATCTTTGATGTTGTTATAAATTATATGTCATTTTTAAATATCTGTTGCTGGTATGTAAAACCACAATTGATTTTGGTGTATGGAATTTATACATAACAACCTCACCAAACTCACTTAGTGATTCTAATAATTTTTCTCTAGACTCTCAGTCTGTCTTCTCACCACCTGATTTTAACTGGTGGGAAAATAATATATTTTTTTAAGTTTCTTAGGTTGGCTGCAAGCAATAGAAGTGACTATGGCTAATTTTGATGTAAAGAGAATCTATATGAAGGCTTTAAAATCATTCTGCAAGGCACAGAAAAAGATGATCAAACTTTTGGACCTCAGATAAAATAGGGCCCAGAATAGCATTAGGAGATGAAGCCACTGTCTGTCCCAAGATGATCTGTGAATTTCACCCTTGTGTCACTTCTCACAATGTTATATTCCTCAAAGAGCCAGTTTTGTCCCTGTTTAGATCCAAACTTTGGCCATGTTTTCAGTAGGTTGAGAGGCCCACAAAACTGCATGTAATGTTGGAAGAGCAGGCCCGCCTAGGAAATACAAGACATTGTTATAAGAAGAGAGAATAAAGATGGAGTGAGAAAGCAACACATGACCACCACGTAGGATGTATAATTAGACTTTTCTGTCCCTTATGCATTTTATCAGGTATACCGATTAGCACTTAAAGTCTTGGTGATAATAATGGTGATGAAGAAGAATATAATCTTATATTCCTATCTAGCCACCAAAGGCACCTGGGTTCACTGGCAGTGACCCATGCTATTCATTTCTACAGGAAAATGTATGTATGAAAGCTCAGCTTCCCTGGGCTTCAGTCTAACTCCTTGTCTCTCATTATCATGTGTAGTGCTATTGAAATAGGTTTGACTGGTAACCAAATACATCATTTTCTATACTGTTTTCTTCCTCTATCTTTTGACTTTTTCTAATGGTAGTGATGACATGTTTACTTTGCTGTGGCTAATTTAGAATGAAAGACCTAGTATTTATCCTGATGCAGTCAGTAAGTCCATTGAATTCTCCCTACTTGTGAACTGCTAACTCTTGGCTTGAGTACACATCATATATAAAAGATGTTTGTGGGTTTCCTCGTTATTTTTAACCCATAAGAAAATGGATCTGGATCATCATGATCAATTTTCTTAAGGAGAGAATTATGATGAAAATAAAGTGAGGTCAAAAGTCTCCTGTCTTTGCCATCACTCTTCTCCATCTTTATTTATTGCCCTCTCTGGTTTTGATTAGCATGTTGAAAATCAGAGCTACAGACATTTTTATCCACACTCCAACTGCTGCCCTGATTTCTGTTCCAAGTTATGAAATTTAATCTAAACCTTAGAGGGGAAGCTGCAAACTGTAACTTTGAATTTCAGTTTACAGCATCTCCCTAGTTGATTCCAGGAATTGAGTTGGGAGGGGTCCTGGGAATTAAAAAACTACCACTTCCTTTCCCCAAAAGGATCTAAAAACATCTGAAACAAAACTCATAAATGCCATTTTCACATTATCCCAATTGAGAAGAACTGCAAGGGAACATCTCTTCTATCTTCCTGGCAACTGTTTATAACTGAGGGCAAACAGGAGAAGGTGTCTCTTATTCTTCAAGACCTCTTGAAAGACATTTCACAATTCCTGCTGGTCACCTGTTTCAAAATATAAGAACTGGATGCCAGGAAAATCTTTCTCGCATTCAAATACCAGTTCTTCCTTCAATTCAGAACATTCGGGTAATTAAAGTATAACATTTCAGTACTGGAAGACGTTTTAAATACCATTTAGTGTAGAGGTTACAACTGGTGACCCAGGGATTGAGACATATTTCACTAAGGCCACAGAAAGTTTAACTTTTTAGTTTTTATATTAGTTGCCAATACCTAGATACTGAGATAGTTCCTTTTTTTCAAAAGACAATAGCTGGTGTATCTGTAAAACTCAGAAGACATGGAAACTCTAAATCCTTATTCCCAAAGAATTGAGAGTGATCCTCTTAGATAAGAGTTGTAGAGGAATTAAAATAAACTCCCAATTTTATCATAGAACCTATCAGTCCCACTTACTTCATTTACCCTAAATAACTAGCTCTGCTGGCATCTAAGTTTGTAATCCTTGATTTTTAGTGATATAAAAAATGATTTGACTTAGGTGACCACGTGGTCATCGGCTCATATGTGGTGCAGTGGACTTCCCCTGTAGATCACTGCTTTCAGACTGAGCTATGCTGATCTGGATCAGCCAAAGAAGAAAATTATACAAAGTGGAGAGATGACATCATAAAAATCAAAGCTTGTAATTTTCATCAGTCTTATCAGTCTTTATACTCTTGGGCCAGCTCAGTCAGAAGCTAATAGAGCTGTCCCTTATGGAATATGAGGGAAGACTATTGGCAACACCAAGTAAGTAGCAAAGAAAAATTCAAGGAAAGATGGAAAGACTTACAAAAGACCCAAACTGAATGGTTTACTGCATGCATACATGACACACGTCTAATCCAAAAAGAAATTCACAAACTAAAAGTTAAAGGATGGAAAACAATATTTCATGCACCCCCAAAGCAAGCAGGCATAGCAAATTTATTCTTAGACTTCAAGCTAAAACTAATCAGAAGAGACAAAGAATGCCACTACATATTAGTCAGGGGACCAATTCACTCAGAAGAGATAATAATGATAAGTAAATTTGCACTGAATATTGATTCATCTGACTCCACAAAACAAACACTACTGGACATAAAAGATCAAATAAACATCAACACAATTACAGTGGGAGACCTTAATACTCTTCTCTCATAAAGAGATAGATCAACTAAACAATCCACAAAGAAATATCAGAGTTGAATCATACCTTCAAACAAATGGACTTAGTATATATCTACAGAATGTTCTACCCTACTATAACAAAATACATTGTTAACAGCAGCACATGAAACATTCTTCAAAATAGACTACACACCAGTCCATAAAGCTTCCTTAAATAAATACAAAAAAAAGTTATAAAATTTTCTATGAATACTATCATACCATAGCACACTGAAACTAGAAATTAATGACAAAAACCATGGAAATTTTACAAACAACTGGATATTAAATAACACACACCTTAATATGCAATGGATTACAGGAGAAATAAAGGAAGGAATTAAATGTTCCTAGATTCAAATGACAAATGTGTACAACATGCCAGAACCTATGTGACAAATATGATAGCAGTCTTAAGAGAGAAGTTTATTGTTGCAAATGCTTACATTAGAAAAAGAGAGTGAGTTCAAATTAATAAACAGTAGTGCACTTCTAGATCCTAGAAAAACAACAATCCAACCCTAACCTAGAATAAAGAAGGAAATCATAAAGATCACAGTGGAAATTAATAAAATTGTGACAAAAAATACAAAGTATCAATGCATCAAAGAGCTGGTTCTTCAAAATAATAAACAAAATGGACAAATCCTTAGCCAAAATTACCAAAAGAAGGAAAGAGAAGACCCATATTGGCAAAAAAGCCAAAATTACAGCAGACACTGCTGGAATCCAGATGATTATTAGTGACTACTTCAAAAAGATGCACTTTAACAAATTGGAATATATAAAAGAAGTAGGCAGATTCCTAGACACATGAATTATCAAAACTGAAGCAAGAAGACATAAAAATCCTGAACAATCCAGTAATAGGCAATGAAACTGAAGCAATAATGAAAAACCTATCAACTAAGAAAAGCCCAGGACTGGATGCGTTGACTGCTGAACACATCAAGAACTTCAGGGAAGATATAATGTCATTACCCTTCCAACTCATTAATGAAATTGAAAGGGAAGGAGTCCATCCAAACACATTCCCATAAGCTAGCATTATCTTGATTCCAAAATCAAACAAGAAAACTACAGAACAACCTTTTAATGAACATAGACCCAAAAATCTTCAATGAGATACTGCCAAACATAATGCAATAAAACATCAGAGAGATCATACATTATGATCAAGTATTCTTCATCCCAGGGATGTAAAGATAGTTCAACATACCCAATCAATAAATGTAATATATCACATAAACAGAAAAAAGAATGAAAGATCAAATTATCATCTCAATAGATGCAGAAAAAGTCTTTGGCAAAATCCAGCATCCAGGGCTGGGGTTTTAGCTCAGTGGCATCATACCTGCCTCGCAAACACAAGGTCCTGAGTTCAAGGGCTGGGGATTTAGCTTAGTGGCACCATGCCTGCCTCGCAAGTGCAAGGTCCTGAATTCAATCCCCGGTACCACAAAAACAAACAAAACAAATAAGATCCTAAGTTCAGTCCCCAGTACCAAAAAGAAAATCCAGCATCCATACCTTCATAATAAAAAAAAAAACCCCAAGGTAAATAGATGTAGGAAGATGTCATCTTAATCTGATAAAGCCATTTATGACAACCTATTGCCAACACCACATTAAATCAGGAAAAGCTGAAAGAATTCAGTGTAAAATCAGGAACAAGACAAGGATGTCCACTATAACCAGTCTTATTAAATATAGTAATTGAAATAATAGCCATTGCAATCAGGCAAAAAAAAGAAATAAAAGGGATACACACACACACACACACACACACACACACACACACACACACACATATATATATGACAGAAAGAGAGAAAATTATATATATGCA
>NW_022900928.1:117446691-117453838 GCF_012274545.1 Fukomys damarensis
ACACACACACACACACACACACACACACACACACACACACACACACACACACATATATATGACAGGAAGAGTTCAAATTATATTTGCAGGTAATATGATTCTTTACATAGAAGACCCAAAAAATTCCACCAAAAGACTACCAGAATTAATAACCAATTCAGTAAAGTAGCAGGATACAAAATCAGTAGCATTCCTGTACAACAGTAATGAACTCACTGAAAAATAAATTAGGAAAACAACATTATGTGTGATGGTATCAAGAAAAAAATAAATACTTAGGAATATACCTAACCAAGAGAATGAAACACCTCTACAATGACAAATAGAGTGCTCTGAATAAAGGAGGTAGAGGACCAGGGTTTTAGCTCAGTGGTGCCAACACCTGCCTCACAAGCTCAAGGACCTGAGTCAATCCCTGGTACTCAAAAAACAAAAAAACAGAGATGGAAGAAGACATGAGAAAATGGAAAGATATGTTCCGGGATATGCATAACCAAAGTTATCAAGATAATTATATTTTTAAAACTGATATACAGATTGAATATAATCCCAATCAAAATAACAAGACCATTATTTAAAATACTAGGAAAAAAACTATCTAAAATTTATATAAAATCAGAAGAGATTCAGAATAGCAAAATTAGTCCTGGGAAATAAAAACAAATCAGGAGACATCATAAGCCTAGATTTCAAATCATAATACAAAGCTACCATAAAACAGCATGGCGCTGGCACAGAGACAGGCATGTGGATCAACAGAACAGAACAGAAGAAGAAACAACCCCAGGCACATTAAGTCATCTGATCTTTGACAAAGGATCCAAAAGCATATGCTGGAAGGGAGATGATCTTTTTAATAATGGTTGGAAAATGAGTAATACGCATGCAGAAGGTTAGGCCTGGACCAATATCTGTCACCATGCACCAATAAGAAATAAAAATGGACTACAGACATTAATATTAAAACAGAAACAACCTGCTGAAAGATAGGATAAGTAAAACTCTTGAGGATGTAGGCATAGTAAAGAATTTTATAAACAGAGCCCTAATCTCATAAGAAATAACATTAAAAATCATCAAATGTGATTATATCAAATTAAAAAGCTTCTGCACCGCAAATTAATCAATCAAGAGCTACAGAATGGGAAAAGATGTTGCT
This sequence comes from Fukomys damarensis, assembly GCF_012274545.1. Lineage (NCBI taxonomy): Eukaryota > Metazoa > Chordata > Mammalia > Rodentia > Bathyergidae > Fukomys > Fukomys damarensis. Next base: position 117,447,851 of record NW_022900928.1, read on the forward strand.
ATCTACTCCACTAACTGAAGATTATTATCTAAAATACAAAAAGAACTCAAGAAAAAATGTCAGACCCCTCAAATGGGCCACTGAAATGAACAGATCCACCTCAGGAAAAGGACAAATGGCCAATAAATACTTTGAAGGTGCTCAAAATCTCTGGCTAGTAGAGAAATGCAAATTAAAGAATACTGAGATTTCATCTTCCTCCAGAAAGAATGGCTATCAAGAAAAAAATAAACAACAAATACTGTTGAGGTTTCAGGAGAAAAGGCACTCTTTTACATTGTTGGTGGAAATGTAAACTGGTTACAACCACTATAGAAATAAGTATAGATAGTCCTCAAAAAAAAAAAAAACTAAAGGCTAAAACTAGAAATTCCATTTAACCCAGCTATCCCCTTTCTGGATATCTCTCAAAAGATACAGGAGTACTACTCTGCAATAAAGAAGGATAAATTTGAGTCATTTGTAGGAAAATGGATGCACCTTGAAATCCCTAGCCTGCTGTCCTGTGCAGAGAAGAGTGGGTTTATGACTTCAGCCTCTTGCACACTGTGATTCACCTGCAGTCTCACACAGGGAAAGAGGTGAGAGCCTTTCTTCTCTGCCCCTGCCAGCATGTGGAGATCAGGAGACCTGGAATGGTATCTCTGTATGCAAATATCACATGCTTTCTCTTATAGGAGAAACCCAGTATATAAATAATTTTTAAAGTAAATGATAGACAACAGGAAACAAGGAAGTGAATCTTTCACAAATGGGAAGGGGATCTAGAAATGGTGAGGGAGAAGGTGAGGGAGATGGTGATGGAGAGAAGAGAAAGAGGAATAAAAAGAATCAAGAAATGTAAAATGCACGTACTCTCTCCCTAAGATGAATGTAAATACTTCAAACATGTAGTAATTAAATATATATATATATATATATATATATATACTACTTCTTTCTTTCCTCTTAAACTCTTTAAAATTTCTATAATTGCTTTCACTAAAAATTTTAATATAAGCGAGGTTTTCTGAGTATGTAAATATTATACCTAAAATAATATAAAAGGTAGAGGATAGGATATAGAGGAAGAAACCTATAGAATTGTTGGGTTTGCCTGAGTGGCATCATTAACTCTTAGTAGACTGTGAAGGTAAGATAGATGATAGATAGATAGATGATAAAGGGATGGATAGATAATAGGTAGATCAACCACTAAGACAGAAAAACTAATCTGTAACATTAAGTCAGTATAAATTAATTCAGAATACTAAAAATAACCCAGTGGTCTAAAATAAGGCAGAAAAAGAACAGAGGGACAAAAAACAAATGGTAATATAAAAAATAGTAGATGTAAATTCAGCTGTACTACTAATTACATTAAGTGCCAATGGCCTGAGAATTAAAAGAGAGATAGCGTGTAACCCAACAATCCCAGTCTTAGGAAAATGCCTGGGGAAACTCACACATGTGCACAGGGCACAGGAATAAGGCTATTCATGAGGACCCTGTAATAAGAACGACAGGAATCAAAATGAACATCCCTTAGGGGAAAAAAATGGATTAAAAATGTTTTATTCACACATGGAATCCTAAAAACAAATAAATATGAAAAAAATGTTCAGTATAAATAAATCTTTAAAAGTTAAGCACAAGAATCAAGTAGCAGGATATACAAATGATATTTTTTATTTAGCATGGGTTTGAAATCAGAGCTAAATAATTTTAAGAATATAGAAGAGAGTAGACAAATAGATCCAAGAATGATAAATTTAAAAATCAAATACTGTTGTCTCTACTGAAATATTTAAGAATAGATATGGATTGGTCCAAGAAGTTTCAAAGGCACTAGGACATTTATTGCACTTCTATGCGAGTCTGTATGAAAAATTTTGTAATTTTTAAAAACTGGAAAGGAACTTGGAGTCCCAAAAATGGCTGCTTGGCGAAGGATGGAGACTTCAGTCATAATGAGCGTCCAGTCGTTCTTGCTGAATGCCCTCAACTGTTTTGACTTCTGGAGGGGCGGGCCATGATTACAGCTACGATTAGGTGACTCACCATAATTATGTTTTGTTGAAATTGAATTTATTGAAGCATGAATCATACTGCCCAAGTCCTACCTAATTGCTCCAAAACTGTGGATGGGAAGGATGGCAGGGTAGTTTCCCTTAGAGGTCATTATAGAAAGAGTGTGTGCACACGCATGTGCATGCACATGCACACCCCTGTACACTTTGCCACATTCACACTGCAGAAAGCCTGCAGCGCAGCCCGGCCTTTACCATGACACCAAGTCAGCAGGGAATCTTTGCACATTTAACTGTGATTTATTCTGCCTCCCTCCCTATTCAGACTATGAGCAACTTGGCATTAGGCTCTTTGGCTCCCTGGGGGTCCCTATGCTTCAGGCCCTTTCAGGAATTGGTGTCTCAAAGCTGCTGACTTGCAGACTGGATTCACTTCTTCCAGCCGACTCCCCACTGCTCAGCTGGAGACTGAAGGATGCCCTGAGAGCTGTGTGCCCCTGCAGAGCTATGATTCCAATCAACACGGCCTCTTGAGAAGGCAAACAGCAAACCCGAGGCTACAGATAAAAGCGCCCTAGCCTGCTGTCCTGTGCAGAGAAGAGTGGGTTTATGACTTCAGCCTCTTGCACACTGTGATTCACCTGCAGTCTCACACAGGGAAAGAGGTGAGAGCCTTTCTTCTCTGCCCCTGCCAGCATGTGGAGATCAGGAGACCTGGAATGGTATCTCTGTATGCAGGAAGTGAACAAAGAGGATGGACTTTTTTCTACAGCAGGACTTTTTGCATAGTATGCACGAGTAAGGGCTAACCGATTAGTTTTTCTACCTGACAATGAGTTGCAAAGCCAGACTCCATCATCCTTATGGCGGTAAAAATAAACCCTTACACTATTTTTGAGGTAGAGGTTTTTGAAATGTTTTATTAGCACATGTTTGTGACACGTAACAAATACATTCATTTTAAGGAATTGGTACATATAAATGTCTCATCTTGATCCTTTTTATTTATTTTCCCTACCTTCCTTCTTGTCTACCTATCTCAACAACTTCATGACGCAGATGTCTTTTCTAGCCACATGTTGCAGATGAAGAAACTGAGGCAACAGAAGCTTACATAACCTGTTCACATTCACATAGCTAAAAAAGGAAAGGGCGCAGACCAACTCAGGCCATCTGTACTAGATTGTGTTTTTATCCACTCCTCCGCATGTCTTGCACAGGGTAGATAAGGTTCTGGGTGCTCTCCGAAATCACCTGACCTAACCGCAAAACAAATCCCATTTGACAAATGAGTAAACTGAGACTGAGGGAGGCAAAGTAACTTCTGCGAAGATGAAAAGATTTTACAAATAGTAAGTAGCACAATCAAGATGGGGAACCAGTGCCTACTGTCACATCTCCCTCTTTTAGTTCAAATGACAGGCTGGGTATGGAAGCCTATGCAGATTAGGAATGCATGAAGCCTCATGCCTACTATGGGGCAAGTCCTTCTGTGTTGCTTCCTGATCCTGATAGTAGATGCTCCCAGCAGGTTCATGGACTCCCCCATCGACTTCTGACTTAGACTGAGGCTTGATAGTCAAGTTCTTTTTCTCACTACTGTATCTTCTCCTAAAATCATTTCCTCAACTCCATCATGAAACACTAGTAGTGAATCTGAGGTTTTAAATGCCACTGATTTATCCGTCTTTAATCTTTAACCTCTACTTACAAAGTACACTATTAAAGAATAAACATTCCAGGGAAAATAAAATATTTTAAACTCATGTTGGCAAACTTTTGGGGGTGGGGTGGCTAAGCTAATAATAAGGAATTCCTGGGTTTAGCCTCACAAGAGGCTTTGGGGGAATAGAAGAGGCGGTGAGAAGCAGTGATGAGTTTACAGGCTTCCTTCACTGCTTTACTAATTGCCCATTTACACCAGAGACAAGTCTTTTGTCCTTTTCTTTCTAGTTTGTTCTTTTTTGAATATCAAGACCCAAAGCCAGCAGATGAAAGCAACTCCAAAGATGATTGTAGACATGAATGTTAAAAGCCAGCTCAGTTCCATTACTGTTGTGACCAGCAAACCTGAGACCCCAATCACTACATAATTTAGCCAGCTAGACTATCAGAGCCAATAATAAGACTCAGAAACAAGGGTCCTGATAAAATCAACAGCCTCGAGCAACAAAAGGAACAGCCATACATCCAGTCTTTTGGAATTGTTTTTTCAAAAAAAAGCACAATATTTTTCAGTAGCACCACAATGTCCTTCACACACAATAGCCTAAGGGTTGTGGGTAGAGAAACACTGATTTGAGTCAGAATCTCTGTACCTGAGTCACATCCTTTCAGGCCCTCAACTTCCTGAAATGTCATTTGAAAAAAAATCACACAACATTTCTTATAATTTTATTTTGAGCACAAGACAAAACATGACATTTGAAGCACCTATACAGCTTCTGGTCCACTTTTGGCACTCAGTGGATGCTTTGTTATTGTACCATGATTAGATTAAGGAGTATTTAGGATACTTGAGAACCTTAATTTGATTTTTCTACCACAATACACTACCATGTCCTTGTCTTTTTCTTAATTCTGCACACTTTCATAGTGGAGTCTTCTATTCCCACTCTTCCTTTTTTGCAATCTTCTAGTTTAGGATCATTCCTTGACCCAACAAATTGACTATTGATTTTGTCATCTAGAATGCAGAGGATAATAACAGTCTTTCTATCTCTGAGTTCTATGAACACTCATTTATCACACCTCAGATTTCAACTTTTCCCTGTTCACCAGAAAGCCATATATAGAATAAACCTCTTATACTATTGGTCACTATAATTGCTATCCTGATACTCATCTCCTTGAAAGTTATTCCATCCTAACCTCTCCTATTACTCTTTCCTTATTACATCTCCTCTCTGTGATAACCTCTGATTCCTCCAGTTTCTCTTCTTACATCACACACTGAACCACCCATGTTTGATACATATCTACCTGCTTTACTTTCTGTGACTGGAAAAATGGCTGTATAACCCTATTTGAAGAAAGCCCTGGGAAGAAAATAGCATCCCATCAAGGAATTAAATCTGGTCTTGTTGAAGTAGACCAAAATAAAACTTTAAACTGTGGCTATATAACTTGCAATACAAAGCTCAGACCTGAATATTAACAACACAGAAATATCCTCAAACATTTTTATATGTAGATGATTTTATGTAAAGTTGAGGGAAAAGAAGGCCTAACATGAATATTTCCTCATTACAAAAAAGATGGAAGCATACTACATGTTTCAGTGAATAAAAGATAGAAGAAAGTCCAAGAAGTTTATGGAAATAAGTACCAGGGAAAGCAAGAAGTCAGGAATGGAGAGGGCCTTAAATGTATAGTTTGATTCTTCAGCAAAAGGAACAAAGCTAGAGCATCGCAATACCTGATTTCAAAACATGTTATAAAACAATAATAACAACATTGTGCTGGCATAAAAACTGATCTGACAGGTGGACAAATGGAACAGAATGGAGGATCCAAAAATTAATCCACATACTTACAGCCAACTCATTTTTTATAAAGATACCAACACCACATATTGGGGGAAAAAAAGACATTTACTTCAATAAACAGTTCTGAGAAAACTGGATAGCCATTGCAGGAGAAGGATTTAGATACCCTCTCCACCATATACAAAAATCAACTCAAAATGGATCAAAGATCTGACACTAAGAAGTTACCAGAAGAAAACATAAGGGAAAAAAAAAACACTTGAAGACATTGGCATAAGCAAAGATATTTTTTTTTATTGAGTTTATTGGTACATTTAGGGATACAGTACAGTTACATTCATTGTTGGGATCATGTACCTTTACATGGCAAGTCTTGATTCTCATTTTTTTCCCCTTACCTCTGCCCTCCCTTCACCCCCTCCCCCCTCCCCATCTACAAACACTTTATTTTCATCTTTTCATTCTCTCACATTTTTTTCTTTTCCCTTTTT
>NW_022900928.1:117454359-117561141 GCF_012274545.1 Fukomys damarensis
TGTTGTTTTCATCTGCATCTCTCGAATGACCAGTGATGTGGAACATTTTTTCATATATTTTCTTGCTGCTTTCACTTCTTTGTATGAGAAATGTCTGTTCATTTCGGATGCCCATTTTTGGATCGGGTCTTTATATTTGGGGGGACTGATTGTTTTGAGTTCTTTATATATCCTTGATAATAGTCCTTTGTCTGAGGTACAGCTGGTAAAAATTTTTTCCCACATTGTAGATTGTCTCTTAGTTCTGCTAATGGTTTCTTTTGAAGTACAGAAGCTTTTTAGTAAGATGAGATCCCAGTTGTTGATTCTTTCTGCTAGTTCCCGTGCTACTGAGGATTTGTTCATAAAGTCTTTTCCTATACCAATGTCTTCCAGAGTTCTGCCTAACTTACTTTCCAGCAAGTTTAATGTTTCTGTTTTAATATTTAGATCTTTAATCCATTTGGATTTTAATTTAGTGCAAAGATATTTTATTATCACCTCAAAAACACAGAAAATAGAAGCAAAAATAGACAAACTGAACTGTATCGACTAAGAAGCTTCTACACAAAAAAGGTTACAACGAACAGAGGTAAAAGACGACCTTCCCAATAGAAGAAGGTATTTGCAATCTATCCATCCAACACAGGATTATCATCCAAAAATAACTCAACAGCAAAAAATAAGCCAATTAAAAAGTAAGAAAGTGGTATAGATAGACTTTTTTTAAAAAAGAGACATGAAAAAGGCCAAAAAGGATATTTCAAAATCTCAGTATCATTAATGATCAGGGAAATGCAGATCAAAATCAGCACGAAACATCATCCCACCCCACTTAGAATAGCTAATACCAAGAAGACAAATAAATAAATAATAAATAAATAAATGTTGAAAGACTGCGGAGAAAGTTGAATTCTTACATACTGCTGCTGTAAATTAGTGCAGCTATTATGGAAAACCATATGAAGTTTCCTAAAAAAACTAAAAATGAACTATTGCATAACTCAGAAATCTCACTATTGGGTATACATCCATTGGAAATGAAATCATTATATCAAAGAACTACCTTTAGTCTACTGTTTAGTAAAACAGTATTCACTGATATAACATCAACAAAGAAGCTCATCAACAGACAAAGAAAATGTGATATATATGTACAATGGAATACCATCCAGCCACAAAAATAATGAAATTCTGTCATTTGAGGCAACAGCTGGAGGACATTGTGTTAAATGACAAAAGCCAGGCACAGAAAGATAAGTGCTGCTAATTGTTAATCATTTGTGGAAGTTCAAAAAGTCAGCTTTATAGAAGAGGAGAGTGGAAGAGTGGCCATTAGGACTAGGAAGGGGAAGCAGAGAGGAGAGAGTTGAAATAGAGAAAGTACAAGAAAAAAAACAGGAGGAATTACTTCTAGTATTCTATAACACAGTAGGGTAATTATAGTCAATAAAAATTGATGATACATTTTTAAATATATTTGTATTGGTACATTTTAGGTATACAATACAGTTACATTCATCACTGGGATCTTGTACCTTTATATGATGTATTTTGGTTCTTATTTTTTCTCCATTCTCCTAACCTCCCTTCCTCCCTCCACCCTTTCCTGTTTAGAAAGAATTTGTTTCCATTTTTTTCCTTTTCTTTTATTTTTTTCTTTTTCCTTCTTACTTTTCCCCTACCCTTTCCATTTCTCCAATACCTTTAAACCTTTTCTTCCTGTTACACAATATCAATTATACTTTTTGACCCTTATTTACACTTTTAGTTTATCATACCAGAGAAACTACATGATATTTACATGTGTACAAATGACATTAAAAAACTATTCACAGAATTAATGATAGAAAACTTCCCAAAAGGAGCAAAAAATTATAACATACAGATAAGTGAGGCATATAGGACTCCAACTAGCCATGGTCAAAAAAAATCTACATATGGACATATAATAATCATTATATGTGTTAAAATAACTAAAAATATTAATTCAAAATTTTCCAACACATAGAAATGATAAACATTTGAGAAAATGAAACATTAATGGTTCTGATTTGATCATTACACATTAAATACATATATCAGATTATTGTACTTTACTTGATAAATATGTTCAAATATTGTCAATTCAAACTTTAAAATTTAACTGGCCAAAGTTTTATCAGCACTACCTTAGTCATAGCAAGAACGTTACTTTCTGAGAGTACAGATTCACTTCAGCTTCACATGTTTATGTGATTTAAATTACAGCAGTTGTTTAAATCCATACAGCTTCATAATAGGACTGTGGCCCAGATATTGTTCTTTTAGAAATCATTTCTGTCTGTCATCACCTCATCTCCTTTCTTCATCTCCAACAATGACACCTTGATATGCCCTAATTTATAACATAACTTACAACATCTTCTCTATCCTTCACCCTCATCTTCACTCCATATCTAAGCCCTGCCAACACAAAAGTGGGACAGAATGACCACAATAAATTTAGATGTATTCTTTGTGGTGTATGACAGTTAACCCAAGACAATCCATTTGCAAAAATGCATTATAAATCTCATTCTACTTTTCATCACCCAAATTGGCCAAATTAGTATGGTGGAATCATTTGTTCTCATCTAGCTGTCCACAGGATGTGTGGACTTAACCAAGGTTTCTTAGAATTTTATCTTCCCTCCAACTCCATAGCCAATTTTCCCATTTATTCACCCCAGATGCCTGAAGTAGACTCTTAACTTGTATTCTCATTGTCCTCTTCTCTTTCAGCATCTCCAGTCTAAATTACTTAGATTCTGGACCACATTTTCGCCACAAATTGACAAATAGTCATTAATATGCTACCACATATTAAAACAGAGAGAAAGCGAATGCCTTTGATGTAAATATATGAGACAGTGGTTCCTAATGAATAAAATATCAGCATCTCATGAGGAAAGCATTTGAGTAGAATTTGGGTGCATTTGATGGGTTGAGGAAGCTTCGTGTTGTATATTGGGGAAGAGACCACTAAAACTCTATCACCACACTAACTGGGAATTTAGAGCAATCTGTACCAGAGACTAGAAGGTCTAAAACTTGGACACCAGAAGATCAGGTATCACTCTTCATGATCCTATATACAATCACTTCCAGACAAAGGGGAGGTAGAGTAGCTAGCTGGACTTGAACTATTATTTTTAATATCTGGGGTTTGGCAAACAAATGCATTGTTCCTGTATACTTTTCCCCCTTTATTTAAAACCTATGTGTATTAGAAATGAAATTTAATCCTTATAATCCTGACTGACTTGTATTTAACCCATCAAAATTAAATTTAATCCTTATATTCCTAATTGACATATTTAACCAGTCAAAATCCATGTAGGTGAGAACAATTGGCTCTCCACTAGCCTTCTGAGCCTTGAGAAATAAACTACCTGGCTATGTCTTTTCTTCGAATCTCATAAACCACAATGAGGAGCTCTTTTTAGTGGCTCTAGTTGAGAGACCCAGATAGGAGTTTGATTTGGCCCTCAGATTCTGCCCACAGTCAACAAATTCTACCTTTGTTCAGACACATTTCCACAGCTTGTGTTTAGCTCTTGATGGTAACCTAAAGCTCACAGACTTTAAGACTTTATGTCTCATGAACAGTCAAGAAATAGGGACTAAGATCCAGCTCCATATATGTGCTGAGTGCTATGCATGTTCCTGTCACTGGGTCTCGACATCTTCACCAGCGGTGAACCCCTCCACCGTTTCCCTCTGCTACAGCCTATGTAGGAAACATTGTCTTTTTGCAGAGTGGTGGAGAAATATGGAAACAGTAAAAGATCAGTAAAGAGAATCTTATAAAGACAAAGAGAACATTACTGATAGCATGGATTATGGAAACATGTAGAATATGACTGAAGTTCACAGTCTCCACGCTCACCCAGAAGAGTATCTTTATACTACTTCAAAACTAATGCAAAAATGGATATTACACCTGACCATCTTACTTACCTACATCTCTAAGGAAAAAAGGAAAAATGAGTCATAATTAATATATCATCAATTATTATCCAAATTTGGATTTTGTTTTCTCTTTAACAATCACTGGCAAATTCAGATATTTTCAATCTTTCTCTGCCCTTGATGAATCTCACCAACATACAGGAAACAGGGGCAGAGAACAATTTATGTACTGCCCACTTCCCTATGTAGTGTAGAAGCCCACTTCTACCATTTATCTTGTGCAACTGGATAAATGGTAGAAGATGATCCTGACCAGCTCACAGATAATCTGCTCACAGATAAACAGGATCTAGCTCTTCTCTCTGCAGCACAACCCGAGGCTTAAAGTCTCCTGACTTGTGCCTACCACATCCCCAGCCTTGAGTTTCATTAAAAGCTGAGCTTTCATATATGTTGTTCCTGGGGCTGACATTCCTCCTGGCTCCTCAAAGCTTTCTAAGGCTTTTCTGCTGAGTCCTACAACAACATGTGAAGGTGAAAAGGAAGACATGAAAGTGTTTCTTCCCTACTTTCTATAGACACCATTGTGTTATTATTTATGCCCCAGAATCCTACTCTGGGGTACATGGCTATTATGCATTTACTGACTTAGAAACTTATAAAAGTACAATTTCCAGTGGAACTGTGGCTTTTATTGTTTCTTTCTGATCTCTGACCAATTTAGAACATCTAAAGAGAAAGGCCTGAAATTTCTTTTACCAGTTACCCCAAATGGAAAAAAAATGATCATTTGTGCTCCAAAGAGAGAAATGAAATTTAGATTTTGAAAACTTCTGACTTGAAAGAGACTATTTATGCACTAGACTTTAATGGGATGCAATGAAGTTAAAAGCTGAATTCCCACATTATCCATAACGTGAATTCTTCATCCTGAATTGCCCCCTGACAAGGGAGCTTTGATAGGAAGAGTTTGAAATTGAGTACATGTCACTTCAAATCACAGGTCTTACCTTTACTACCCATATCTCCTCATTTGTGTGAACAAATTTAGATTTGTCATCTATAAAATATGAAAAAGAGGACATTTTTCCTAGGGTTGTCATGAAAAGTGAAGGGACCATGTGTGGAAAGTGCTTAGTACAAAACTGACAGAGTAGATGGGAAAATCATAACTATAAAATACATAACTCAAAAATTTTTCTATTTTTCCTGGTATTTTCAATGGTCACTCCTATGAATTAAAGATTGAAAGTTACTATTGAAAGTCAAATAGTCAGGCATGGTGACGCACGCCTGTAATCCCAGCACTCAGGAAGCTGAGGCGGGAGGATTGCTGTGAGTTTGAGACCAGCCTGGGCTACATAGTGAGTTCCAGGGCAGTCTGAACTACATAGTGAAATCCTGCCTCAATAAAACAAACAAACAAAAAAGGAAAGTCAAATATATTACCTAAATGAAAGAACACAAATATTTTCAAGTGGTTACCATCTTAGTATATATTAGTGTATATCCTCACTCTCTGATGTAATAGCAACAAGCTAGAGGTAGCTTATAAGAGCTGGAAGGAAAGTCACAAGTGAATTGGAACATGGTACACTGGGAAAGTAAATTCAAGTGGGCACTTAGTTGTTGATAGCCCAGGAAGTCAGGATGCCAGTTGAGAATGAGGAGCCAGAAGAAAGGAAAATGGCAGAAGAGATGAGAAGGTCTACATAAGGTCAAATTTCACAATTTTTCCCGGGAACCCAGGAAATAATCAAAGATTGTCACCACCTATTTATGCTTGCATCACTAACATATTACCTTCCCTAGGGCAGCAACTGTTTCTTCATCTACAATTCTACCTGTAGCCCTACTGCTTCATAAAGCTTCTCATAGCATTGCACATAGCAAAAGGAGAATTAATTTGGTGGATGAAACAGAGACCTGTGGGAGTTCTAGACACCATAACCAATAGGTATCATTCCCAGTCCTCATTAAGCAGGTCATTGTATTGCTCTTCTATGGAAAATACAAAGTAATAGAGTCCCCATTCAGAAACATTACTGACTCACAGCCTAAATTATGAATGTTGCCATACATTCCTGCCTCATCAAGAGGGAGAGAAGAGGCAATGAAATTCTGGAAGTATCATAGGTATCTTACAAGGCTTGGATTCATGGTACATTGATGACTTTTCTGGAACCTGAAAGTTTTGCTGAACATATTTTAATACAGGTGCTGCTTGAAGCAATGTAACAGTTGGTTAAAATAATAACCCAACCAAAATGCCTAAAAGAAAAAAATCTAGGCAGTGAGATGTCTGTCCACTAATATTTCTGTAATTCTTTGGCTGGTGATTTAGCTCAGTGGTGCCACCACCTGCCTTGCAAGCCTAAGACCCTGAGTTCAAGACCCAGTACCAACATATATATATATATTTTTTCCTGGAATTCTAGAAGGCTACACCTCTGTATGGGGCTGTGTGTGCTCAGGAAAGACCTACAAAGGCCCTGGATGATCCTGAGGCTTTGTGAAAGCAAGAAATAAGTGGAAATAATGTAAATATCCATTGATCAATGAATGACAAGCACAAGCAGCATACCTATACAATGAAATAAATATTATTTATCCTCAAAAGGAATGAAGTACTGATACATACTATGTTGTAGTTACTTTTCTTGTTTCTGAGAAAAAATACCCAACACTCACAAGTTAAGGGAGGGAATGTTTATTGTAGCTCACAGTTTTTAGAGGTTTAAGTCCATAGTTGCCTAACTCCAAGACAACGTGGCATGGCAGACATGCACCACAGAGGAGAAACAGTTTATGGTGGGCAGAAGGTAGCAAAACAACAGGAGACTTCGCAGCCTTTTTCTGCCCGTTTACCAGGAGTAGGGTGGTGCCAAACCAATAAGTGGACTGATTTAGTTACCACACATCCTTAATTCAACATCACACACTCTAGATTCAGCCACCATTGAAAAAGTCCTACCTATAACCACATGAGGCTTTAGGGAGAATCTAGACACAAACTATAACATACTACAGCAGGGATGTACTTGAAAAGTTTATGCTAATTGAAAGGAGAAAGATAAGCATTGTATGGCCTATTTATATAAAATAACAAGAATAGGCAAATCCACAGAGACATAAAGTAGTGCTTTAGAGAGGCTAAGAGACAGGAACAATGAGCAATGACTGTTAAATGTATAATAAGGTCCTTCTTTGTCCAACTTATTCTCTGTGTTTCTGTCATCTTTCTAAACCTATTTGATCTTATTGCTCTTGCACCAACCTCTTTGACTTCTCCCAGCCTACAGAATACATGCCAAACTCTTTAGCAAGTCTTCCAAAATGTTCACAAGCAAACTTTTGGATGATGCAAATGTTCTGGAATTGGGTAACAGTGATGGTTGCACAATATTATGAATAGACTAAAAGCCACTGAATTGTATATTTTAAAGTGATGTTTTTGTGTTATGTGAAATTTTATGTTGTGCAAATTATATCTTAAATCTTTTAAATCTGGGAATAGGGTAGCTTGAAGTATTTCTCCTCAATCTGTCACTTTTCATGCCAGCCTCTCTGGGAGCAGGCATACTCTTCTTTGTCTAATCTCTCCTTCATAGCTTCAATTCTCACTGGGCTCCAGCCACAATATGTGTCTGCTCTTCACCCACGGGCCTAGATGTGTTAATGACTTCCCATTGCTGCTATCCTGTGAGAACTTCAATTGTAGTTTTAATCCTATCAAAACCCCTGGAAGTAGCTCTTTCCTTAAAGTCACAAACTATCTGATTGAGTTCTGTTTCTTGGTGGGAATTTGGCCAATATTCAGGTGTTTCCAACGGATAAAGGAGCCAAATTTTTTGAAGATTTAATGCTCTGGAATGAGCTTCAATGGAAGATGAATATTTACCCCCCAGCCCAATTTTTACTCTCTTGGAAAAATTCATCTCTTGCAATGGCTTCAGCTATCACTTCTATAATGATGACTACTCACTCAGCTTAGGATTTTTGTCTCTAAATATATTCCCTAGTAACCTTTATTATTGATGTTTTCCCATGAATGTGTAATAAAATAAGTAAAAGGTGGAAAGCTTATTTCTTTGTTTTAGGGAAAGGGACTATCATTCATCCATTATGCAAAATTGATCCTTGAACATCATCTTCAACTTCACACTCTCATTGTCCAAATGGAGATCAAATAGTACTTAACCTTCAGAGATATTTATGAAGAATGTGATTTTTCAATTCCCCTACTCTTATTGTCTTAATTTTGTACTTCTATAGGTCTTCTCTAATACTAATTTCTTCCTTGTCCAAGACAGTCTCCATTTCTGCCATCTTTGCAGGGACCAATTTGATCATATTGCTTCTCTACACGAATTTCCTCAACATCTCATGACCTTCATAACAATTTCCAGACTCTTTAGTAAGGCATCGAAGCCTTCATAAGCAGAATGCTGTCCGTCTTTCTAGCTCCTCACTGACTTTCATAATCCTATGTCAATTTCCCTTTCTCTAAACATTTCTTACTTTCATATCTTTGTGTTTTTATCTATATCATTGCCTCTGAACATGAAAACACCAACACTGTTTATTTATCTGATGAAATATTCATCCTCGAGTTCTGAAACAATTCACTTACTCAACAAAACATCACTGAAAACATAAAATGTGGCAAGCACTCTGATGGGTGTATAATGGTGAGCAAAACAGACCCAGTCTCTGCTCCCACAGTGCTCAAAGTCTAGTGGGTAAATGAATGTGAACTCAATAATCTCTTAAATCACTCCATAACCATAATTGTGAATAAGAGCCATGAAGGAAAATTATAGGGTGCTATATCAAGTCTTCTCCAAAGCTCACTGAAATCTCCCTGGCAAAGGTTACTCATTCTCCTCTGGGCTCCCCTAGCACTGTATTTAACTGATGTTTTATCATGTCTGCCCCTGGAGAATTTGAAGCAGAAACTGTTCTATATTTTAATCTTCAGCGTCAGGCAACTTTTTGGAACTGACATAGATGAATAGTACATGCACAGGGATGACTAATTAGATAAATAAGTGAATAAAACAGCTTTAAACAAAAGACTGACTGAAAATATTGGGAAACAATGACAGCAATAGTTCTAAGAGTTCCAAAGTTTTCTTAATTAGTATACAAATCTTCAAAGTTTTTCAAAGAAATATATCTCTCAAGAAATTGTGTTGATTTGCTTCATTGACTCATTGTTATGCTTTATCATCAAGCACTACCCTCATAGAATGTGTTCGTCTGGGCTAACTTCTGCACGATGGACATTATAAATATAGAAAGACAGTTGTGAATCACAACTTGCATAGGCGTGGACCATTCCAGTGTGTTTTTACTTTTAAACTAACTCTTTATACCTTCTAATTCATCTATTTTTAGCATTTTCTTTCTCTGTGTTTGGACTGATATTTCATCTGAACCACTGGGATGAAAACTGTAGACATATGACACATCATCTCTAAATATTTCACAATTTGCCTCCTTTGAACAAGAACACTTTGCATCAGAGCCATAATATCATTATCATTCAAGAAACTTAACATTGACCATAATATTGTTATATTCAAAATTTGTCCAGTATCACAACCATATCCTTTATGGTTATTCTGAAATCCAATAGTAAATCCAATATCATAAATCACAGATACTTGTCCTTCCTCCTTATTCTTCATTAACAAATCCCCCATTTTTGTCTTTCTTTAGATTGTTTTGTAATACCCAGCCTGATCTTTTATAGCTAGTCTCACAAAATTTTGATTTTTTAATGTTTTTTTATATTTGTTTTTATTGACAAATAAATTATGATATATAACCTGTTTTGAAATAAGTATTCATATATATATATCACTTGTATATCATATATATCATGGAATGACTACAGCCAGCTAATTAACATAGCTATAAATATATCTTACTTTGTCATAAGAACACTTACAATCTACTCTCAGCAATTTCAAAAGCAAAACACATTGTTATTCACTATAGTCATTATGTTGCACAATAGACTTCCTGAACTTATTCTGCCTGTCCAATCAAAACTCTGTACACTTTGACTAAAACAGCTTCAAATCTCCTGCGGGCTGTGGTAACCACCAGTCTCCTCTCCGCTTTTATAAATCTAATATTTTTTTAGATTCCACATATAAAGGCAATCATGAAATATTTGCGTTTCTGTGCCTGGTTTATTTCACTTCACATAGTGTCCTCTGGGTTCATCCATGCTACTACAAGCGACGAAGTGACAAGAGACAAGATTTCCTTCTTTATATGGCCAAGCAATACTCCATTTTGTGTATATATTACATTTTCTTTATGCATTTATCTGTCGATAGCATTCAGATTGTCTCTATTGCTTGACTATTATGAATAATGCTGACATGAGCATGGAGATGCAGATATCCCTGACATACTGATTTCATTTCCTCTGGATATATGCCCAGTAATGGAATTGCTAGATAAAATGGTAGTCCTAGTTCTTTTTGAAGAAACCCCATACTACTTTCCATAAAGACTATATTGTTCTATCATATTTGTTTTGCTTAAACATACAAGTTCTTTTTTCATATCTTTCTCAGTGTATCATACTGAGAGGCAATTAACACAAGACTATCCCATTATGGATAAAGCTTTTGATTACTACTTAAGATGAAGCCAAAACGATTTTTCCAATGTAGAGATGCATTTTTCTCTTGTAATTAGTAATTAACTTGTGAGGTTAAACTATAGAAATATGTGTATATCCTGTGGCCTGGCAACAGTCACCAAATAATTTTAGTATCCATTGTGGTACTTGCCTACATGAGTCAAGACCAGCAAAATGATTGTTTCCTGTCACTCTTTCTATGTTCTGTCAATATTCCTTTATAAAGAGTTATTCATCCTCTCAGCTGAATGTTTTCTTTACTCATTTTATTTTTAAATGACATATTTTAATTCAGTGTGCTACAAAGCATAATACCATTATTCTTTTGATGCTCAATTTGTCCCTAATTTGGCTAGCAGATTTTTTTTCAAATTGGATCTGAGATGTGATAAAAATATACAGTGAATGCTTAAATTTTGCCAAGGCATTACAGTGAAACACATAGTGCCATTAACCTCCACCAAAATACTCCCCCTCACTTTGAACACATTTAACCCATCATTATTGCCATTATTTCTGAAACTGTACTAAAAGTCTTCTTTCATGTCTTTATGAAGTAGGATCAAAACTATGGTGACTGAAGCTGTCAATTGCCATTCAACAGAAAGGCAGGTTCATAAGAATATTATGTGTTCTCATTCATCCTATTCACCAGATTTGGTATCATTCAACTTTTGCTCTTTCCCAAAGTCAAAACAACCCTGAAAAGTAACTCTCTGAAAGGTAAATGTTTTGGATACATTCAGGACAGTGAGGTAGGCCCAATAGTGCAACTGAAGATACTAACGAAAGAGGACTTCCAGAACTGCTTCAGAAAGTCGCAAGAATGCTGGGATAATTGTGTTTAAAGCAAGGGTGATTATTTTGAGGGAGCCTAATGGCAATGTATTTTTACTATAATAGTAATCTTTTAAAATTTAATATTCACCACATTTTTATCATACCTTATATGTCCCCCTTAGTTATTGAACACTTTCTTATTCTCTGAAGCAATAAAATATTCCTCCCAAATTACACTTTGACTTCCCCATACTTGGGATTTGTTTCATTGAGCTGAACTCAGAAATCTAAGTCTTTAAAATATGACTTTTGAGACCTGCAAATCCAGTGGT
This sequence comes from Fukomys damarensis, assembly GCF_012274545.1. Taxonomy (NCBI): domain Eukaryota; kingdom Metazoa; phylum Chordata; class Mammalia; order Rodentia; family Bathyergidae; genus Fukomys; species Fukomys damarensis. The sequence goes on from NW_022900928.1 coordinate 117,466,048, forward strand.
GAGGATTCTTCACTCTTCCCATTCCACATTCATAGCTTCCTTTTTGCAGGGTGGCTAAGATCACTCAGTATTGATTTGTTTCTGTATTCTACAATTTGCACAAAATATTATGTGAATTACTATACCAATACCACAAGCTACAAAAACCAAAGTTAAAATTTCTTTTTTTTTTTCATTGAGTTTATTGGTACATTTTAGGTACACAGTACAGTTACATTCATTATTGGGATCTTGTACCTTCACATGACAGGTCTTGGTTCTCATTTTTCCCCTTGTCCCTGCCCTCCCTTCACCCTCTCCTCCCCTCCCCATTTACAAACAATTTATTTCCATTTTTTCATTTTCTCCTACTTTTTTCTTTTCCCTTACTGCCTTTCCCCTACCCTTCCTACTTTCCCTACACCTTTTGAGGATATACTCCTAAGAGAAATAAATAAGTCAAACATGTGTAAATACCAAATAGCTTCTCTGGTGTGAAAAACTATAATAGTACATAAGATCCTAGTGAGATAATTGACCATGTGAAATAGGAAGAAAAGAGCTAATAGCATAGGCAAAGTTTAAATTTCTTTGCAGTCCATTTTTGCCTGGGACTGTAACCCACCAAACATGCACAGTCTTTCTTTCTGTGTGGCTCTGCTATCAGTTGTTTGAATAGAATTCATTTATTTCTCTTTATGTTAGGGACTTTTGTACTGTTGCCCTTTTGTTTCACTTTATTTTTAAGATATGTGTAACTTTAACGTAGTTTAAAAGTCAAAACTATATTAAAAGGTGTATTCAGAAAAAATTTACTCTCTCATCATCCTCTCTGCCTTTTCCTTATTCCTACCCTATCTTCATTTATTATTCAGGCAACCACCTCATTAGCTTCCAGTTTATTCTTCCCGTATTTCTCTGTTCAAAAATAATTGTTTTCCCCTTTCTCTGCCTTTCTTACATAAAAGGTAGTCTATTATATGTACACTTTTGTTTTTAGACTTTTTTACTTAAAATGTATCCTAGAAAGAACACTAAGTAATGAGCGGAGATCTTCCCTATTTTTTTTAATTAAATAATTACTTCAGTTTGTGTAGAGGTACCATAGTTTATACATCCAAAATTGTAGGTATTGTTATGCAGAGTTCTATTATTTCACTCTTACAAATGATGGTTTGATGAATTATCTTATTACATGCTTTTATTTGCTTTGTTTGCATTTGTATGTTTTTAAAATTCAGCTTCAGGAGAAAGTTTTGGAAATTAGATTGCTGGGTCAGAAGACGTAGCGGTTTAATCTAAAATGTTCCCCCGAAGCCTTCTGTGTGGAAGGTGCCTGGATCATGGGAGCCTTGCACTTATCAGTGAATTCGTCAGCTATGAGTTCAGCAGCTGAATGTGCTATTCGGGTAGGACCTGGTCTGAAGACGGGGGGTCACTAAGAGCATAACCGAGAAGTATAAGTCTCTCCACAGCTCTTCTCTGCTGCATCTCTCTTCTCTGCTCCTTGGCTGGTATGGGATGAACACCTGTCCCCTGCCCAGGCCCTTCCACCATCCCTTTTCTTTTTTACCTCCAAGCAACTACAGACTGAAACTTCTAAAAATTATGCGCTAAAATAAAGCTCTGCTCCTTTAAATTTCACATGTTGGGTATTTTGTCCCAGGCATGGGAAAGTGACTAAGACAGAGAACAAAAGTACCAATAAAATTTTAAATATGGCCATATTTCCCTCAAAATGGAGTATACCATTTAAACTTCCAAAAGCAATGTAGGTGCCTGTGTGTTATGGCTTTGTATTTAGTTGTCCCCTCAAAGCCTCATGTGCTCACAGGTGGCGCTTTTTGAAGGTGGCTGGATCTAGGTGTGTGAATATGGATTAAGGGTGTGTGACTATGGATTAAGGGTATATGATAACTAAATTGGTTGAGAATAGTTCTGCGTGTAGATAACAGAAGCCCAAACTTGGATGTGGATGGCACCGATCAATTGCCTTGTAGCCTGGATGAAATATAAAAGGAAAGATGGAAGGCACGCTACTGCTACCCACAGCTTGCTGCTCATTCTTTTCTGCCTACCCTGCCATGGACTGTTTATTCTCTGCAGTCTATCTCTGCTGTGCTGCTCTACCTTAGAGCCAGCCAACTATGGACCGAAACCTCTACAAAATGTGAGTTAAAATAAATCTTTCCTCCTTTAATTTTAGGTGTCAGGTATTTCATCTCAGCAACAAGAAAAGTATCTAAGATGCTGTGCTATGGACAGAATTGTAGTCCCTCAAATTTCATGTGTTTAAGCCCTAATCTCATGCACTTCAAAGTGTGACTATATTAAGGGATAGAGCTATTTGAGAGGTTATTGGGTTAATCTTTGACTTCTAAGCTCCAGGACAGTGCGAACAAAATATCTGTCATTTAGAACCACCCAATTTGTAGTATTTTGTTATGGCAGACCTAGCAAAATATTACAACCTATTTCCCCACAACTCCAACAGAATGCATTGTTAAATTTGTACTTTTTCCCAATTTGATCAATGATAAAAGTATAGTTTTATTCAGCATAACTGTTACTGTGAGTGTAGCTGAGCATATTTCCATGCATTTATGGATCATTTTCCTATATTTGTGGATAGAATTATGGTTTTGTTCTATTTTTTTAATTGTAAAAGGTATTTTATATTTTGGGGAGAGAGCCATTGATCTCTGATATATGTTGCAAATATTTTCTCACAATGAGTTGCTATTGACTTGATTTTATTTTTTGTCATATAATTCTTTCCTAATTTTATGTACTAGAATTTATCAAGCTTATTTTTTATTGCATATGGAATTGAATCACATTTAGACAATCTTTCCTATGTTCAGTTCACAAAAAGTTCATCTATGGCTTCATATTTTCTGCTAGTACTTGTATAGTCGGTTCACTTTGTATTTTTATATTTAGATTTTTCATCCCTTTAAACTTTATTATGACATTTAGTTTAAGGGGCGTATCCAGTTTTACCTTTTTCCAGATGACTATCCAACTGTCCCAATATTATTTATTTTAAAAGTCCTCCTTTTTCTTAGCCATTTGAAATGCCATGCTTATTAAACAATAAATTCTTAGGCATATTTGAATCTGTGTTTAGATTTTCTATTCTGTTCCTCTGGTCTCTCTTTTCAAGTGCTACACCCCACTGTATTAACCTTATATATGTTTTAATTTTTGGTGAGATCACTCTCCCCTCATTCGTTTTCTCTTTCCTCTGTCAAAAGTTTTGCAGCCATTCTTGTATGTTTGATTTTCTTCATGACTTCGGAATCAATTTGTTTGGCTCCAGAAACAAAACAAGAAGCTTATTGATATTTGCTGAGTTAAATTCATATGTTAACTTCAGCAGAATTGATACCTGTAAGATGTCCAATAGTTCCGCTCCAAAAACAAGATGTGCCTTTTTATTGGCCCACATCTACTTTAATGTCCTTCAGAAGGGTTTTTCTTTTAATTTTCTTAATTTAAATTTCATATACTTATGTTTCACTTTTTTGGTGCAATTATAAGTGATTTTTTTTTCAATTGTATCTTGTAGTTGGTTATCTTGCTGCATGTATTAAAGCTATTGGTTTTTATAAAATCATGCTATCATGCTGAATTATTTATGTAATTTCAATTAACTGAATCACAGAATATCATGGATTTTCAAGCTTTAGTAACATTTCATCTGCACATACAAATAGTTTTTCTTTGCCAATTCTTCTACTTTAATCTAATTACATTGATTAACGTTTCTAATATAATACTAAATGTAATGAAGATGACATCTTTATCTTATTTCTGCCCTTAGGAGAAATACTGTCCATGTTTCTCCATTTATTTTTTCAGCTTTAATTGAGTTTCTTGGTACATTTTAGGGATACAGTACAGTTACATTCATTGTTGGGATCTTGTACCGCTACATGACAAGTCTTGATTCTCATTTTTCCCCTTACCCCTGCCCTCCCTTCACCCCCTCCTCTCCTCCCCATCTACAACCACTTGATTTTCATCTTTTCATTATCGCATATTTTTTTCTTTTCCCTCATTACCCTTCCCCTACCCATCCCACCTTCCCTACACCTTTAGCTCCTTTCTTCCCATTTCTAAAGGTCAATAATCTAATTAGGATCTTATTATGTATTATTGCAGATTATTCACACCAGGGAAACTATAAAAAGATGCTAAGTTTATAACAGCCATATACATATATAAATGTATATATACATAAAATTGTGTGAAGAAATCTCTCAATTCTTATTTCATTGAGTCCATTTTTTAGGAATAGATGTTGACCGCTATAAAAAGTATTTGTAAATACAGAGGGGTGGAAGGTTTGGAAGTAGGGCAGGGGAATGGGGCAAAAATAAGAACCAGGATATATCATGTAAAGTTACAAGTTCCCAATGGTAAATGTAATTGTATTGTATACCTAAAATGTGCCGATAAACTTAATGAATAAAAACAATAATATGATTTTTCTCCTTAAACTTAATAAGGTGAATCATATTAATGAATTTCTTATTCAAATTCCTTGCAGGAGCCAGAGACATAGCATGCATGAGACCCTAGGTTTCAACCCCAACATAAATGAATGCATAAATAAATTTTTATTTTATTAATGTAGTGTTTTAATGTTTTTTCTAATAATTTATTTAATTTCTGCATCTATTTTTAAAGTGGTTTCTTACAATATTAAAATTTATCATTATCAAGATTAATCTTCATTAGGTTTAGGTATCAATGCTGTATTCACTTCTCAGAAAGAATTTGGAAATTTTCCTCCACTTTCTATACCCTGGAACAATTTATGCAGCATTGAAAGTATCTGATCCTCACAAGTTTGCAAAATTCCTCTACAAACAAGCAGAACCTGTTGTTCTTATGTGGAACAATTTGTCGATAAAGTTCTCCATATTTTTCTTACCCTGGAGAACAGCCTGCCTGAGCTTTCTATATGAAATGGGGTCTGTTTTGGCACATTGCATGTGTATAGCATATAAGCAGGTTCATAGTTTTCACATGTATTTGCTAAATTTTTACAGAATAGTCCACTTATGATCTATTTTTCTTTTAACAGTGGTTATTTCCCTCTGTGTGTGTGTGTGTGTGTGTGTGTGTGTGTGCTTTGCTCTTTATTGTTGCTGTTGTTGTTGATTAGATTAACTACTGGTCATATGTTTTATTTTCTTTTCCCCAGTGATCCAGCATTTTTTTATTAGTTCTGTTTTTACTGTCTTCTACCATATTTATTTCTCCTTTTATCTTTATTATGTCTTTCCTTCTGTCATCTTTAGATTTACTCTGTAATTAAATCTGTAATTTTTCTAGAATTTTTATTTGAGGATTAAATTTGTTTTAATTATTTTTTTTAACATTTGACATTTTATTTCCATTTGGTTCCAAAGCTCAGAATCTTTTTACTTAAGCTCTTCTTCCCTGCCATTTGTCTTCCTTCTTCTTTTTTTTTCAGCTTTAATTGAGTTTATTGGTACATTTTAGGGATACAGTACAGTTACATTCATTGTTGGGATCTTGTACCTTTACATGACAGGTCTTGATTCTCATTTTTTCCCCTTACCCCTGACCTCCCTTCACCCCCTCCTCCCCTCCCCATCTACAAACACTTTATTTTCATCTTTTCATTATCTCAAATTTTTTTCTTTTCCCTTATTACCCTTCCCCTACCCATCCCACCTTCCCTACACCTTTAGCTCCTTTCTTCCCATTTCTAAGAATCATATCACAGAGAAGTATGTGCACCCATGTTTATAGCGGCACAGTTTGTAATAGCTAAATCTTGGAAACAGCCCATTTGCCTATCCGTTGGAAACTGGATAAAGAATATGTGGTTTTTCTACAAAATGGAATATTACTCAGCCATAAAGAATGAGAAAATAGATTCATCTGTAGGAAAATGGATACTTATTGAAGATATACTCCTAAGTGAAATAAATAAGTCACATGTGTAAATACCGAATAGTTTCCCTGATGTGAATAATCTGCAATAATACATAAGATCCTAATAAGATTACTGTTTTAATTATTTTTTATTGATTAAACATTTCAGACCACAGATTTTTTTTCATTAAGTTTACTGGTACATTTTTGGTGTACAATATGATAACATTCATCATTGGGAATTTGCAACTTTACATGATATATCTTGGTTGTTATTTTTTCCCATTCCCCTGCCCTCCTTTCAACCCTTCTACCCCTTCCTATTACAAAGACTTTGTTTCATTTTTTCCTTTTCTCATATTTTTTCCTTTCCCTTCTTTCCTTTCCCCTACTCCTCCCACTTTCTCCTCCCCTTTAGACCTTTTCTTCCTTTTCACGTTATCAATTATACATTTTTATCCTTATTTACACTTTCATTTTCTCACACAAGAGAAACTATTTGGTATTTATACATGTCAGACCACAGATTTTTTCCTGGGATCACTGCTTTAGCTTTATAGTATGAATTCTGATGTATGTGGTTCTCGTTATATTAGGATTGTTTTTTTTTTAGAAACTCTGCAATTTTGTTTTATACATCCCTTTTCACCCTGTATTTGTTTATTAGAAAGATGCTATTATTGTTAGTTTTAAGAAAAAAAAACTTTTAAAATTTTTTCATTAGCTGGCTGTGGTAGTAAATGCCTATGATCCCAGCTCCTTGAGAAGCTGAAGGTGAAGGATCACAAGCTCAAGGCCTGCCTGGACAACTTAGCCAGACTCTGTCTCAAAATAAAAATGGCTGGGAGTGTAACTCAATGGTAAAGAACCCCTGGTAAAGAACCCCTGGTGGGTTCAATCTCTAGTATTAAAAAAAAAACTCATCAATTGATATTTCACAGTGACCAAATTCTTATGTTTTCATAATTTTTTTTACTTTTATTAGTACATTTGCAGTATAAAATGATTACATTCAATATAAGGAATTGACACGTGTACATAACATATATCAATTCTTTTTTCCTCTTCTCTCTACTCTCTTATTTTTCCAGCATTGGATATATTTATGACTTTAATTATCATATGTACAGATTAAAAACCAGACTAATAGGCCAATAAAATGCATAAAACAATTGTACTTAATCAAGGTACACATTTAGATACATTGTCCACACTGGATTACACATTTATAGTTGGAAATTCTCACCCCTTGAGGTGATGCTGTCAGGTGGTGGTGCTTTTGGGAGATGATTAAGTTGTGAAGGCAGAACACTTGTAAAAGAGATCACAGCACACAAGATCAACAGCATTCCCATACACTACTAATGAACCCACTGAGGAAACAAATCGGGAAAACAATTCCACTCACAATAGCTTCCAAAAAATTAAATATCTGGGAGTCAATTTAATCAACATGGTGAAAAACCTTTAGAATAAAAATTAGAAAACTCTGAAGAAATAAATTGGAGAGGACATTAGAAAATGGAATGATATCTTTCATTCCTGGATCAGCAGAATTAATATTGTTAAAATTTCCATATTATGAAAGTGATCTATAGATTTAACATAATCCCAATCAAAATATCAACAATTTTCTTCACAGAACTAGAAAGAAACAATACTAAAATTCACATGGAATCAGAAAAGTCCCAGAATAGCCAAAGCAATCTTGAGATAAAAGGACTGAAGCTGGAGGCATCATAATATCAGATTTCAAATTACACTACAAAACAATAGTAACTAAAACTATATGGTACTGTACAAAAAGTAGACAAGCAGACCAAAGGAATAGAACAAAAGATGTGGAAACAAGCAACACATTTGTAGGCACATGACTGTTGACAAAGGGGCCAAAAAGTTAGGTTGGTGGAAAAAAAAATAGTGTTTCTAACAAACAGTGCTGGGAAAACTGGATATCCTCTTGAAGAAGACTGAAACTAGATCTTGCCTTTCACCCTGCACTAAAATCAAACCAAAATGTGTCAGATATAAAATATAAATTTTAAAACTTCTGGAAAATCAGATAAAAGAAACATTTGAAGATGTAGGAACAGGCAAAGACTTCCTGAGTAGAACTCAAATAGCACAAGAAATAATATCAAGAATCAACAAATTGCTAGCTACTCTTCCAGTGGAGGACTAACATCTAGAATATATAAAGAACTCAAAAAATTAAACCCTCCCCAAAACAAAAGATCCAATCAAAACATGGGCAAATGAACAAATAGACACTTCTTAAAAAATAATTACAAATGGCTAACAAGTACATGAAAAAAAAGTTGAACATCTTTACTCATTAGGGAACTGCAAATTAAGACAACTTTGAAATTCTATCTTATCCTGATCAGAATGATTATTTTCAAGAGCAAAAAAACAAATGAATGTTAGTAAAGAAGAGGATGGTGGGAAGAACTCTGCTACGTTGTCTGTGAGAATGTAAACCATTACAACCACTGTGGAAATCAGTATGAGGACTCCTCAAGTAACTAAAAGTAGAAATTGCATTTGACCCAGCCCTTCCGCATATTTCTTTTGAGTGTATTCCCAAGAGGACTAAAAAACATCATACTATAGTGATACATGCATACTGATGTTTATAGCAGTACAATTCACAACAGCTAAACTCTGGAAAAAGCATAAATGTCATTAAGATATTAACAAAGAAAAATACATATATTTCAACTATAAAGAATGAAATACCATGTGCTAGGGCAAAAATAGATGGAAATCACTGTTTGAAAATGAAATAAAGCAGAGTTAGGAAACTAAATATTGCAAGTTTTCTCTTAGATGAGAAACCTAAAATATAAATAAATGAATGAACACAACATAGGAGCAGTGATAGGAAACTACAAGATGGATTCTTGGAGATAGGAAACAAGATCAAAGGAAGCAAGAGTAAATGAGAGGAGGGTAAATGGATTGAAAATGAACAGTTTCCCTAAATGAGCACCATTATTTTGTAATAGAAACATGCAATAATAAAAATGAATTTTAAAAAGAAAACTCCCTCCCAGAAAGATAGCTAGTAAGGACACAGAAAGAAAGTGCTAGCTGTAAACCAACAAGAGGGTCTTCACCAGACAAAGTCTACTGGCACCTTGATCTTTAACACCCCAAGTCTTCTCTTAATTCTAGAAATGTATCTTTGCTTATGGCTTTAGCCATAACCTTCTGCTTATGGTTTCCATTGTAATGTTTCATTTTCTAGACTCTTCTGAGGCTTCCTGCTATCGATTATTTTCTCTCTAATCTTTTTATGCCACTCCTTATTTTATCTTCATTCTCTTGATTTTCATGAATTTCTTTATACTCCCTACTTTCAGTCAGATCTGTTGCATTACTGGTATTTTTGTAAAAGTTAGCCCTTATTTTTAAAGTGATTTTTGTCTCTTCTTTCTATTGTTTTCTTGAGCTCACTCAATCCTCATTTCATGTTTTTTCTGGTTTTGCTTTTTTGTTAGCTTTTAGTGCAGTGGTCTGTTTTTATTCTAAACCTTGCAACTTCTGATTTAAGGTTTTTGCTTCTTTAAATGCCTGTTATAGATATTTAGTTCACTTAGGGTACGCTCTTGTGCTTTGTGATCGATTTTGATAGAAGCATTTTAATCTGCTGAGTTGATTATTGTACTTTCTTAGTGGCCCTGGATGGATATCGTCTGCCATTTTCTGTTCATTTTTAAATGTTTGCGTATCACTTGGAAGAGGCTCATTTCTGGCATTTGGGTGATAGGCACTGTTTCTTAGTTCAAGAGCACCCTCTTCTGTTGGCATGCGAAAGTGTAGTTTCTTAAATGATGGTACCTGGGGGGGTTGTGTCTTCTGGTTTTTGAGCTCTACATTTTTAGGCAGGACGCTTCGCTATTTCCCTTCACCAACAAACCTCCAACCATACATCTGCCAAATGGCCTCCCCTGCTTCAGTGATTGTGCCTATCTCGTGCTGCCAGCCCAGCCTCACATGGTCAACACCCTGGAACTAGGACTCTCAAGCACCCTGCCCTCAGAGTGTTACTATTTTTCAATCCATTGTGGATTTCCTTTCCTGGAGATTATTTTTTCTGTAGTTTTGCTAAAGCGAGGACCCTTACACACCTTCCCGCTTTTCCATACCGTCTTCTGATTCTTTACTCCAACATAGTGAAGCTATTGGACCTGGGAGTATATCCTCCTACTTAGAAGTAATTTGAAGTTTGAAGTCCTCTCTGTCATGGTTATAGTGTGTGTGTATGTGGAGAGAGAGAGAGAGAGAGAGAGAGAGACAGAGAGACAGAGAGACAGAGAGAGAGAGACAGAGACAAGAGGAAGAGAGAATCTAAAAGTCTTCATTGATCCAGGAAATTCTTAAACCATTTTGCACACAAGAACACTAACTTTTAAGATTACTAATAAAACCTAATTGGAATCACGTCCTTTGACTTCCAGGTAAATCTACTACTAATGCATCATGTAGCCTTGGACAAGTCATTTAGCTACCCTAATATCAATCCCCTCTCTTGGTAAAAGGATATCTGTATCTTTCCATTAACATTGTAATGAGTTTAGACGCTGCCATGTCTCTTCTATTCTTTAGCTCCCCTCTCCATATTATACACACAAATAAAATTACCTTACATCTTATAACACTGACCTCAGCGCCACAAAGAAAAGAAGTCCCACATTAACTGGGTCTTGGCAAAATGTAAATATAAACTTGCTTCCCAGGCTGTTGGAAGGAGAATTGAGGTCTCTGTTAATTCGATTTGCAGCCCTCTAAGGGACGGGGGCTCAGCGGGGAGCTGCCACATGCCTGTTTTAAGTTTCTTTTACAAGGTCAGCATGTTCCTTCTCAAACTCATCAAATCCAGGGAGAGGCCAACTGCTTCAACCTCCTCCTTTCTACCCCATATTACTTTGGGCTCAGACTGCCTTTAGACCAACCACACCCACTCTATGAAATCTCTCTCCTAGAGGGACCAAAGTTTTTTAAAAGGCAAAATAAGGAAAGAGCAAGAAAATTGCAAGGGTTCATGTACAAGCATACAAGGTTACCATAACCATTCTTGCTCATTAATATGAATTCATGTAGTGTTCTTTGTTTTCCTGTGGTTAAAATAATGATACATACTCTCTCTCAATAGTGACTTCAGAGACAATATCACAGATGACTCACTCCAGAATGACCCTCCAGAGGTCATCTTGGCAATGCCCTTACTTTGCACCAAAGTGGCTCTTGCCCATTATGAACAGATGCAACTACTGAGTGGGCAGAGAGATTCTCCTATTTTTAAAATGTCAAGGTCAGGAGATGAATCTGCCCGCTCAGTCTCTTGTTCGTGTATTCCCAGGACTCTGACATTCAAGAAGTTGAGCAAAGATGGACTTTGTTTATCCGCACCCAATCTCCAGCACTATTCATTTCAAAACTGCCTGTCGCATGAAGGCTTTCTCTGTGCATCTGCACGCGGAACACTGGCTACAATAGTGACGATGGCAGATCAGTACAAATCCACACACACATACACACACACACACACACACAAACTATGTATGCATATACATGCATTTCATCAGAATATCGGAGGAAAGGAAGTTATGTTGAACTAGGAGATATCTTCAGAGAAAAAAGGTCTGGGAAGCCAGAAGCAGTAAAAAACAGACTTTCATAGCCCTCTGAGCCTTCCAAACTATTGCAGAGCTTTCTCATCTACTTTCATAGTCTCCACCAATTCAGGCTCATCCCAGAGTTCAAGATGGCTCTTTCTGATTCCGTCCAACTCTTCTTGTTTGCATATGAAAACAGAAAAACATCTCAACACGAATCTGACCCTCTATCCTTCCATTTAGTATGGTTCACTAGCTTCCTATTTATAAGCCCAGCCAAACTAAGACCTGCTGATACCAGGCAGAATGTGTCAATGTGACAAGAAGTTAGGGGAGACTGTGGGAGACCAGAGGAGAACTGAGGCCTAATTGGCCTCCTCTGTGAGCACAAAGGAGAAAGGCTGCACTCATGGAAGATTGCATACTGCAGAGTCTAGGGAAAATTTAAGACAGCTGAGGTTAAGCTGTTTACCAGCATATGTACTAATGGCTAGTGGAAAGCAGATGGCTCTTGTGTTACTTTGATTGCTTGTACCCATGTATGGGTGAAAAAAGACAAGATGAGCCAGAAGCTAGGGGATCCTCTACTAAGAGGCAAAAGCCACCTGGATGCCTGCATGTTAAACTGACTCTTCGTCATTCACCCTCATTCACCCCACCCCAGATCAGCGAGAACAAAATAATGAGTCTAGGTCTTGGAACAATGCCTGACACCCAGATGTGTCTGCAACAGGTGGCACCCCCATGTATCTCTTGGGACGAGGCTCAGTTAGGCTACAGGGAATCATCTCTCAAAAGAAGTAAAGGAGAAAATTCCTTCCAACCAGAGCAATCCAGAAGACTTCCATAAAGGAGGTAATATTCAGACTCCTAAAGAAAGCATAGAGATATAAAGACCTGTGGGTACAAAATTTTAAGAAACTGAGGGCAGTGGAAGGAAAAATTTCCAAAAGAGAAGTAAACAATGGCCATATCAGGCAATATTAGGAATGCCAAACTTAGGACAATATTCCACCTTTTTAGCCTCTGTTCTTTTCTAGGTTTGGCATGTAGTGTAGTGATCATACACCACAGGCCTCGTAACATTTGATGCATTGAGATAGATAGCTTTTGCAAGTGCTTTGAATTAGAAGATAAAATTAATAAAAAATATTCCATCTCTATAGTAGTATACTAAATGTGTCTTGTAGTAAACTATTCTAATAGCCTCATGTAGCCCAAATATCTTCCTGCCCCAAAGAAACACTTACTGGCTCAGCTGAAGATAGGCTAGTGAATTTTCCTGTGGGACTGAAAGAGTAGGAGTGAACTTAGGAAAAGAATAATGTGGACAGTACAAAACATTAAAAGCCAGTCTACAAATAGTTTGTTGAAGTACTTAAATCCATTCATGATCACATAGCTAATTTGAACTACAATTAGAGCTAGTTTGAACTGAAGTGGAAGAGCATAATATAGTAACATATTTCGAATCACGAAGTAACAGAAAAAAAGTGGCAAAAATAAGACTCAAATCCAAGTCAACTGTAGAAACTTGGCCGGTTAGACCACTTCTCCAAGATTCCATATCCTTGGTTATAAGCTGGAGCTGTAGAGGGTACCAATTCCTTAGAGTAACTTTAAAAATTAAAAGTGATAATATACACAGAGCTCTGAACACCATTCCCAACCCATAGATGTGGCTCAATAGAAATTCAGTGATTGTTGCTGAGTGAATGTTTTCAATGATAAATAATTTATTACCTTATGAGAGAAAAAAGAAAACACATAAATGATACTATTCTACATAATTCATTATCACTCTGCAGGGTAAAAATAGTTGAATAGAAAAGGGGGAAAAAACCCAAAATTATGAAATCAATCAAACACCCCCCAGGCTGAGTGGAATTGGAAATAACAGTGGGATTCTCTGAAGTGGTTCCATAATAGGAGGAAGATGTCTCCACCCTGGGCCAGACCTGACCCTAACTGACCCTAATTTCAGCCAAGTCGTATCACTTCTCCAATCCTCAAGCATTTTAACTGTAGGATGACCTCATTTGGTTGACTGGCCTCCAAGTTCCTTTAGCTCTCTGGCTTTCTCTAAGATTATGAGATAGAAGCTGACAATGTCTGAAAATCCTTGGTCACCCTCCTATAGTTTGGACAGGAGACTGAACAAAAGATCACAGGTGGATATCCTTTCTAGTCAGGACTCAGTGCTTGTAGAAGAGGTCACATCTGTATCAGGAGAGTCAAGTATGACAAAGACCTTCCACGGAGAGTAGAGAACTGCCCCTGGTGGGCACCTTCCAACTACAACCAGCTTGGCCCCTTCCCCTTTTTCTTCCCTTCTTCCTCCAAGTGCACTCTCAGGGAAGAAAACACTCTCTCCTCTCCCTCTCATATTCCAAGCCTCCCAGAGTGGCCCAGAAAGCAGTTTAATGTTTTTTTGTGGGATTAGAAAATACTGTCTTGTTTTTCTTTCCTGAGCTAAAGGAAGCCTTCTATTTTGGAGCTCTTATCATCACAACCCAGCAAGGGACAGGAGCTGGTAATGCACAGTGGTGCTCACAGCTATTTAGAGCTATAAATCAAAGAGATTGCCTAAGAGTAAATTGCATGGAGCCCTAGGCCAAACACAGAGCCCCTGTGTTTAAACAATTTGGTCTAATCCCCTCAGCTAACAGGCCTGCTGTCCAGGAAATGACAGGTAGAACAGACTCATGCGCAAGTCCCAACATTATCCATGACTTTAGTCTGCTTCTAGTGCAACTTTAGGAAACCATCTTTTCAAATGAGAGACATTTTGATCTAAGTTTTCTACACCATCCCAAGGAGTATCAAGAATGAGCCTTGGCATTTAAGAATATATTCTCAAATACATCAAAATCAACTGAAAGAGTTTTCCTTGGTCCCTAGCAATCCTCCAGGACCCTGCCAACTCTGACTGGGAGATCTTTCTGGTACAAGAACTCAGACTTCTATTCCATCCCCCAACATAGGTAGCAGGCTTGTATTTTTCCGGCATAAAGAGAAATTGAGACTGTGTATTGGGGCAAATGAGGTGAAATGAGCCCTTGCCCTCTGCCCAACAGATTCTGGTTGTTCTGAGAGGTCATATGGCATCTCAGATCTCCAGCTCAAGGGTTCCTGTCTAGTACACATCCTGGAAAGTTTCAGGACCTACTTCCAAATGGGCAACTGGTGAAGAAGAGATGCCAAGGGTAGTGTGGCTTCAGTCTCCTAGACTGGCCTTTTAGGGGTGCACAACAGTAGGATACCATTAAGGGAAATATGCTTTGGGGATTGGGCATCTTTTTACATCATTCATCAGCCACTTCTGGACATGGGCTGGGCAGTACCCAGCCTTTCTGCAGGGCTATTGCAGCTTCTGGAGGAGCAAACATTCCTGCCAAAGCCATTCCAGAGTCCCCTCTCCTGTCACAATGCCTGCCCTGAGTCCTTTTTCTGTACAGCTTCACATTGACCTAATGGCTTAGTTTTCCTTAAGTTTATGGAGTTCTTTCTGAGAAGTAATGAAGATGACAGCCTTCAAGGGCTGAATTCAGAGCTGTCATGAGACCTAAAGATCAGACAACTTGCAAGACATGGGGTATACCACCAACGAGAAGATGTTAAAGATGGAGAACTGAACTCAATGAAGACTTATAAAACACACCAAAAGGCCAAACATTTTGTACACATTGCTAGTCAGTCCTTTGATGATAAGGCTGTGAAATAAGGATTAGGAAATAGGTTGAAATAGGTTTAGATGTTTGCCGAGGTCCCACCTGATAAGTAACAGAAACAAGATCCTACTTCAAGGCAGTGAGCCTGACAGCCTGGGCTTTTCTTGTGAACCCCATAGGACTATTTCCCAGGAAAATCTAAGTGAGGTGAGTTCTCAGGCACCAAGAGCATTCAGGGAGCAAATAGTATATAATATAAAGGCAAATTCTAGGTTGGATCTAGTTAGGAACATGGATCAGCGGTTCTCAACTAGGGATGATTTTCCCCTCAGAGAACAAGGGATTGTCATGAATTAGTGATTAGTGTAGTGGACACAGCCAGAGATGTTAAACAATTCACCATGCAGAGGACAATCCCTACAATAAGGAGTCATCTGATCAGTACATCAACAGTACTGTGGTTGAGAAATCCTGGGCTAGGTTATCTCAAGATCTCTGTAAAATGAAATTACAGACCTTAATTTTCTCTCTTGCTGGATAGATAGGACTCAATATCATTTGAAGTTTCTCAAGGCAAAGTCAAGGAAGGGACAAGGATGCCATACTAATGTCACTAGGACCCTTTTAAAACTCTTTGTCTTGACATGCCAAATGCCTCAAAGAAGTGATATAAATTTTGCCTGCTTCCCAAAGACCTGCCATTGAGTGCTCTCAAGGTGAATCTGCACCATAAAAAACCAAGCTCAAGTCTCAAGTCCCAGGAAACCTTCAGGAACTCGGTAGGGAATTAGGGAACTACAGAGAATTCAAGAGGAGAGGGTGAAAATAGATGGACTCTTCCAGTTCAGTGAAAATAATTTCAATGAATATCCAGTTGGTAAAAGTGAATTCCTCAGAAGGCCAATTTGCCAAAAGTCAATTCTCAGGAAATCAGTGTTTACAAAGATCAATTTGCTACATTCACTAAGTTCATATGCCATGATGTTTAATGGAAATATTTATCCACTTCATTTTCTATATGTAATGGCAAGCTCTTTCCATACTGTAATTTTAACTGGGAATTTTCTTCAAGCTAATAATTTGAATTGTTTGAACTAGAATAGAACTTTAAATATATTTTAAATTAATGTCATTTACAATCTTGCTTCCAGTGTTTTTTAAAGTTAATTTATTTTTGTTTTAATTTAAAGTTAATTGAACATTTACAATAACTTCTTAAAAGTTTACAGAAAGTTCCAAGTGAAAGGGCACAATGAAGGCAAAAAGTAAATCTGGATGCCCAGAAGAAGGGTTCTCCCACACTAAGTAAGGAAGAATCAATCTGGAAAGGAGAGACAACCACATCACACTTTTAAATGTGCAAGGCAAGAGGTAGAAATAATAAGCCAAGGTAGATTGACTATCTGAAGAGAATGCTAAAAATGAAAGAAAGAAGACTGGCAAAAAACCAAAAGTGACACTCAAGAAAGGACTTCTTGTTGCTTAGTTGATCTATCAAAAAGGGACAATATTGTCTTTGTTGCAAAATATGGATTTTTCTTATAATGCCTGCCAAGTCAGTAGATCTCAGTTGCTCCTTTTCAAATGCAATTAATCAACATTTCATAGGTAATGAAATTTTTTAGCCACCTCTGTTTTTTTCACTGTGTTTAAAGTAGTGTGTGCCAATCCCTCAAACAACTCATCTGCCTTAATTATACATTCCTGGCAATTCAAGATTTAAACTTAATTTTATATGTATATTCTAAGGCATTGGAAATATATCAGAATTTTAAATTAAATTTAAATTTGAATTAAATCTTCAATATAAAGAAAATCAGACATTTACATTTAAATTTGAAAACAAAGTAAATTAGCTTTAGGTTAAATTAAATTAAAATTTATATTCCATGATATACAAAGAAAATCAAAGGGAGCCATGGACCAAAACTTTCATTTAGGAGTTAGCATCAACTGAATTTACCATGTAAAGTGCTGAAATGTTGACAGTAATGATAAAATATCGTTTCTTTATGCCACATTATTAGTAATAAAAATGACGCATTCATATTAAATTTGTTAAAGGATTCCTGGTAAAGCAGCTGAACACTCTAATGAAATATTACAAAGTAACCTCAAGAGCATTCGGATCTTGAAGAGAGAGTTAGATTCATATTGAGGGCTAAGCAAGCTGTATTTGCACATGGCCCTCCTCATAGATGCTGCAGTCTGCTCTTGGGGCAGAAGCCAGGGACCTGAATCACTGGGGTAGCCCACACATCTTACATTCATCACCACCTGGAAATGGCATGCCAAGTGGTTATGTGGAGCTACAGAGGTAATGACAAGTTCCTGACTCCAAGCTCCTCCTTTCTGAAGGAAGTCATTCCTTCAGTTAATCAAAACTACTCAGTATCACCAATGAAAGCCATTGTGTGGGGGGGGGGCAAATGATCACTACAGACTACAAACACCAAAGAAGTTCAAAGGAGCTACATACAACAATAACTGATGGTCAGCCCATCACTCCTCCTGGTGAGAGAACCCATCCAGATCTCATTCCTCCCTAGGTCCAGTGAATCAGCATTTTGTTCATCTGGGGATTAAGTATAATATCCACCAACCGGTGGATTTGGCACATTCAGATTTGGTGATGCATCTGTTCCACTAGGAAAGGTAATTATGGCCCCAGTTTATGAAGATCTGAACTGCAATAAGAACTCAGAGTTCAAGAAGAGAGACTGAGCATAGGTCTGCTTGGCCAGAGTGAGGTGTTGCTCCACATCTCCACGCAGGGAAGGGGGAACAGCTGGGTACTGAGACCCTTTGAGATGGTTACATGCGGTCTCTCCTATGCTCCTCAACAACTCCGTGAGCAGACAACTCACAAACTTATATCCCCAGGCCAGACTCATCTAGGTCTCCTTTCCAATGTTCAGTTGACAAATGTGCTTTTATTCCCTTGCAATGCTTCCTCCCACAGTGACTTTTCCTCACCTCCTACTTACACAGCCTTAGCACACCACGTATTCTCTGCATGATGTGATGTTTGACTTGTAGCATAATGGATTGTATGAATCAGAGTGTGGACAGTTTCTGTTTTTACTTGCCACTATCCACTGAGCATGTAGCACAGAACACATAGAGAGTGCAATTAATGTTTGTTGCATGGCAAAGTTGATAAACTATTAAGTTTCTTTGGTATATATTATAATCTTTCTTCATAAGATAGTTAAAGCGAGGTACTTTCCTCAGAGATGCACTAACTAGTCCATGTCACATAGCTAACAAGGGCTCCACTCCGGATTTGAGCCCTGGCCTCTCAAGATGGCTCTCCTGTATCACATTAGCATTAATTATCTGTCTACTATGTCTACAGCAATATTAGCCACTTTTTAAGTTTGACCCATTTAACTCTCAACCATCCCATGAAGCAGTTAATGTCACTCAGTTTACAGATAAGAAAACAGAAGCTCAGAAAAAGCCAAAGACAGAAACTGACCCGAGTTGGCCAGATTCCAATTCCCTCTTTCTTCCAACCCCTGTGCTATATAGTAATAGTAACAATACCGTTACCATATAGCACACACCTATTCAGTCTACAAATTATTTTATAACGTACCACCCAATCTCATTCTCACCAACAACCCCATTATCCCACGGTGGATTGGTTCATCGATTTTGTTTTGTTTTGTTGTTTTGTTTTCTTTTGGGTAACACTGAGGTTCTGAAAGATTAAATGACCCATGTGAATTCATGTGACTGGCCAGTGGTAGATTTATCCTGTGCCACCCAACATAGTAGCCACTTGTCATTTTCATTAAGTAAAATTTTTTAAACAATTTTTTAAAAAATAGTGTGGATTTCAATTTTTAAAACTTATTATAGATTACTATAATAATTATAATTATTGCACATTGCCCTTCACCTTAAAACACTCCCCCTTGCTTCAAACACACATATCCCATAGTTTCTGCCACTTGCTGAAGCGATTGTGGAAATAATTTTCCATGTCTCTCGGTGGATTGTCATGGATGCCTTGATTCAAAATGAACTGATGAACTGATTCAAAATGCTTACCTTTCGTGGTCATTTGACTTTGGAGAAGACACGAAAGTCACACGGTGCCATATATGGCGAATAAGATAGATGAGGACACGTCATAATGTCTAAACATTTTTGAATTCAGGATATTTAGGCAGCCACAAAACGATGCTCACAGAAAAGGACTTCCAGAACTGCTTCCGAAAGTGCCAAAAACAATGGGATACGTGTGTTAAAGAAAGAGGGACTATTTTGAGGGGGAATTAATGGCAATGTACCTTTTACTATAATATTTTTTAATTTAAACATTTATTATCTATTTTGACCACCCCATGAAGTATCTGTCATGCCTTCCTGGTGATTGCCAACTTCAATGAGATCTCTCTCTCTCTCTCTCTCTCTCATACACACATCTCACATTTCTCATTCCAGTTTAATTTCTCAGAGAAGCTGTCATAGAGATAATTAACTTTTTTTTGTTTTTGTTTTGTTTTTTTGAGACAGGGTCTCACTATGTAGTGAGATTGACCTGGAACTCACTATGTAGTTCAGGCTGGTCTCTAACTCACAGCGATCCTCCTGCCTCAGCTTCCCGAGATAATTAACTTCTTAAAATTAAAATATTCTCTTTCTATTCAGTACTGGCTCCTTAGGTACTGTTTCTCTTATCATATTTCATGTTGGAAAATGTTATGAATGGCAGAGAGAAAAGAAAGGAAAGAGGTGGGAGGGAAGTACAGAAAGAGAAGCATTTTCCAGAACAGAGCACCAGGAGAGGGCTGCCAGACTGCCCTGCAGAGGACAAGGGTAACCCACAAAGTTGTCATGCTGAAGGTCCCCTCCCTCTCCTTCAAAGACTAAAATCATCAGGCTCCATCAGCAAAGAAGAGCCAATGGAGGGAGAGGGAACGAACTTTATCTCCGGAATTCCATGTTCTCAGTGGCCCAGGAAACTCAGAAGGGCCGGGCACTCTGTTTATCTTCGCAGATTGGTCTCAGGTACTTGACACAGCCTGGCAGCCCACATTCCTCCTCTTATTTCCCTGTCACCAGGAGGCTGGCAACTCTAGGAACCAGAGAGAAGCTCTGGGTGGGGAAGCAGCAAAAAGGTGAAAGGAGTGTGCTCCAGCACTAGAGCAGAGAGTGGAGCAGGCCTCTCTCCCAGCAGCAGCTGGAGGGGAGGAGGCAGGGGTAATGGGTGTTGCAATAAGAATGCAGAATGGGATTGAAGAAGCTTTGTCCATTCTGTCATTTCTTCTTTCTCAGGATGGACACAACTGGAGGGCTAGAATGAGAAGAGTGGAACAAGACAGAAGGATAATGCAGGGACAACCCAGTCTTGATTCATTCCCTTCCTAGCTTAAACATACTCTTCCCCTTATTTTTGACCTTAACAGAATAAAAAAGAACTTGCTGGACCCCATTGGCACAAGGGTTTAGGTCAGCTTCTTTTAAGTTAACTCATAATTTCTTTGAGCCTCACTTTCGTCATCTGTAAAATTAGCTATACAACTTCAAAGAGCGGTATTGAGCATGAAATAAGAGAGTCAAAGTGCCAAGACCTGTCTTGTAGAGGTAAGATCCCAACTTTGAAGAAGCTTTGTCCATTCTGTCATTTCTTCTTTCTCAGGATGGACACAACTGGAGGGCTAGAATGAGAAGAGTGGAACAAGACAGAAGGATAATGCAGGGACAACCCAGTCTTGATTCATTCCCTTCCTAGCTTAAACATACTCTTCCCCTTATTTTTGACCTTAACAGAATAAAAAAGAACTTGCTGGACCCCATTGGCACAAGGGTTTAGGTCAGCTTCTTTTAAGTTAACTCATAATTTCTTTGAGCCTCACTTTCGTCATCTGTAAAATTAGCTATACAACTTCAAAGAGCGGTATTGAGCATGAAATAAGAGAGTCAAAGTGCCAAGACCTGTCTTGTAGAGGTACAAGATCCCAACAATGAATGTAACTGTACTGTATCCCTAAAATGTACCAATAAACTCAATTTTAAAAAAGGGAGAGTCAAAGTGCCTTAGCAAAGTACTAGGCCAGTTCAATGTTTTCTTAATATGCCTCTCCCCATTTTTCCTTCTCATCATTCACCTTCATGAGAAAGAATGACCGCTCAACCAGAAAACTACCCTAAAAAAGCCACAAGCAGAGGAACAAGTTGCTGCAACTCTAGTTCAATGCATGTAATCATTGTGAAGTCAAACTTAATAGCTTATATTTACTTTGCACCTGTCCTTGAAGAGCTATATGCCATTCAGCTATATGACCTCAGTCATCTTCATGAACAGCTGAGTGAGATCAAGAGCAAAAGCACCTTTTATGACCCACTGAGCCTGGAAAGCTGCAACCTAAGAAGATTCATGCTTTCTCCAACTTTGCTCCTGTCACAGAGACACAGAACTGAGATCAGCATACCGTGAGCTGTTCCTCAATAACAACCAGCATTCTCACATGTCCTTTTGCCCCCGCTGAAGAATTAGCTGTGTCCACTCTGTGCCAATCTCAGGCCATTCTGTATGAGTTTATCTAAGATTCCACAGACTTGCTGAGACCTTCTAGCTTCCAAGGATCCGCATGGCTAGTGAGTCACAGAGTTTTGGGAAGAATGTACCCCAAGGCAGAAGCTCTCCAGGGATGCAATTTTCATCCACCCAAAATCCACTTCCCTCCAGCCTACATATTAGACAACGGCATGCATCTGGAATGCCCGAGTGCTTGTAAAAGCTTATTACTAAGCAAGAGTGGATGATGATAATTAATTATCCTCCATTAAAGAGAAAGCCCCTGGAGCAAAAGCATCAAAGGCAATATTTTACTGAGTTGGCAATTTCTTTGGCTGTACAACAAGATGACTCCTTATCCTGCATCTTGCTTGTGTTCCTTTTTCTGGAATTTGGACTTGAGGGAAGCATTTTGACATCAGGCAACTTCTTTTAATTCCCACCTTCTTTCCTACCAGCAATCCAGTAATCATTATAATTACAACTTCACACCAAGTACAAAAAATAAATAAAACTTCACACCAGGGCTACAGACCTATTTTATAGCACCCTTTTGATAGATTAACACATGGCTACTCTGCCTTTTTTAATAAAGTCTAAATCAAAAGATGTACAGCTAGAATGGAGAATTAAATCTCCCTGCTGGCCAACAGAGAAAACTATGGAAATATTCATAGATATATTCAAAGGTATTACCTATCTCCTCCTCAACAAATCCACCGGAGAGGGAGATGTGGTCAAAACAAGATGTGTCTTATTTCTGAATGAAGTCAAAGGACCAGACCAGATTTCCTCCAAATCTTGTCTATGAGATACAGCTTTACGTCTCATAGGAACAAAATTTTACCTTATGACTCTTGGAAAATATCTTCTTCTGTCCTGTAGATGCTTATCGGCAGACTAGTGACAAGTAGGAAAGAGACCTTTCTCTGCTAACACAGTAAAGTTGACCATAGAGAAACCTCTCAGAATCTTATGACAGTTGGTCTGGGAAGGAATCTTAGAATATTCATGTATAGTGAAAAGGCATACAGAGAATGTGGAATCGGGGAGCTAAGAGTGCCCTGCAGTTCTTGACCTTGTAACTTGTAGGCTCTCTAGCTATTAGGCTCCTTATCTGTAAGAAAAAACAAAGAAAGAATTCTTACCTAATGGGGTTCTTGGGAGGAGATCATTGATATGTGTCAGCACCTAGCTCAGCTTCTGGGCATGTTGCCTTCTGTCATATTATATAATCATCATCTCACAGGGATGGAGGCAGAGCCATGAGGCAAGCCAAATTCCATTGTATCCTAGTACCCAGGAGACTGTCTGGACTTTTGTAGGCACCCAACACATATTCGTTGAATGAATAGATGCAATCAGATCTATTTTTTGTAGCTGACATATCTAGAATGTTGGCATACTAGCATTTGTAAGAGATGCCTGGACATATAGGAAGTGTTTTTCAATTGTCAAACTGCAGAGATCTCAACAACTCAGTGATAGACTTTTGAGACTGATTATTACTCAGGGGTCACATAAAACAGCCTTGTCAGAAATTGTGGCAGTTTTGTAATACTTAACAGAAACAAGGCTCTATTGGGCTGTTCTGGAGAAGCACTTGCATGCTGGAAACAACTAGCCCAACACCAACCTATTAGTCATAATAATTACTGCTAGCAGTTGGCATGGACAAACTTATAGTCTAAGTGTTTTAGTGTAACAAAATCTTAGTTTTCAATAATTCAAGATGCAATGTGATAGTTCTCTTCCAACTAGGGGGTTGGGGTTCCAGTTATCTCTCCACCTCAGCATGTGCCTTCCCCAGCAGGGTAGGAAGAAGATACAATGGATCTTCATTCTCTGGACCCCAAAGTAATACAGACCATTTATGACAACGGCCACTGTGCAGAAATAATCATATGGCTCCACTCCTGCTGCAAAAGGAGCTTGTATGTGAATAATCCATGAGCACTAAACATCTTTACTGCCAAGGACCCAGTGGGTAAGCATTCTATTTGGCCCTACTGACCCTCAAGAAGTTCAGAGTTCCCTCTCCCTACACTTCATTTCTTTACCTAGAGTTGTTAATGGAGGCATTTAGAAAAGTTTCTCTAACACAGAGTTCTAGGGGTCTCTGGGAACCATTTTCTCCTTTACTGATCATTCTTCTTTTTTTCTTTGTTTCTGATAGAGAATGAATTTCAGTGATTACTGCTGCAATCTTCATGGTGTCTTTAGCTGGTCCTGCCCCCCAACAACTCAGCTGAGAGTCAAAGATAGCAAAAAACTTAGCACCTTCCTCATCTCACTGTCTTTCTAGAGAATGTAGGCCCTTCTTTTTCCCTGGGATATATGGAGATCAACTAATGTTACACAAGTTCTCCTACTAACTGCAGTGCTGTCTGCCAGGAGTAGGAACAGCTTTCATCAGGCTGACAAGTGAAGGGGCCTTCATCACTGTTCAGAGAGGCCACAGCCTGCAAGTGAAGGTCCATTTCCTTGTACCAGCCTGTGACTCTGAAAGAGAGGGATTAAAACTAGCCTGAGATATTTAGGGGAAAGAAACGTAGGCAGTTTAAAGCCCATGAGATTAAAAGGTAGGCCTGTAGTTCAGGCTGTGGCTTTTCCAGTTTTCTCTATGAGCATGGGTCTTCAGCAATTCTGAATTGTCCAATCCCTGGCAGTGGTCCATGCCACATTTGCCATTATCTTCCAAGTGCACCCTTACTATCCCTAGCTCCCTGACTGCCTTCCATCTCTTTGGTTTCCCAGAGCCCCAGCATTTTACTGCAGCAAGCACATCAGAGTCTTGTAAAACGGTTTCCAAGAAGAAAAAGGAGAGACCAAGCTTATTAAACTCTCCTTGGGCTGGCCGCATGAATTCTTTCAAGTCCACTGTTGGATTTCGTTGAGGTCTCAGTACGTGCTGATTTGCATGGCTGGTTTAACGGATAGGGAAAGGAGGTAAGAAAAGCTTTGCACTGGATAAATAAAAACCTCTTTGTTAATTAAGGAACCACCGACAAGGCCATGGCCCATGTCAGGCAGCCTACACAGAAGGTTTGATTCTTCTGGAACTGAAAACAAGGAAATAGAGAAACTCTCCCCACCACACTGCATAACTTTGTTCTAAGGCTGTTAAGTTATTCCCTGCTACTACATCAGCTGTGAGAGCCCTGTGAAACATGCTGCGGTTAAAATAAAACTCAAGCCCCCAAGAAGATATTTTTTTAAAAAACACAATGTGTGAGGCTGTCTAAAACAGTTAATCTCCTCCATCTTCCCTGCAAAAAGAGCCTAAATCATTAATTTTCTATCCAGCTTTTTTATGCTTTCCTGTCCTGTCTTGTCCAAAACAGCCTACTCTGAATGAGGAATATGAGCAATCCACCCAAGATAGCTTGAGAATGTTGATTGGAAAAGGGCCTCAGGCGATACACCCAAAGCCCTGCTCCCCAAAAGACCTTTCAAATACCTCCCCCTGGGTGATTTCTAGTGCTATTTTGCAAAACATCCTTGCATGCCAAGATTTATACCAATGACCAACGCACCTGCTACACCCCACCCTTCCCCCTCACCAGGGCTTCTGAATTGGACAGGCTAGGGTCAAAGCTCCAGGTCTTCCCTGTTGTTTCAGGTTATATATCTGTCTGAGACTCAGTTTTTTCTCAGTCATTCAATGCAAGGAGACTTAAATGTTAAGGGGTAAAATGTGGCTGTGTATAATGTGCCTGGTACATTTTAGGCACATTTTCTATAACACATGAAAGAATTGCACTATGAAAGTGCATGGTTTTTATTAATACCACCTCCCATCTCTTGAACAGTGCCAATCCTCTCCCAAAGGACCTTAGCTATTTCCATCAAACTTAAATGATAAACTGGCTGATTAAACTTTCCTAAGAGGTGTGAATGGGATAGGAAGAAATACAGCAGAATACAACAACTACAAACTCAAATCCTGCCTTCAAAAGAATTCACCCATTTCTCTTCTTCCATTTATTGAGCATGTATACATGGCTATCCCTGTGCTGAGCCTGGTTTCCAGGCTGTCCCCTGGATATCACAACTTTGCTGGTACAGGAGCCGTGTGATCCTGGCTGCCACATTGTTTACAACATCTCTTCTCGGATTTGACTGTGATATTGGTGTAAGAACCTCTGCAGCATTCCCAATCCCAAATTATATTACAGAGTATCTTAATTTCAGGCAAACACTGTGCTTGCCATTCTGTAGCATCACAAAAGCCAATCCCACTGACTTCTGACAGTGACCAGGAAAACATCCTTTCTGAGACCCCTTTCCTAGGACTCTGCTTGACTCAAACTTAAGATTTCTTCCACTGGACATAAGATGTTTTAGGAGCCTGAATTAAACACCACACCTGTTGTCAACAAATTCTTACATTAATGCTTCTCCTTCCTGTATCTGCCAATCCCTCTATGAGGATCTTAAATTAACCTCACAGTCTTCTTCATTTCCTATATCACAGACACATGACCAGCTAAGGATTCTTGTGAGGCTGAAAACATGCAAGTGGAAGAATCATGGATTATTAAGCAAGCACTGGTAAGCAAATGCTAGCATTCAAGTCTCTTTCTAGTTCACTAAGCTCCATGTTCATGTTCTTATAGTCACAGAAGAGCACGTCATATCACCTTACTTAATCTCTTGCTTTCAGAAAATGCATGTCTAAACCAACCAAGATGTATGGCCCTATGTCCTCCCATGAAGAATTCTGTGTCTTTCCTGTTCCACTCTGCCCTGACATCTCCTTGCCTGACACTGGCCTGGGAGGACTGCATAAACCCAATACCAATTCAAGATTCATGTTTTCAATTTTTACTTCCATTCTAACTGGACCATCTCTAAATCACTTTTAAAGTTGAGATCTACTAGACTGAAAAACTCAGAATTAGCAAGCAAGGCAGAGTTTAGGAGTCAGACAAGCTTGAATTTGAATGCTGATTTGTCCCTTATTAATAATTCCTTGCCACTAATCTCAGACTCTGCATTTCCACAGCTAAGACATGGAAACAATAATGTCTTCCATGCTGGATACTGAGCACCACATTCTCTCTAAACACTGCCAACAGCAAGGAGTCATGACAAATGCATTTATTCAGAGCCTGCTGTGCTCTGAACCACTACCCAATTTTTATCTTTGCCTCGTTAATGGTCAAAACAACTCTCTTGAAGTTTATTATTCCAAATTTACTGATGAAGAAGTCAAAGCTCAGAGAGATTATTTAACTTGCCCAATTCTCAGTAAGTATCAGACCTTGGCACAGATTTCAAAGTCTGCTTTTTATGGAAGTCCTTGCCCTCACAGCCACCCTAAAACACCCAGGCCTCTTCTCATGTGTGATCTCCCAAATCTGTACCCTAGTCTGGAAGATCCTCTATAGCTAGCTGGCTTTTGATCTTGTCTTCCACGAGTCCCCTCCCTGAAAGTGTTCCTGGCTCATTGTCCTTGCTTTTCTTGACTGTGTTGAGATCTAAGGGCCTTTGCACTTACAGCTGCCTTGAGTATGCTGTAATCATAAGTCTATTTCCATATTGATTTCCATAGAGGTTGCACCAGTATAGAGATACCTCAATAAACTGGGATTAGAGGTGGCATTTGACCCAGCCACTCTTTTGCTGGGTATCTTCCCAAAAGAATTAAAAGAATCATATCACAGTGATATATGTGCACTCATGTTTATAGTGGCCCAGTTTATAATAGCTAAAGCTTGGAAACAGCCCAATTGTCCATTAACTGCCGACTGGATAAAGATGTGTTATATATATATACATATATATAGATAGATAGATAGATAGATATAGATATAGATATATGAGTACTACTCAGCCATGAACAATGAGAAACTAGAGACATTTATAGCTAAATGGATGCACATTGAAATGATATGCTTAAGAGAAATGAGACAAATGTGTAAATACTGAATAGTTTTTCTGGTGTGAAAAACTAAAAGTGCAAATAAGATTCAAAATGAATAATTGATAATTGACATAGGAAGAAAAGGTCTAAAGGAGTAGTGGAAGTAGGAGAGATAGAGAAAAAGAAAGAAGGGAAAAGAAAAAACATAAGAAAAGGTAAAAAAAAAACATCTTTATAAATAGTGAAGGGTGGAGGGGTTGAAAGGCAGGCAAGGGAATGGGGAAAATAAAAACCATGATAAGTCATGTAAAGGTACAAAATCCCAATGACGAATGTAACTGTACTGTATACCTAAAAAGTACCAATAAACTTAGTAAGAAAATACAGAGTCTATTAATCTATCCCAAGCCTCTTCAAAATTTTTGCTGCCTATCATTCTTTCATAAATTTGCTTCTTCCTATCGTCTTTGGGTGTATTTCAATTAGTATTCCTTCCTCAGTCTAAATGTTTTTAACAGCAGAGATTGTGACTAACAAGATTTGTTTTTGTTTTTGTTTTTGTTTTTTGGTACCAGGGATCGAACTCAGGTCCTTGCATTTGCGAGGCAGGTGGTGGAACCACTGAGCCAAATCCCTGGCCCTAATAAGATTTGTTTGAGGGACTTGACATTTGCTTTCAGGAGGTGCTAATTATGATGATTTCTTTATTTCATCATTATAGCCTTGGTGTCTAGAATAGTGCCTAGAGTGCCATGGGTACTCAGTAAATCACTGTGATAAGATTGAATATAGGAGTTAAAATAACAAAAGTACAAATTATGATGCCTCCTACAACTTCTTTTGCTCTTCTCACTATGATATCATTTTATCCAAATGATTTATCTTTGAGTTAGCTAATTATTTGAGAATAAATATAAATAATTGAAATATTTTACCGTTGACTACTAGCTCTGCCCATATTTATTGCAATGAAATACGGCTTGCTGCTTTGTTAGAGAGAACGAAAGAAAAAAAGAAAGAAAGAAAGCAAACAGGCAGTTAGTCTAGATGGGTTCTGCCTTTCAATTTTATGGTCCTGATGATGTTTTGGTTCTAAAGGAGGTCATCTCCTACCTGGTGGCTTTATTCCAGCTTATGATATTTTATTAAAAGCTGCATCTGGTGGGCTTTTCAGGATGTCCAGGAAAATTTTCTTGCACTAAAGGTAAGGAAATGGATAGCAGTATTCTAATCTCAGAGGGATGATTATATGCAGCAGGAAAGCCAGCTGTTCTCTATCTTCACTCTGGATGTAAAAGACGGCAAACTGCTGGATTCACAATGTGCAAGATGGAAATTACCCAGGTAAGAAGCATGCCTAAGACAGAGCGTTATAAGACACTGGAAGAAAAAAAGATCAATTACATCTATGGAAAATCCAGAATTGGATGAGGCCTTGATCAGGTCTAGGTTGATGTAGCCATAGGGTACTTTGAGGACAGAATGTACATTATTAGAACACGACCTCACTCTCCCAAAGTGAATTTGGACACTGAAGGATTTCCATCAGAACATAAGGATTGTTTTGTACATAAAGATAAATTTTGCCTTTTTATAATAAATCCATCTTTTTTCAGGAAAAGCACATAAAGACAGGTAGGGGTTGGAACTCTAAGGTCGTAACAATCCAGGACTCAAAAGTTGATTTCTCTTGTCTCTCAAGAGAAAAGAAAGAGATTCCTTTTATACCCATAAGCAATAACTAAAGAAACCTTTAAATGAAAAGAGGCAACCTAAATGTGCACTAGTCTCTAAAAAAGGGGATGTGGGAGAAATAATCCTTTTTGTCAAATTTAGAGCGATTGTAAATAGTCCCATAGAGATGTAGTAAATGAATGGTGTTAGAGTTTGAGAGACTCATGTTAATTCCTGGCTTTAGCAAATCACTTTATTTTCCTGTAAATACCTACATTTTTTTTGTATTAGACAACTTCCTTGTCTTGTATCAGTCTGTTTGTTCCCTGTAACTGTAAAATCTAGGGTCTATTATTTTCCTTTTAAAATGTTAGAGGATTCAATAAGATAACATAGACCATGCCATGGCACATAGTAAGTTTTCAAAATCATTATTTTGTTCCAAGGAAGCAGTCAAAATAAGAAATCCACTTCTCTCCTCTCTAACTGCAAATATCCAGTTCTTAATGTTTTTTCCCTCAGTAACTTATACAAAAGAAACAAATTTGTTCAGCTTACCTTGAACAAAACCTAAACTAGTCAAGAATATTGTGCTAGTTCCCACTATGAGTAAGGGCCCAAACTCTGATTCTTGGACTGGTAAGGGGCACCGTGTTGGTTCTATATGGGGGTACTGTGAAAACAACGCAAATGAGGTTGCTATATGTGCACTCTAAGAGAATTTAATCTTACGGAAATTGTGTCCAGCCTCCTCAAAAACTTCATATTCTTAGTGCTACACACACACACACACACACACACCGGTATCTTTAATGCTGTGAAGGAACATCTCCAAGAAATGGTGAGCAGCCCTAATCAGTGTGGGTCACTTTCTATGACCAGATGTTCTTCCCCAAAGTCTGGTGCTCATAAGATCCTGAAATGCTAAGGTCTTGTTATGGTTTATATCTAAATGTCCACCAAAAGCCTCCTGTGCTCATGCATGGGACTTTTGGAAGGTGAGTGGATATGGGGGTTTATAGCTGACTCTCTATTAAGAAATGAGGTCCAGTCAGAAGAGGCAGTCAGTGTGTGCCTGGCCCATGGTACTATATTTCCTTCACTGGCTCCTTCCTTGAACTTTGTTTCCTGGACCCCAGGAGCAGCTATCCTTCTGCCACACCCCTATGCCATGCTGTCCTGCTTTGCAGCCAATGGACTATGGACTGAAACCTGCAAAATCTGTGGGCCAAAATAAGTATCTCCACCTTGGGGGTGCCAGGTATTTTGTCCCAGCAACAAAGTAAGCAGTTACAACAGGGCTGGAATGCCAGATATCACCTTAAATTTCCCAAAAACTAGAATGAGTGCGGAATCAAAGTTGTATTTATGCTGATTTAAAGAAAAGAAATGCAATCATTCCTGTACTTTGGAGCATGTGCACTAAGAGTCATTCCTGAAATTAATGGCATACTCATGAGTATATAGTCATACCACACCAAAAAGGACTGAGAATTTTCTGAAATGGTGGTCTTAATGTGAATCACCCCTTTGGATGTATCTGTGAAGTACTGATTTATAAGGAAGTGACAAGCAGAGCCTGACACTTGTTCTTGCATCCAAGCTCTAGAAATAAGGTTTTGCTCCTACTATTTACAATTTCTACCTCGTACTTTATGCTACACTCACCTTTGCTTATCAAAGATCAGTGCAGTTAATAATGTAATTCACATGAAAGTGTTAAATGGCATTTTTTAATTAAAAAAATGTATAAACAAGTCTATCTGACAATGTTATTTAGTATACCAGAATATAGACAAGAAATAAGTTTGGGCACACTGTATGCCAACAGGAAAAACCTAGAAGACCTGTTTGGGGCTTCTGTTTTTCAAATTGCTCTGTTAGAAGAATTTGGAGCATTTGTCAAAATACAGCCCCTAGTTTCCTGGATGAAGATCTATTGAATAAAAATCTTTCAGGCTGGAGCCGGGTGTGGTGGTGCACGCCTGTAATCCCAGCACTCGGGGAGGCTGAGGCAAGAGGATCGCTGTAAGTTTGAGACCAGCGTGGGCTATATAGTGAGTTCCAGGTCAGTCTCAACTATGTAGTGAGACCCTGTCTCAAAAAAAAAAAAGAAAAATAAAGTCTGTTATAATGAAAACTGTCTTTGTTAAGAAAACTTTTAAGATCCAGCCAGACATTATGTTAGCTATTTTTAATATGTTGTTTAATTTTAATTTCTTAATAAGCTATCCATTACCATCGCCACTTTGCCAATGATGGCCTTGAGGTTTAGAAGTACAGAGTAACTTGTCAAGGAATTTATACATGAAATAAAGGATTAAAAACTAAGTAAGTTTTATTTTATTCTATATAAAAAAAAAAAATGAAAAATCTCTCGGCCTGGAGCCCAGGAATCAGCATCTTAAAAAGCTTCCCAGGAAATTTTTATGCACAGTAAGTTTAAAGGCCCTTGTCTGCTTGAGCAGTGAACACTGACTCTTTCCCAGTGCCCTAGTGTCTTGACTAGAGAACATATAATAATCGATTGTATATCTAACTCATCCACATGAACTTTGTGATGTCTACAGAGACTAAGAAAAAGAAAAAGACAGGGTAGAGGAACTAAAGAGTTTGAGAAGGGGACATAATGGCATCAATAATACCACGTAGGGTGATTATGAAAATCTGATGAAATTAATAAAATATGTAAATCACCCAATTCAAATATCAGCTCTCTTTCCTATCATTCCTTCATACATTCCACAAGTATACTAGAATGTGAGTTTTTAAAGACAATAAACTTGTTCTGTCTTATTCATCCTTGGATCTTTGAATAGAGACAGGCACTTAATTGATGCTCAGTCAATGATTGTTGAGCTACTGAATTTACTGATTAGTTCATATTAATGGCTTTATGGCCCTAAAATGAGCTACCAGAAGATGGTAATTGTCCCGGAAAAGACTTTTGGCTGAAAAAAATGAAAAACGTTTGCTTCTTCTCTGCTTTGTCAATGCTAAAAAATTTTAAATATATGTGTATGTATATGCAGAAGTGTATATTTTTTAAATACTCATAATGGTTGCTCTAAAGGGTCACTCATCAGCTTGTAACTCTGGTGTGAGTCAAAGTGTACCAAGAAATGTGGAAACAGCTCAAACATAAGCTGAAATTTATGAGCAA
The DNA here is from genome assembly GCF_012274545.1 of Fukomys damarensis. Classification (NCBI taxonomy): domain Eukaryota; kingdom Metazoa; phylum Chordata; class Mammalia; order Rodentia; family Bathyergidae; genus Fukomys; species Fukomys damarensis. Next base: position 117,498,473 of record NW_022900928.1, read on the forward strand.
TAAGAGGTCAGAAAAAATTTACTTGAATATTCTTTGAGATACAACAAAATGACTGGTAGAAGTCCAAAGAATATAAACTTTTCAGGAAAATGACCCTGAAATTTTGTTCCTTCATTTCCAGTTCCATAATTTAACCAAGATCAACAGAATGAAGGTAGAAGGTGGCTTCCCCAGGAGCAGAAGGGGCCTTATTTCTTTTCTGTTTCAGTCAAACTTGTATTATTTGTAGAACAAAGCAGCTGGGTGGGAAGAGGATGCTGGGTACACTGGAAAAACCAATATATACATGTGGAAATTGTGCCTAGATAAACTTGAACTGGAAATAACACACATGGCAGGGGATGGAAGGCTGAACATGCACAGCCATGGAGAACTGGGAGGAAATGAAAAAGGATTTGGGAAGGCTGTAAAGCAGGAGGCGATGCCTCTGTGAAATGAATGGAATCATTCAGAAGTTCAGATTGTCCTGGTTGTTCCTCTTCTGCTCCATAAATGTACAACCACTAAGGACATCTAGTAGGTGCCAAAAGCACTACTCAGAGAGACTAGTGAAAAAGTTAAATAATTCAATAAAGAATCTCAGCCAAAGACGTTATATCAATTCCAGTAGGCAATGCTACCACATAGTAAACTACAGTTTTCATTTTCTCTTAATTTTCCCAAGACTTGGAAAGCATAGTTGGATGGAGGTGTTTAGGAGCCAGTCATCTCTGAGAATTTGTCCATTATCCAGCACAGAGAAAGCACAGCCATGAAAACTTTTGATATAGAATAGTGAGACAGAGCAGTGTCAAGTGGAATGAGGCTTTACATATAAAACTGAATCACAGTGTTTAAAAGTTTCATCTGTCTGATTTTATTTCTTCTCTGGAAAGACACTAAGAATTCTGATCTAATCGAAACTATCTATCCACTATTTTCAATTACCTGTGTGTATATTAAATAGTGATTGGTGCATTGTGCTTGTCAAGGTACACCTTTCTTTATCCCCTGCTTTCAGCTGGGCACCGGCTCCACTGAGCTACATTCCAGATCTATCCCCTGCTTTCAAATTGCACTACCCCCTGCACTTCCCAAAAAGTACCATGAAGATCAGCTGACTTCAGAGTTTGTATGAACGTACTATCCATAATATCTATCCTGTGGAAGCTGTTTGGATGGAAGCAAAAGAATTGGCCTTTGGAATTTAGAGCAAAAGTATTATTAAAAACATAAAAATTAGACTCTATGTTACCTACGTACTTAAGCAATGTTTGGCAGCCAAACCATTTTTGGAGCATTATTTATTCTCAAAGCCCCATCTCCCATGTCCATCTATTTTAGAGATACATCATATAAAGTAATGGGTGAGTCAATCACATTGTCTGAAATATTCTAAACCACACATGGACCCTATCCAGAATGCTGTACAATAAACTCAGAAATCTACCAGTGACAAGCATATAAAAAGACACAAAAGCCAGCATAAAGAATCTCCCAATGTACAAAACTGAAATGAAACAGCTATACCATTGGATTAAAGCCCAAAGAATAAAATAAATATCTATGAGTTCATATTGATACAAATAAATATTGATACAAATAAATATGAGTTTATATTGAATAAATATTAAACATAGAAGGCATCAAAGAAAAGGCACCAGAACACTACAGTAATAATTGCTACTGGCAATATCAATAAATGAATGGTAAAATTAAGAAGTGGACATTAATTTACATAGTCTCAAGGTATATTGGCTCAAATATTTATTAATTATTTTGATAGTTTTAATATATGTCCAAGAACTCCTGATACTCTTATCTCTGGGTAGTAGATTTTAATTTTTTTCTCCTCAAGTGTCCATTTAATTTATTGATTCATTTCTAGAAAATCAATTATAATAAAGTAAAAATAGTAATGTGAAAGATAGTACTTTAACCAGGTTGCCAAGGTTGATATCACCAGTAGTAAGTTATGTTGACACCACTTAGACATAGATGTGATTGTGATAAAGAGGGACCCTTTGTAGAATTCCTTCCCAAATTCTCTAACCCTTATTCTTGAGAAAACACCAGACAAAACCAAACTGAGGAATGTTCTGCCAAGATACTTGACCAGTACTCTTCACAGTGTTGTTCATGAGAGACTAAAACAAATTGTCACAGATCAAAAGAGAATAAAGGGATAAGGTGACTAAATATAATGTGGTATCTTGGGTACAGAAAAAAAATGGGGCATTAGCGAAAAATATCATTGAAGTTGTCTATGTTAAAATTGTTATACAAACATTAATTTTTGAGTTTTCATAACTACTCTATGGTTATGTAAAACCTTAACACTAAAGAAAGCTAAATGAAGAGTATATAAGACTACTGTGCCACTTTATACTTCTTCCACAAATCTAAAATTATCCCAAAATAAAAATATCAGGAGATAATAATATAAACACAGAGGAAATATAATCCATTTTTAGTGAAAGGAATCCTAAACTTTTGGTTCTCCATGTAGAGAAATAGATTAACTTAATGAAAAAAGGAAAATGAAAAAGGTAAACCCTAATCTAAAAGTGTAAATCATGCCCACCGTTTCAGAGGCTATATAATTTTGTGAAGAGGGAGTTTGAGTATTTCATGTCTTAACAAATAGTTTTAAACTATGTCTATAAGGCAAATGTATATAATAATAGGGATTAACTTTCAATATTTAAATATTCCTTTAATCTATCATTCAAATATATTTCTATATCTAGATAGATAATTCTATAGATAGTGTAGATATAGATATAGATCTCCTATGATCTCTGGTCTTACAAATCATAATCTAACAAAGAAAACAGATGAACCACAAAAGAAAGTCTGAAAGAAAAGAGAGGTGGCTAGTGCATGAGAATACACAAATTTAACAAAGCTTTGTAAAAGCATTATATAACATTATTCCATTGATGTGTGCACAAAGAAGCAAAGCATCAGACACCTTACTTAAAAAATGTATCTTCCTAAAAGAATTAAACCACAGTGATATATGTTCACCCATGTTTATAGTGGCAGTTTGTATAGCTAAAACTTGGAAACATCCCAACTGCCCATTAACTGAAGATTGAATAAAGAAAATGTATTTTTTTAATAAAATGGAGTTCTAACCAGCCATAAAGAATGAGAAACTAGAGACATTTATAGCTAAGTTGATGCACATTGAGGACATACTCTTTAGTGAAATTAATAGGAAACACAAGTGTAAGTAATTTCTCTGGTGTGATAAACTAAAAGTGTAAATAAGGGCCAAAATGTGTAATATTGATATTGTGTAATGGGAAGAAAAGATATAAAGGTGTAGGGGAAGTGTGAGGGGTAGGGGAAAAGTAAGAAGGGTAAAGAAAAAATAAGAGAAAAGGAAAAAAATGGAAGCTAAGTCTTTGTAAATAGGAAAGAGTGGAGGGGGTGAAAGGAGGCCAGGGGAATGGGGAAAACATAAGAACTAAGATATGTCATGTAAAGGTACAAGATCCCAATGATGAATGTAAGTGTATTACATACCTAAAATGTACCAAAGAAAAATATTTTTAGCTGCTCCCTCGGCCCAGCACACCAGAGGCCAGCCACGTGGGTGCCAACACAGCAATGTTCATGCCCCCCAACCTGCACACACAAGAGAAAGAGGGCCTCTCTGAGGCTCCTAGATGAAAATTGAAGCCCACTGGAAAAGTGAAGAAAGTCTCTGCGATGAAGGCACACCACACCACTATAGTTGGTAAGATGGAGGGACCAGCACCTCACTTCAGAACCTGGTCTAACTTCACAAGGAAGACAGATAGAACCTGCAGCAGAACCTTGAAGAATTCTGCCCAGAAGGTGGTCAGAGATCTCAACTTAGGCCTTGCAGGCAGAAATCAGCCTGAACCTCAGCGGTCAGCTGCTGGCAGAGCAGTTTGCTGTATACTGAGGCAAGCAACACTACCGTGGAGGTGAAGCCCAAGAAGGACAGGCAAGCACTAAATAATTGATTACAGGAGTGATCTGATCATAATTGTTGCATGCATTTAGCATTGAGAGCTTGAGACAGAAGACCCTGAGGGGTCTAAAGGACCAGGAGAATACTCTGGAGGGAAAACTGATCTGGGGGATAGAACTGAGGGGTAAAAAAAGGGTTATCTGAAGAAGTCAGAGGAGAGAATTCAAGGAGCACAGAAGAGAGAAGGGAACACAAATTGAGGAATTCAAGGGAAAAGAGTAGGCTGGAGTAGAGAGAACAATAGATGAGGGAAAGATGAGAAAACAAGGATCTTAGAAACTGCTCACAGAAGTTAAGGTGAATAAAAAGCCACTGATGAGTTTGTATTTTGCCATCTTCACTACACTGTGAACTAAAATAGAGCACAGGGATTATATCAAGTAGTCAAATCACAGACAAAAAAATTCACCAGCATGTACTAATTCAAACTGTTCACTTAGAACTTTTAGGATGTTTCACTGAAGTTATTTCTAAATAGTTTCTAAAATGTCCAATTCCCCTTTGCGGTTTTGTTCAGTGTAGTATATCAAGCTTCTCCAAACTTTCTTTTGCTTATTAAGTAGCTTGCAGAGGAACTCTGAGTCGCATACTCTCTAGAAATCAAACGAGGGAATCACAGGTCTGGAGAGGAGCAAAGAGACCGTTCACTCTCCCATATCAGAAGAGACTTGCCCAGGGTAATTCTGGGAAAGAGAAGGGCCTGGCCTGGAGCCCAGCCTCTTGAGCCCCACCCAAATTCTTATGACGCTAGGATGATCCTTAAACTTTGTGATCTTATTTTTCTTTCTTTTTACTTATCACTTTCCTAAGAGTCAAAAATGAAAACTAAGTTGCTAGAGACTTGATGTTTATTGGGTTCCAGTGATGGCAGGTTGTTTCTCTAGGTGGTTTATACAGAAGAGCTGAAGGTGAATTGGAAGCATGAAGGAGCCCTGAGGAAATGAAAACAAACTTCCTGACCACCTGAGAGCAGCTAGACAGAACACGAAGCATGCAGCAGACCCCACCTATTGATCTCAATAGCTGCACCTTGCAGATGAGGAGCTACACTTAGTGATAAGTTGCCCAAGGTATCAAAGATCATAAGAAATGCAACTTGGCTTTGGAACCAAACTCCAAATCCAACCACTTTAGTATATTTGGAATCCCTCTCAGTCCTTCTGTCTTCACAGGTCACGAGGAATGAGACAGAGGCAGAAGCTGAAAAGAGCCAAGATAGAAGTTTGAGCAAAAAGCAATGTTAGGCAGGAATTTCTGAAAGCAAACGGGAAAGAGAAGCAATATGTTATTCCACAGAGTACTGGGTAAGAAGCGAGGAGGTACAGATTTTATTTGTAATTTTGGCATCTACGACCTGGATAACAGTAGGAAAGACACTTTGGCCCTGAGGACCTCAGATTCTTCTGTGACATGACCATGTCTGGTTCGAATTGTAAAGCAATGCTAATACTAACATTCTGCTCTCCCTGATGTCCTATGAGCCGGAGTGATTGAAAGGAGATGAAGAGAAGGGCAGAAGAAGGATGAATACAGGGAGGGAGGTGGACCTTCAGACTAATGAGAGAAATAATATTAGACAGCAGAGAAAAGACCACCTAGAAAAGTGAGGGCAAAAAAATGAGCCAAAGAAGAAAGTATTCTGTAATCAGATTGTGTTGGTTGAACTTGTGCCTTAAGAAGACCAGTGTGAACCTCAAAGTGAGCCCAGTGCTGGCATAACAGAAGATGGAACTGCCTTCCTGTCTTCCCACCTGCTCTGAGACCCTGATCTCCCACCTCTCTGCAAGGCAAGCAGGGAGAACTAGCTAGCTGTGGAGGAAATATTTGTCCAGGGTCATGACTCATGAGAGGGCGAGCTTTCATCTATATGTTTAAGTACTGTGTTTTGAGCGAGGCATGACCTGGGCCTGAGACTTCTGAATCCATGACTAGAAAGAGCTTGCACTTACTGTAAATTTAGAATGACAAAATGGAGTGGAATGGTGGGTGCAGTGGGTGAGACAGCAAAAGAGAATGGATATAAATTATCTCTGCAGGTGCTAGTTGACCATCTGTGGGAATATTGTGTCTCAAAGTTCAAAGAACAGAAAGAATGGAGAAGGCACAAACTCCCAAGAGTGCAAAGGTCCCCCAATGGTCTGGGCACCCCAGCAGGGATTCCTGCCTGCCCCAAGCCTGGCAGGACTGGCCATGACTTGCTGCTAGAGGGAAGCTTGGCTAGATTTTACAAGATGAGCTAGTGGGATGTTCTTGGCAAGCCCAAACTATAAATGCACAATACTTTATCTCCTGCAGGGATGTTTTAAGAAAGAGAAAGACGGGAAATGTCTCCATAAAATAGAACCCCAGCCACTGGTCCAGGAAAGTGGTATCTCTCTCTCTCTCTCTCTTTCTCTCTCTCTCTCTCTCTCTCTCTCTCTCTCTCTCTCTCTCTCTCTCTCTCTGTCTCTCTCTCTCTGTCTCTCTCTCACTTCTCTCTCTCTCTCTCTCTCTCTCTCTCTCTCTCTCTCTCTCTCTCTCTCTCTCTCTCTCTGGAGCTACATCAAAAGCAAAGCCCTGTGTGCTCCCTGTGGCCTCTACAGAGCCTGGGAGCTCAGCGGATCGCTAGGAGTCAGGGAGGGAAGGACACACACCCACTGCTGGCACTCTTCTGGGATTGCTGGGAGGGAAGAGAGCTGGGCCTGCTGGGGAAACTGCTGTGGACTTTTTGGCTTCCCTTCCTGGACACTTCACCACCTACATAAGATGCAAGGCTTCCATAGAACTGAAGCCTAGCAGAGTTTGTAGGAGAAATATTGGACAGAGAATTAGAGTAACTGAGCTTAGTCTGCAATCAGAATAGTACAGAACTTCGGGAAAGTCACTGCCCTCCCCAAAGTCATGTTCTCAGAAAATGAGACATTCAAAGATAAATATATAGCGTTCTCAACAAAATTCTCCAGTGACCATGGAAAGGCAGAATAGGTCTTTCAGCTTCAGGTTGTGTTTGAGAATAGGTTTTTAAAATTTAGATCCATAGAAATATATTAGACACAAATCTCAACCCTACTATGCACTACTTTCTAACTGGGCATATTCCTCTGAATATGCAGCTGAATTGCAAGAAGAAACACATGGAGGCTGACTGAGGATGTTTGTTTCAGCCTGAACACAATTTCTTAGAGTCTATAAGATAAGCCAGCCTGTTCTTAATTTTCCAGAGGATGTTGCAAACTCATTCCCAGACTTTTTTTTTTTCTTTCTGTCCCAACCATGGGAAAATTAATTGAAAATAATGGGCCTGGAGCAAGAGCTGCTAGAGCCCATACAAAACCTTGGTGTCAATTAGAAAGGGGTGAACTTCTGCCAGGGTAAACATCTTAGGGAGTTCTGTGAAGAACAAATTTCAGTCCTATGTTACTGATTTGGCTGGATGGCTCCTGTGCAGCCTATGCAAACTCCATCATAGCTGAAGTGGAAGGCTGAGCTTATGGTAACATCTGTCCATTATAACAGGTACAGGCTCAGAGCTGAAGATCTGAACTGAGAAAACTCTCTCAAAAGCAACTCCTATGGGAGAGAGAAAGAAGCAAGACCAGGCAAAGGGAGACACTGAACCACAGAGCAGGTCCAGGGAAGGTCCCATCACATGCTGGAATGTGCCTTCTGAGTTGTCTAGAATTTGGAAAGTCTGCACACTAGTCACAGAGATGAACTAAAGTGAATTTGTATGGCTTCATACTGCCTTGGCATCTGATTTTAGGATGAATTTTCCCATGCCAGATGCTGAGCTTCACACAGTTCCTAGTTCTCCACTGCTTCCAGTTCCTCAGTGTGACCAATGCAGATATCAGCCCTGTATGGCTTCCTCCTGGTGACCACCACCTCATGGGAGAGTAAAAGACAACCCACTTGCTTTATCCCAGTGGTCTCCAAGGACTGCACAGATAGGCCACAGTAACCACCTCTCAATCATAGCATGACTCCTTGAAACTCAGGCCTACTTAGTATAAATTCAGTTAGACCTCCTTATGGGAAACCTGTACAAATAATGCCCTGGATCTTGATAAAGTCATTGATCCGCACACACTACTCTCTGTCTCTCTCTTCTCTCTCTCTCTCCCTCCACCCCCCTCCTCCCTCCTTCCCTCCCACACCCAGCTCCTGGTTGAATGTATTTGTTCCAGACAGCTCCCACCTTCTCATCATCACTGTGAGGCATGCTTCTTTTCCTCTCTAGGGTCTATAACAAATAAACTGCTTCTGTTATTCTGCATGTTTTGCTATGTTGCCTGCTCTGTCTCACCTGACTACACATCTGAGCCTCACTTTTTCTTGAACAGGACTCTTCCAGATTATGTCTATCTTGGTAGAAATAAGTTGGACTCAGATCAGACAAGAGCTTCATGAAATGTTTGCCTGGGTAAACAAGTTTCCTGTAAGAGGGACACCTAGTAACATTGTGGACACCTAGGTGTCAGGTAATCAGCCAGGATAAAGAAGTAGCTCATGAAAAACATGGTTTAAGCATCCTCCACTGGGGACCCCCTGCCTCAAGGGAGGGGTAGGATTTATAGTCATTTATAGTCACTCTTCAGAGAGAGAACTTCAGTCCAAAGTGGAGGATAATATATGAGCTGTACTTGGGAAGAAGGCCTGACCTTGGGAGAAAAGGACTGAGAGGAAAGAGCACGTCCTGGAAAGGGACGCAGATATGAGTGGTAAGCCAATGACACTGGTAGCATCTGAAGGAATAAAAGTTGCCACTCTGCTGGTTCTTGATGGCACACCACAGAATCCACTCAGTTAATGACCTCATGGCTTAACAAGCATGTTCTGAGCGGCTATCTTCCATTTGTCCTTCCAGATCTACTCCCTACCTTTCCCCACCCTGCTTTCTGCTCTGCGAGGCTGACCTGGACAATTTATATCAGTGGACTTCCATGCCCTTCAACTCTCACTTGGATTTAGCCAATAGAGCCCTGGCATTAGATCACAGAAAGGAAGGAGAGGAAGGTCAGGGTGCTTGCTTCCCTGGTTCCCTGTCTGTGAGGTCAGCCTGGGTTGGATCATCCTCCAACTGAAGATCAATAGCTCTCCTCAAAAGCCCTCTCCACTTACCACTGGCTCTCTTCTTTCAAGTTCTTCTGACTTGTCCCTCTCCTTCCCCTTCTAGACCAGGAGCTGTAGAAGGTCTCCTTCACCCCATCCCTCTGTGTGACTAACACTGGGACACTGTCTATTATGGTTTGTATCTAGATCTTCCCTAAAGACTCATGCAATCATAGGAGGGGCATTTTGGAAATGATTGAATTATGTGGGTGCAATACTCATCAATGAATTAATTTACTGGTGATTTAGAACTAAATGTTCTGTTAGGATTTGAGGGCTGGTTAGAAGAGATGGATCACTGGAAGTGTGGCCTGGAAGTGTATCTCCCTAGGCCAGGGATTTAGTTCAGTGGTGCAGCTGCTTGCCTCACAAGCACAAGGACCTGAGTTCAATCCCTGGTACCAACCCCCCACCAAAAGGAGAGTGTATCTCCCTCTCCAGCTCCTCATTTCACTCTTTCTCTGCTTCCTTCCACCGCATCATGAAATCAGCCTCTATTCCTCTGCAGTCTTCAAGACCACAAAACATTCTACAATTTCATGAGTTGAGAAAATAGTATATAGAAAGATACAGAAGACTATTTCTTCCATTTCTATCCTGGGATTGGGAAGAAGAGGCTGAGAGATAATCCACTTTCTGATACCCGTGCTATCTAGCCTCCTGGAATATTGACATTTCTTTTTCGAATTCCCTTTCTCAGTTACAAAACTAAGCTATTGAAGAATCCAGATCCGTTCCAGTCTGCTGCCTGACGCTCAGCAGGTCACATGACCCTTAGGTCTTTGGTTTCCTCATCTTCATAAAGTAAGATAGATTAACTGCTTGCATCCCAAGCTCTCTTCCAGTCTGATTCTATAAGCTCCTTGTTCTCTTCCTTCCTCTTATCCTGAAAACAGACAACAGCCATATGCATAAAACCTTACACTATGATTGTTAGTCTCATCTCTGGGAAAAAGAGGAAGAATCTCAGATGGAACTGTGCACAAAGCCTCACTTGTTAGCTCTAAATGGCCCTTTTAAAGGTCTTATATACCACTGTTTTTAGTTAGGGTAGCAGATGAGTTCAAATAAATTCCAGTTCAGTATGCATTGCTCCCAAAGCCTTTGCATAGGGCTTAGAATCTCACTCCCATCCAGGGTGGTGCACTGTGCTCCTGATCAAAAGCAGATGGATCCTCATTGCACAAAATATCTTTTGTCCTGGTATTCCCACATTGTCCTATTGAATCATCTAATCCAAGGACCAGCTAAGAACAAGTTGTACTCAGATGCCACCACTTGACAGAGCTTCACTCACTGAAGAATCACCACCAGTGCTTCTTCCTTCCTTTTCCTGCTCCTATCTCTAGTCTTTGCAGTGGGAATTGAAAACCCTAAATTCTAGTAGTAATCCAGCTACTCATTTTAAGCAGGTCACTTCCTTTTTCTACACCTCATTTTATGATGCATTAAAATGAATAACTGGATGGCACGATCCTTCTTAGTTCTAACTTTTCATGAAGAATGAGCAAGTTTGGGTAGATTTATTTGGATAATATGGGCTCCCCAGAAAAACAGGATCTGAAGAGATAATTAAGTATTAATAATTTACTGGGAGGCACATTCCTGGGGCAACAAGGGTGAGGGACAAGAGACAAGGCAGAATGAGAAGCAAAAAAGATGTCTTAACCAATTGGCCTCAGAGTTGAGTTACATTCTACAAAGAAGTCAAATGGGTCACTCATTTATCGTGGACATCTCTGTACACGTTGTGCACAAAATATTAATCTTTGAAGAGAAGAAAGCAGGAATTCATCTACAGGCACTTTCCCATACCCTCTCTCCATTGGTCAAATTCACATATTGGGGGTTAGCATACTTGATCTTCTGGGTTATATCATCTGAACTCTTCAAAAGTAACTGGGGATGTAAGATCATTTCACCAGAAATGTGATAATGGTGTGTCCAACTTGGAAAAGGTGGGGAGAGCCAGGGAATTCAGCATTCCATGAATCTGCCTCCTCTAGTAGAATTGTCAGAGGGCAGAGGAAGGCCGCTAAGTGTTTGGGAGACAGTAAAGATGAGAAAAACTATGGAGCCCCTGAAACAATATGGCAGAAATGGGTACAACTAATAAGATGGAAAGGTATACCAGAGGAGAGCTCAGGCACCTTCATTAAATAAACATTTTCCAAGAAATTGGATAGTGTTAAGACAACTGTTCCTGCCCTCATAGAACACACACACTACTGGAAAGACACTTAGAAACAACCAATTACAGCAAAGTAACCATGGATAGATCAGTGTGATTTATTATACTTATCTTATTATACTATCATTTTACTTAATAAAATATGTCTCATATTTGACCACATGTACACAGGAAGGTCTGTAGTAGAACAAGACCTAGAAAACCCAGGCTGTTTCCCACTCAATGTTTAATTTACTGCCCTTCTCTACAGACACAGAGAGTGGTTTAGAGCTTGCTATGTTCTGAAACAAAAAAGGGAAAAGAAAAAAATGTGAGAGAATGAAAAGATGAAAATAAAGTGTTTGTAGATGGGGAGGGGAAGAGGGGGTGAAGGGAGGGCAGAGGTAAGGGGAAAAAAATGAGAATCAAGACTTGCCATGTAAAGGTACATGATCCCAACAATGAATGTAACTGTACTGTATCCCTAAATGTACCAATAAACTCAATTAAAAAAAAAAAAGTACCTTAAAAAGGCCCAGCAACATCAGAGCTTGGCCCAAGTTCATTGCTTAACTGCATAAATTCCCCTGCAGATCAAAATGACATGCCTTTGACAAGGGCGGAGATGGAAAGGGTGCAGGGAAAGTCAGGGAATTCTTTGTGAAGACAACCTATTTACTAAAGGAGCCAGGAGGGATCAGTTTAATTGAAGTTAAAGATATTTTAAGGAAGGTAAGAGCCTAGCCGGGGGTTCAGCCAAGAGGTTTCATTCTGCCTTTGAAAATGAGAAGAGCTGAACAGGATCTGTATGGATAAGCTGATAAAAAGCCCTTTGAAGTGGACAGAGATCTTTTTATAGCCTCAGAATAACAGCCCAGGGTGAGGAAAGAGAGCTGCTCTCATTTACAAGTGTAGAGGGTGGTGTGTTGTCCCCACTCAGTGGGTTTCTTCTGGTTTGGCCACGAAAAGAGATTGGCCTAGTGTCCTTTTCTATTTGAGAGAAGATAGATCTGGCAGCCTTTCACAAAGAAAGTGCAGACAAATGACCCAGGGAAGACCCTAGAATGTTGTCTAACAGACATTAGAAAAAAAGAAAGGCACAGGACACAGAATCATAGCATCCACACATCAACCCTGACTCAGACACCATCAATCAAACTAGATAGATCACAGACTAATTTTTTTAAAGGATGAAGGAGTGTTCTCTCCAACTTAACAAGAAATAATAGCAATGAAAATTACTCTTACATATAGGCTATTATGTGCCCACCAGATGCTATATATATGCTGTATTGGTCACCTTTACTGCTACTGGGACAAAATGTCTTTACATGCACAATATGAAGGAGGAAATGGTTTATTTTGGCTCATGGTTTCAGAGTTTCCTATACATGGTCCATTGGTTCGATGACTGTGGGTCTGATGTGAGGCTGGGACATCATGGTAGAAGGGTGTGATGGAACAAAACTGCTCACTTATGGTGGTCAGGAAATAGCACGTGAGAGCACCAGCAAGAGATACACCCTTGGAAGGAAAATTCCCAGTGATCCACTTCCTCACAGCCTATTTACCAATAAACACCATTAATACACTGATGAATACAAGAGCTTCATAATTCAGTCACCATTTCCATTTTACTTTTCACAAAATTGAGATTTATTTATGTGAGGGCATGTTTAAGGTACTTATTTAAGCTTAGAATACCCAGGTAAGGTTTACAAACTTCATGAAGTGAATCTCCACTCCCTTATTACCAATTCTCAATGACTAGACAGCATGATCTAATCTCTCACTCACTGCATAGTTTAGCATCTCTGTGGGACAGAGGAAGATTTGACCAAAGACTTATGACTCAGCTTTTCACAGACTCTTTCATCCTGTATATCTGTGCATTAGAAGAGAAGAGGAAACTTTAAATAAGGGAATCACAATGATACAAATGCCCTCAAAAATAAGATGCTTCAGTGATAATCTAAATGAAAAATTATTCACCATCACCCTCTGTTTTCACCAAAGACAGAAATAAGGATTTTGGACCCATTACTAAATAGAATTTAACTCAGCATTAATTTAAGTATTTTGTCAGGATCATGGGCTGTATTACCCCCAAACCTACCCCATGTTTCCATAAATATGTCAAATTCTTGATATCTGAAGATATGAAATTGAAAGGATAAAGAAGTCAGAAGGGTTTGAGTTTATTCTTAATTTAACCTGAGTTCCACTGTGTGATATTTTGAAGGAACACTACTCACTCTCTGTACCTCAGTTCTTTCATCTGTAAGACCAGAGGATTAGACACAGCTGATTTCCAAGATGCCTTCTATTACTCACATTCTGAGTCTTAGAATATAATCCTTGCCTCACATACATCATAAGGGCTGACTGGGAAACAACCTGATGAAATAAAAAGGAAAGAAAAGAAAACAAAAATGTGGGTAGTGAAATGGGCTCTGAAAAGAAAAATCAACAAGGTTTTGATTAGGAGCCACATCTCCCCCCTAGCATCCTGGAGATGTCATAAAAGCAAATGAAACACTGACTGTTATGGTTTAGACCTAAATTATTACCCCCAAAACCTTATATTTCAGGAGGGTGGTTGGATCATACAGTTGCTGTATTCATCTATAGACGAGCCCAGTGGCTGCTTGTGCTGTGATGGGGTGGGGTCTGCTCAGAAGAGGCAGATGACTGGAGACATTTCTGGAAGGATATTTCTTCTTCCCTGATCCTCCCTTTGCTCTCTATTTCCTGGGTTCGATGATGTGAGAAATTTTTCCTCCACCAGGCCCTTCCACCATGTTGTCTTCTACCTTCAGTCCTGCCAAACATGATTCAAATTTCTGAAACCAAAAGAAAACTCTCCTCTTTTAAGTTGTGGGTGTCAGGTGTAGTGTCCCAGTGACGAGAAAATGGCAAAGACACTGTCATTACACGACAAGGAAACCACTCCCATTCTCTTGGTGAATGAATGCTTGACCCTCAAGGCCTACCAAACTTTCTTCCTGTCTGCTACATACATGAATTCAGAACCCATTAATCAGCTTCTGCCTACAAGGCCTCTGCCTCTGACTCCTTCCACATTGTGAAAATCCTAGCACACTGTATCTTATAAATATGTACAAGTATTTATGTTGATCAAAAATTCTAATGTCTAAGGAGATAGAAATGCGAAGTACTCTAATGTGATCATCACACACTGCATACATAGATTGAATTATCACACTATAACACAAAAATATATACAATTAAAACTATAAAAAATGAAAAGCATTTGAAGGAAAAGACTTGCTAATGAAATTTCAAGATATATTAGAATGGTGAAAGACTAAATTTTTTTTACGTTCTGGGCATAGGGCTTGTGCTAATTGGCCTGGCCCTAGCTATGAAATAAATTGCTTTCATCATTATTTTATTCTCAGAAGGAGACAACCCCAGGTTAGTATTTCAAAGAAGAATGAGTCACTGGAGAAATGTAAAAGTACCTGCTAATTATTTCTTTAAAGAAAACCCTAACTGTGCGAAAAGAGGACTCTGCAGCTCCAGCTGCCCATTAAGATGAAACACCAAGTTACCTGGGCTGCTCTGCCATCCCAGGAACAACAAGAGAGCTTTTGTTTGCTGACATATATCTCACAGAGGCTCCAACTGGCCCTGATTCCCTGGGAGAGAGATTGGTTTAATTCTCCCTTTCCTTCCACCTTGACAGTGTGAGGAGGCTCCAAGAAGACAAGACAAGGTCAGGGAGGGCTGTGGTCCCCTAAGCTGTCTGTGGAATCAGTACAGGAGGAGGTACTAAGAGTCCACAGCTGACCACACTGGAAGCTCTCTGGCCATCTTCTCCAGTGGGTCCCAAACACATGTGGATTTTATTCTAATAAAATCCTGTGAAGAATCCCAATGATTAAAGCAGAACATCAATTCTATAATAAGCTCAGATCAATTCTACGATGTCTTGTTTGATTTGATTTCCTGTGGATTTATCCCAGGACCTTTGTACTGAGTTATATCTCCAGCCCCTATTTTACTTTTTTATTTTGAGAAGAGGTCTCTCTAAGTTGCTGAGTTGCCTAAGCTGAGCTCAAACCTGTGATACTTCTGCCTCCACCTTCCAAAGTGCTGAGATAATAGACATATGCCATCATGCTCACCTAAATCTAGGTTTTTAACATCTACTTAGTATCTAGTTCGTACGAACAATGAGGTTCATCTGATGAGTATAAAAATTTGGACTCAGCTATCTGGAGCTCAATGGTATATGGTACAGTCACATTAAGGAAGAAATCATAACATTTTTAAAGAAAAGCTGAAGCCCCTTTGAGTCAGTGCTTCCTGGAAACTTGAGTAGAGAAAAATGGAATTCACAGGTTTAAGAACTTATGTTAGTATCATAAGCTGAGTTGTGTCCCCACCCCTGATAATTTATATGCTGAAGTCCTAATTTCCAATGCCTTATAACCTGACTGAATTTGGAGATAAGATCTTGAAAGAAATGATTGGGTTAAAATGAGATCTTTGGGGTTATCCTTCACCCAGACTGACCAGTGCCCTAATAAGAAGAAATTTAAATGCACAGAGAAGCACTACAGATGGACCAGCATAGAAAATAAATCATGTAGAGTCATAAGAGGACAGCCACCTGCAGCCCAAAGAAAGAGGCCTCAGAAGCAACCAACCCTGCCAGCACCTTGATCATGGACTTAAAGATCCAGACTATGAAAAAATGAATTTCTATTGTTTAAGCCACTCGTCTACAGTATTTTATTATGACAGCTCAACTGACAAGCACAGTCAGTTATATAAATTAATGAAAACAACACAGGAAGAGATCCCAAGTGGTGCCCTCCCTCTCATTTGCCACTGCACTGAATTTAGTCTCTCTGTACTATTTGAGGGTCCAGATCTATGACTCCTGTGCAATTGCCTATTTATGGGAAACTTAAAATAATCAGGTAGGAAATTGAGATGTTGGCTCACATCTGGTTTTCATCTCCTTGCAAAAAGAAACCTTAATTTCATTCTGTGTCTTCTTGAAAGGGTAGCCTAGTCTTTGCAAGTTTAGTCTGGAGTTAAAGGCTGGTTGGTTGGTTTTTGCATATGTCAGTGTGAATAAAAAAAACAAAAACAAAGAGAAGGGGGAGTACAGTGAATGCAGACAGGAGAGTTAATAGATGAGATTAAGGAGGGCATTAAGGAGAAACAGGAAAAAGGAGGAGGAAAAGAGAAGTTTCCAGGGTTTTGAGACTCACCCAATAAGTTCTGTTTTTGGAGGTCTGAGTTAACCAATTATTTCTAGACTATTTGTTCAAGAGAAGATGGGAGCTGGTGTCCAGGCAGAAGAAGACAGTAGCCCAGTTACATAGAAAAAATGATGGGTGAGATTTCCCGTAACCAGTGGAACAAGAGAATGACAAGTACCAGGAAAGTAGGAAGCTATGACTTCCCTCAAATACTATGTTCCTAGTGAACCTCAAACAGGGCTCCTGAATGGCTGGCTGGAGACTCATGTTGGATAGTGAGATTGTGGGAGTTGGGACAGGGTCCTACAACTAAACTTCATAGCTGGAAAATTATGCTTAATTTGATACAGGCCTGTCCAGTTTCAGAGTACTGAAAGACTATTGACCAGAAGCCTTTCTCGTATTTCCTAGCACAACCAAAAAGAAAAAGTATCCTTGAAAAAGAGATACAAAAATTGACTTTTAACCTACTTTAGGAACTGAGTTCTCAAACTGATTTTGTTGGGCATAAAAGAATTTTATTATATTAATAAATTCAGCAAAAGCATAAAGCCAATTCCAAAGCCCAGGTCCTGATGGCTCCACAGCTGAATTCTACAAGACATTTACAGAAGAACTATTGCCACTACTGTTTAAACTCTTCAATGAAATAGAAAGCAAAGCAATACTCCCAAATTTATTCCTGGAAGCAAGCACCACCTTGATCCAAAAAGCAGAAAAAGACACAACCAAAAAAGCAAACTATAGGCCAAACTCCCTAAAGAACATAGACACAAAAATCCAATAACAAAAATCTAAATAAGATACTGGCAAACAGAATGTGAGATCGTACACCCTGACCAAGTGGGATTTCACCATATACAAATCAATAAGTGTAATGCAATATATTAACAGAGCCAAGGACAAAGACCATATGATCATCTCAATAGATGCAGAAAAAGCAAGTGACAAAATCCAACACATATTCATGATAAAAATCCTATAGAAAATTGGAATAAATGGTCTTTATCTCAATCTGATAAAAGCCATCTATGAAAAACCAACAGCCAACAACATACTAAATGGTCAAAAACTGAAATGCTTCACACTAAAATCAGGAACAAAACAAGGATGTCCATTGTCACCACTCCTATTCAATATAAGTCTGAAAACATTAGCCACAGCAATTAAGAAATAAAGATAGGAATAAAGGAATAAATAAAAGGAACAAAGATAAATGAAAAAGTTAAACTGTCATTATTTGCAAATGACATAATATACTATATAGAAGACCCCAAGAACTCCACCAAAAGTCTTCTAGACTTAATAAACAAATTCAGTAAAGTAACTGAATACAAGGGCAATACACAAAACTCAATAGCCTTCCTGTACATGTACAACAGCTGAGAGAGAAACTAGAGAAAAAAATCCTTTCACAATAGCATCCCAAAAAAATGAAATACTTAGCCATCAACCAAACAAAAGAAATTAAAGATCTCTACTCTGAAAACTACAGCACTCTGAAAAAAGACATCAAAAAGGACATCAATAAATGGAAAGACATCCCTTGCTCCTGGGTAGGAAGAACCAATACAGTAAAAATGGCCATACTTCCAGGACTGCTATATAGATTCAAGGCAATCCCAATTGAAATTCCAACAGCATTTTTCACAGAACTTGAGAAAACAATTCAAAAATCCATTTGGAATAAGAAAAGACCTAGAATAGCAAAAGCAATTATAGGCAAAAATGGTCAGGTAGTGAGTATCACAATCCCCATCTTGAAACTATACTACAAAGCTGCTGTGATTAAAAAAAAAAAACAGCATGGTACTGGCAAAGAAACAGACCTGGGGATGAATGAAACAGTTTAGAAAATGCAAGAACACCTCCAGACACACTCAACTACCTCACCTTTGAAAAAGGAGCCAAACACCCTCAATGGAAGAAAGATAGTCTCTTTAATAAATGGGGCTGGAAAAATTGGGTTTCATCTTGCCAAAGATTAAAACTAGACCTATATCTCTCACTATGCACTAAACTAAAATTGAAATGGATTAAGGATCTAAATATTAAAACAGAAACACTAAACCTGCTCCAAGAGAGGTTAGATAGAACTCTTTAAGACATTGGCATAGGAAAAGATTTCATGAACAAAATCTGTCACACATGAACTGTCATAAAAAATCAACAACTGGGATATTGTCTTATTAAAAAGCTTCTGCACAGCAAGAGAAACCACCAATAGAGTGAAGAGACTTCCCGTGATGTGGGGAAAAAAATTTACCAGCTGTTACTTAGACAAATATCTACTGTCTAGAATGTATAAAGAACTTTAAGAAATGAGACCTCCCAAATTTAAAGACCCAATCCAAAAATGGGCATCTTAAATGAGAAGACATTTCTCAGACAAAGAAGCAGAAATAGCAAATAAACACATGAAAAAATGTTCAAGATCACTGGTCATTCAAGAGATGCAAATGAAAAAAAACGCTGAGATTCCACTTCATTCAAGAAAGAATGGCTGGTATCAAGAAATCAACCAATAACAAATGCTGGTAGAGTTTGGGGGAAAAAGGTACAGTTCTCCATTGTTGGTGAGAGTGTAGACTGGTGAAACCACTGTGGAAATCAGTATGGAGATACCTCCAAGAACTAAGACTAGAGGTCCCATTGGACCCAGCTATTCCCCTGCTGGGTATCTTCCCAAAAGTATTGAAAGCATCGCACCACTATGATATATGTGTACCCATTACTTATAGCAGCACAGTTTGTAACAGCTAAATCTTGGAAATAGCCCAAATACCCATCAACTGGTGACTGGATAAAGAAGTGTTTTGTTTTGTTTTTTATTAAATGAAATGATACTCAGCCATAAAGAATGAGAATCTGGAGACATTTATAGTTAAATGGCTGCACATTGAGGCCATACTCAAGTGAAATAAATGGGACACGTATGTGTAAATACCAAATAGTTTCTCTGGTATGAAAAACTGAAAGGGTAAATGAGGATCAAAATGTATAATAGATAATGTGTAATAAGAAGAAAAGCTCCAAAGGGAAAGGGGGAGGGGAAGTGGGAGGAGTGGGGGAAAGGAAATAAGGGAAAGAAAAAAATATGAGAAAAGGAAAAAACAGAAATAAAGCCTTTGTAAACAGAGAGGGATAGAGAGGTTGAAGAGAGGGCAGGGGGATAGAGAAAGAAATAAGAACCAAGATATATCATGTAAAGATCTATCAAATTCCCAATGATGAATGTCATCATACTGTATACCTAAAATGTACCAATAACCTTAATGAATTAAAAAAATAAAGGCAATTCCAATCTCATGCCTCAAATATGATAGAGCAGTCCACACTTGTTGGGCCATCTGTTCCACTTCAATCTCAGTCTTTTTTCCTTTGAATTCAACTCCCTGACCCCACCCAGCCATTCATCCATTCTCTTCTAGGCCCAGCTTTCCCCTAAATATTTGCTTTCTGACAAAGGACACTGCTGAACAAAAAGGGAACTCATTGGTGGTACTTGGGGTCAATGCTGAGTGCTATTTACGTGAGTAGATTATTTTCAAGAACTTGTCTTCTAACAGAAACCTCATCCTCATTTTCAGGACAAAATTCTGCCCAGGTCATTAAGATTGGCTCAGATCCTTTCATCATTTTATTTCTATGATGATCCAAATCATTTCAACAAAACCATAAGATTTCTAGAGCAGAGGCTGTACCATCTGCTTGATCTGCTAGTTGGAAGATCAGAAAGACAAGACCGACTTATCCTCAGAAACAGTGAGCCAGAATAAGATACTGAACCCAGAGGAGGAACACCTTCCTCGTATTCTCTTCTCTCTTTGCTTCTTCCTGTACACAAGAACACGGGTTACTAGTAGAAGCATGACAGGTCTCAGGACTACCAATGGAAGACAGTGGTTTTGATTTTCTGCTAAAGGACTCAAGTACCAATAGCTTATTTTCCTTTTATGTTCACTTCCTATCATTTTGTTTTTCTATAGTTATGTCCTTGAGGAGAAAGCACCAAACCATGGTCAGAACTCTCAAGGTTCTGCTCTGCTGAATCTACTAGATGTGTGGCCTTTTCACAAATGAATTTTCTCATCTGTTAGCTGAAAAAACTGGACCCAAGCTATTCAGATATCACCTAAATTTTCTGTAATGTTAATCCCTCACCCACATGCACAACAATCAAGGCATCCCTTATGAACAGAAACAGGAGCAGGCCTAGGGGATGGTTAAGGAGGTCCCAAAGGAAACAAGAGAGATGTTCAGCTGAGCTTCAAACATAAAGAGGCCTTCAATTTGCCCAGGCTGAGGGAATGCTGTGATGTGACCTAGTTCTTACACCTGCAGGCTGTGAGCAGTGGGGAAGAAGCACTGAGAAGACCAAGAGTTGCCATTCAAGTGTGGCTTCCAAATCTGGCCCTGTAGTGGCCAGAGAACAAATGGAAGTAGGAAGTGCTTCCCTTACGTACTCTGATAGGAAGGCAAGCCACCCAGATTTCCTCCTATCGGGAGAGGAGGGAATGCAGGATAAGGGGAGAGAACAAGGCTGATCTCTGGGATAAACTCTGAGGTGCCTAGAACATGAAACCCATTCTGATTTCCATGGCTAGTAAAGCCTCAGCCTCAGCATAATCAAGATTCAGGGGAGTGGGCCCTTCTAACACACACACACACACACACACACACACACACACACACACACACATCTAAAGCTCCTTCAACTCTCTCCAAACTCAGCTGGGGGATCATGGAGAAAATAAGGAAACAGATGTGACTTCCAGCCTGAATTTATTGTTAAAAAATGATTCCACATGGTGAGAGAAATGTCAAGAAGAAAGATTTTTATGAAAACAGAAGAGAGGGAAACAGGTGTGGAGAACTTTGTGTCTTCTCAGAGGTGACAATCAGCCAATCCAAGACATAGAGTTCTGGGCCAGAAGTGGAGTTAATGCCTGACCTTGAAAAGGTAAACATATGTATTGGTAAGCTTTCTCACCACTGGGAAAAACACCTGATGATCCCAATTTAAAGAGAGAAAAGTCTATTTTAGATCTCAGTTTCAGAGGTTTCAGTCCACAGTCATTTGGCCCCAAGGCAAAAACGTCATGGTGGAAAGCAACGGTGGAAAAACCCTGCTCAAGATATGGCACCCAGGAAGCAAAGAACAGGGAAACAGCTTCAGAGAGGAAGGGGTCAGAGACCAGACATAGATCCCGAGGTCACACCTCCTTGACCTATCCACACATACCTTAAAGTGTGCTTTACTAACCTCCTAAGTGGCTCCTATACCAATCAAATTGACAGTTAGCTTAACCTTCACAGCATCCTGTGTTATGGCTACGTGACCACAGCACTGCACAGAGATCAAGGAGCCAAATCATGGCTCTGCTACTGTGACTGCCTCACTTCAGGGATTTGAATCTACCCCACAACTCTGAGTCTCAGCATTTTTTTCATAAAATGGAAATGAGAATTCATGGGGACAGCTCACTTCAGTGGAGGAAAGATTCAAGAAATAATAGATGAAAGAATTTTGAGTAGGGAACCAAGAGATGGAGAGAGAGGAAGGGAAGAGGAAGTAAAAAGAATTAATATGTGCTATGTGCAGGTACAAACTCTCCATGATGAATGTAATCACTATGTACTGCAAACATGTACTAATAATTTTTTTTTAATTTTAAAAAAATAATTGATAATGTTTTGTGGACCTGGGAAGCAGAGATTATAATTTCTGGACCAGAATTAGAAACATTAGAGTTCTCAGGGTGCAAACTGAACCATGCATGCAGATATAAGAGCAAGAAAATCAGGCCCTGGGTGTGGCAGTGCCTCTCTGGTGATCAGAGAAATGAGTGCCAGGAGTGAAGTCTGAAAAGGAAGGACTGAGAGGTAAATGGCTCTAAAAGTTGGAGGAAAGTAACCATTTGTGTCAAGCAGACTTCTTAAGAAATTGTGTTTTGTTTTTCTTACCTTTTACATATCCACAAAAGCACAATGGGTGTCAGACAAAGAAGAGAAAATGTCCTCTAGAGGACATAATACATACAATTTGCAAAAAATAATTTTTTTCATTTTTTGAGATTTATTTTAAGCCTGGAGAGAATCATAGGGTTTGTCTATTGCTCTATAGTGATTTGCTGTGTGATGCTAAGCATCTTACACAACTTCTCTGTACTAGTTGTTAACCAATAGTTATTCAAGCCCTTGGTGGCTTGGGTTCAGAGGGTGTGGGTTGTGGATCCAGGTAGTCTTGAGAAACTGAGTCTAAAGAGAAACATGAGCCTGATGTGAGGTGACAAATACCACAATGCAGTAGAGTCATAATCTCCTCCTACTACAGCCTGGGTCACCATAGAACAGAATGACGATACAGAAATTCTTTTCAAAAGGATCACACTTGCTACTTGAAAATCTTTCAGTTCAACAACACCTAACAAGTTTACTCCAGCAGCAAATATTTATGGTAAATTTTCTGTGAGCGCACCACTGGGCTGGACCCTGGAAGAAATAAAAGAAGATAGGAACTCAAAGCTGGAAGACTGGGACTGTGCCCCTCACCTGGTGGGCCGATAAATTCTTCATTATTCACCACTAGCCAGACTGTGCTGTCATCACAAGAATATTTCAATAAAATGGAGAAAGTCCAGTTGGTCATTGATCCTAAAGGATCACACAAGGCTTAAGAGAGCAGATTCCACCTTACAGAATCCTGATAGGGAGGAGTTTGACATTCAGGAAGAGAAGATGAGTTCCAAACTGAGTGAGCAGCATGAGCAAATCTTTGGCAGCAGGAAAATGGCATTCTGTTCAAGGAACAAGTTGATAGTTTTGGACTTCTGTCTGTATTCAACGCAGAATCAAGAAGTTTTAAGCAAAGGAGTGGTCAATTTGGTTTTGATGCGCGGATGCAGATTTTTGGCTAGAAAATTAAGGGAGGATAGAAGGGTGCAGGAACTGAGGGAGGAGACTTCTTGGAAAACTATTATCAGACTCCAGAAGAGAAATTACCAGAGTTCTAAGGAGTGAAGAAGTACTGCCGTTCAAAAGATCAAAAGATACAAGACAAATGCTGCATGCTCTCACTCACAGGTGGGATCTGGAAACACTGACCTCACAGAAGTGGAGAGTAGACCAGTGGTTACCAGAGCCTGGAGAAGGTATGGATTGAGGGGAGGTTGGTCAGTAAGTACAATGTTACAGTTAGATAGGAGGGATGAGTTCTAGGGTTCTATTGCACTGGTCAACAATTTTGTGTTATATATTTCAAAGCAACTAAAAGAGATTTTGAATATCTCCACAACAAAGAAGTAGTAAATGTTTAAGGTGATCAATGTGCCTGACTTGACTATTTTACAATATATACATGAATCAAATGTATACAATTATTATGTGGAATCAAAAAATTTTAAAGATGGCTTCAAGGCTTTCCAGAATGTGCCAAAAAAGAAAACAGAAATAAATGTATTGGGAGTATTAAATAGAAATCAAATTGTTTTTAAAAATCAAATTAATATCCTCTGGTGGCTATCTTGATCTTTGGAAGGTAGGAATATATGGATTTGTCCATCATTTTCCTCTCACACTCTCACATCTGTGAAGTGTCAACTATCTAGATTATAGTCTTTCGGGGCTGGGGATTTGGCTCAGTGGTTCTACTGCCAGCCTTGCAAGGGCAAGGGCCCAAGTTTGATCCCTGGCACCAATAAACAAATAAACAGATGATAGATAGATAGATAGATAGATAGATAGATAGATAGATAGATTATAGTTTTTCTTCCCTACATTCAAAACCACAAAGCAATGCATAAAGCAGAAGTAATGCACCAATTCACACAGGCAAAAATAAAGTCCCCTTCATTCCTATTTAGATGTTACAGCAATGTTATAGGAAGTGATGGCGAAGGACATGAAGTTACCCAGTTAGTTGCTCAGTATCCATATGGGTTTCCTTGTAGACATAAATTCTTACCACCACAGAAAAAATTATCAGACAGGTTTCCCAGGATTTAGTAACTACACCCCTCTCTGCATGACTCAACCATGAGACAGGGTCTAGCCAGAGCCTCTAATTACACAGGCTGGGTCAGGCTTTGGGATGAAAGCCCTGCTCACTGCCAGGAAAGCTACTGCCCTCCAAGGTGTCAGAAAAGACAGCCTCGGGCCAGAGGCTGAGGACCAATGATGCCACCTCCTTCAACTGTCCTTGGTACCAGGCAAGCCTGCTCTATGAACTGGCAAATCTAATAAAGTACTTTAATGGGGCTTTTATTATGGGCTGAGAGGGCTGTGCTTGGACCTCCAATTGGCAACCTGCTCTGAGAAGCAAGCAGCTTTCTTTCATGTGGCAACTTTGACATGCTTAGATCATGCCGAAGATGGAGGAGGCAGAGCTCTGAATTTTTTCTACCTCAGCACAGCCTTTGAGGGAGAAGTCCAGGCAACTCAGTGCTGGAGCTGCTGAGCCAGACCTATAGAAGGGCTGGGCTGGTGATGAGAAGAGAGTGTGGGTACAGGGCCCCAGTCCAGCTTTTGGAAAAGATCACACCTCCACTTATCATCCAAATGGAACAACCAGCACTCCTGACATGTCCCTAAGGTCCCCGCACCTGCCATGAAGCTGCCAGTGCAGCTGGAGATCCCAGGTCCCAGCACCTGCCAGTTGTATTTTTAATTTTCTTAAAAGAAAAAAATTCATTAATACAGTCAGGGGCTGCCAATCACCTGGAAAATTTGTTAAAAATACAGATTCTGGGTTCATACTACAAAGACTTCTATTTTGATAATCAGCCAGGATTGGAAATGAATTTATTGGGATATCTGAAGTAAGGCAAAGCAATATTTTTATTGTGGTAAATTATACATAACATAATATTTACCATATTAACTAAAGTGTGCAGTTCACTGGCATTAAGTATGTTGACATTAAAACAATATTGTTAAGAAAAGCAGGAGACAAGAAGTGTAGCTCAATGGTAGAGCTCTGTCCTAGAATGTATGCGGCCCTAGGATCAATAACCAATATTGCAAAATCAAAAACAGCCACTAGATGTCCAGCATTGGCTAGAATAACTCTTGTGGGGAAAACTGTTGGCAATAAAATCCCTATAATAGAACTATTCATAAGCACTCTACTGTACTCTAACTGGAATTGTATGTCATGGAAATGTGAGTTAACAATTCTGAAACCTCATGTACCAAGATTGAGCAAATAAGTTTTATTTTAAAATACACTTACATACATCAATTAATTGACCTTATTTCTTTAGGTATCTAAGATTATCCAGACACCAGACCAGGTCTGAAGAAGTACACTCTGTTAGGAAAAGAAGGTATCTCAAAAGAGTAGCATGAAAGGCAAAGGAATACATAAGAGATAAATCAAGTAGTGTTAGTTCAAGACATGGTTCACATTCTCTTGAGAATCAAGGTCCATGTCTGCCCTCCTCCATGTATCCCAGTGTCCTAACCATGCCCCCAGCTCTATAATTCAAAGAATTCCTTCATCATTTCCATCCCTGGGTTTATGTTGAAATGATTGAGATGGTGTCCATAAGGCATATGCCCACATCTATGACCATCCATCCCACACATCCCTCAAGTTTGTTGAGGATGTGAGGGCATATGAAGGATTTGTATCTCTTAAATTTTTCACATCCAAATATTGGTCCTCAGAGCTCTGTCTTGGGTTGTTCAGCTAAAGTGGGTCCAGAGATACAGACACCACAATGAAAAATTTGAATCCTTCCATCCTCCAATCTATTTATTTAACAAAGATTGACCCTCTGTACATTTGCCGGGTTATCTAGTACAACAATGTGAGTGCAAGCTCTCTACCCAGACCTCTGAGTCCAACTCTACCCCTATCACCTATAAGGGGCACAATTAGAGAGGGGTAACAGCCCATATAAGTCTAAGACCCCTCTCCTGCAAGACAGAAGAAACAAGTAAATATATCTCATAAAGCTGTTGAGGGGATTAAGTGGAATAACACATGTGAGATGTTTAAAAGGTGACCACCATATACTGTGCACCCAATAAAAATTAGCATTATCATTTTCAGAGAGCAGAGACACAGAAGCAAACATTGTCTCATTGGAGAATGAAGTCTAGTAGATTTCATCTAATGGCCAACAAACCCCTAACCCGATAAACAGAGGGAAGAGATTGGTAGAGAAAATATGATGTAACTATGAAATAACATTGCTTGTGAACAATTTTGACCATATTGTCAAGAATGTGTATATACACTGTATTCCATGGC
Source organism: Fukomys damarensis (assembly GCF_012274545.1). Classification (NCBI taxonomy): domain Eukaryota; kingdom Metazoa; phylum Chordata; class Mammalia; order Rodentia; family Bathyergidae; genus Fukomys; species Fukomys damarensis. The sequence goes on from NW_022900928.1 coordinate 117,525,220, forward strand.
TATCTTCTCCCACCAAAATGAAAATCAAGACATGATGTATGATAAAATATGTTATAAATTTTCTCATTTTAATTCTAAGTATATATTTAGCCAGTTATATTTAACAAAAATAGCATAATTGCTGCACTATCTTGATAACTTAAATTTATTCAGAAAGAAATACTGAAAGCTAGGCTCATTATAAAAATGCAACATATATTACTACTTTATATAGTAGGTACAGTACTATAGTATACACTATTACTGTATCACATAGCATTATTGAAGAAAATACTGTTTTTAAAGTATTTCAAAGTCCCTTTTAGTTTGGCTCCCAACTGACAGACAGTTCTTTGGCTTCTAGTTTTAACTAAAAGCCCACATACTCCAGTTTACAAACTCCACCCATTCCCACCCACATTGCCCTGAGAACATCATAAAAACAAAACAAAAACAAAGCTTTGCTCCAAGAATAACCCATTCTTCAATGTGTTCAGTTGGATTTTCAGCCCTGCTGGAGGCTAGCATCAGGGAGCCCAGTTCACTGTACTGTACTTAACAACACTCCCTACCTCTGGAAGGCAACAGTCACTTGGCTAGGCAGTAGCTTTTCATTAATTAGGCTACTTCCCTGAGAAAGAAAAACTGAAAATGCTACTGAAAGTCCCTAGCCTTGTAACACCTAGTTCATTTCTTTAAAAGACAGGTCCTTCAAGGATATAGTCTATGGCTTCTGTATTCTAACTGTAGTACTGTGGAATAGAATGAAGGATGAAATTTTGTCCATATTTGTCCCTAGTATATCTCAGTCACCAGGAACTGAACCTTGTACCTAGAAGATGCTTAATAAATATGAAAAAAAAAGTGGTTTTTTTCTTAGGAAGGTGGAACTCAATTGCATTATTTTGTTGTTTATTTTTACCCCACAAATACTAACATGGTACTTACCATGCACACAATAATTATTATGCATATTTTACATATACTGACTTATTTAATTCTCACAATAAACCTGTAAGTTAAATATTGTTACATCCATTCTAAAGAAGAAGAAACAGGTACATAAAAATTATGTGACTTGCTAAATTCACTCAGTAAGAGGCAGAGCTGGGGTCTGAATCTAGAATTCAGTTTCAGAGCCCGTGCTCCTACCTCTGCATCACGTTATGTCTGAAGTAGCCCACTCTCCTCCAGGCCACAAGAGTGACCACTGCTTTGGACACTCTTGCCCACAGGACAACATCTCCCTGGCCAAAGAGACTTTCCATTATAGATACCTGACTGAAGACAGGCAGGTAGAATTCACCCCAGGCTTTTGTCATTTGTAGATGGAAGAGAAGTTCTTTGCCTTTAGAGGGAGGGGAGGGAGGGCATGTGAGTCCTGCAGAAGTGGAAGGAAGAGAAACCTGCACTCTGGGTAAGAATAAGGGCTAATGCGAAAAAGAGAAGTGCAGGAGGTAAAAGATAAGATTGCAAGCATATTTGAATTTCTGCGTGTTTTAGTTACTTTTCTGTAGTTACTCAGACAAAATACCTGACACCCAAAGTTAAAGGGAGAAAGGTTTATTTAGCTCACTGTTTATAGAGGTTTTAGTCCCTAATCAGCTTGCTCCAAGGCAGGGTTGCAAGACAGAGAACAGTTGATGGCAGCCAGAAGTGGCAAAACAACAAAAGGGAACCTTAACAACATCTTTCCACCTCTTTTATTTTATTCAGACTACAGGTAACACTCACACCTTTAATCCTAGTGCCCTTGGGCCTATCATTGCACCAAGATTCAATCACATACTCTAGACTCAACCACCTCTGAAAAAGCCCCACCCATGACCTCATGAGGCTCTGGGGGGACATCTAGCCATACACTGCATTAGGTGTGTCTCAGTCCCACCTCCATCCCAGAATCCATGAATCCTGACCCTTCTGTTACACTCCAAATATATTCTCCTTTTTTAAAAATGTTAAGCTTCTTTCAATAAAACTACCATTCATTTCTTGGAAAATGAATGAACAGCCCAGATACATGCAAACCTTTCATCCTTAATTAAATATTACTTGTGCCACATGCACTAAATATGGGAAATAAAGCTGTGAACACAGGAGAACATAAGGAAGACAGGGATCTAAAACAATGAGATGTAATAGTCAGGCCATCCATTGGGAGCTGAAACAATTTCAGCATGACTGAGGCACAGGTTGTGAAGGAGGCTTAAGACCAAGGAAGATAAGTCATGTTAGAAATTTAGGTTGAAGTCAATTGTGGGGTGAATATTAGGGATCTGGGCATTGAAAAGTTTTTTGGGTGTGACATGTTATATCAGCATTTTTTATTATTGTGGCTGCAGTGAAGAAAATGTAAGTTTTCAGTAATCCAGTAAAAAATAGAAAGTGGTACGGAACTTACTCCAAAGACTAAAAATAAAGCTACCATTTAATCCAATTATTCTATTCCATGGTATATTCCCAAAAGAATTAAATTTAGCATACTATAGGATACTAGCAAAGACATTCAATGACAAGAACCAGGACAGTAATTAAAACTGTAACTACCATATCATCTAGGTGTACTTTCTCTCCTCAGCACACATCCAAAGGAATTGCAACACAATTTACAATGGTGATGGTACAGATACAGTTTAGGTGCCCATGGATAGGTGAATCGATAAAGAATATACATTATATAGATAACATATAAAGATAAAGAATATATCTATCCTAATACTGATATATATATATATACATATATACATACACATATATATGTCCCAATACTGCAAAATCAAAAATAGCCACTACATGTCTAGCATTAGGTAGAATAACTTTCGTGGGAAAAACTGTTGACATTAAAATCCATATAATGCAACTATTCATAAGCTCTCTACTGTACTCTAATTGGTGAAGTTGTTTCTCATGCCAGTATGAGTTAACAGTTCTGAAACCTCATGTGCCAGGGTTGAATATATGAAATATTCAGCCATAAGGAACAATGAAGTCATGTCATTTGCAGGAAGACTATCATGCTGTGAGCTAAGTCAGACTTAAAATGTTAAACGCTGCATGTTTCCTCTCACAGAACAGAGTGGAGGGGAGAGAGAGAGAGGGAAGAGATACAACATGAAAGTAGAAAAGAAGAAGGAGAACAGAGGAGGAAAGAGGAAAAGAGAGGGAAGTACTGGTGGAAGGAATGATATATGCATGTACAAATAGCCAAAATGAAACACACTCATCTGTATAACTTACAAAAATCCTGGGAGATTGGTCTATGGTTATAGAAAGGGGCTGAGAACTACTAGGAGTTTAAATTTAGGCCATAACAGCTTTGGCTACCAAAGCTAGATGAAAGCTTAGGGATTATCTTAAAACCAATCTTCTCACTCTATAGATCAAAGCTCCAAAAGGAAGGTGTTTTCTTCTAAGTCATCAGCTAGCTGATGACCAAGTTAAGACTACAAGCTGTCTTCCATCCGCCAAATATTTTGAATTCTACCAGGCTATATTCTTACTTCTTTTCCTATGTAAATCACTTTTAGTCAGGAAGGAACTGATCCAACCCAGTTCCTTTCTGTTATCAGTTAAGCTCATGAACAGATACTTACAAAGACCAAAATAGCCATAATATAGCTTTGGACCAAGCATACTATGACCCAGTCTTGTGATACAGAGCAGGCCAGAAAACCAAAAACTGGAAACTAGATGCTTCCAAGGACAAGGAGAGAGCCAGCTAGAATTATGCATGGTTCAACTCCAATCTGGCAAGAAGAATTTAGAATGCAAAGGAAACTGTAGTAGAAAATAGGTGATAGTTCAGGGAGGAACGGGGTGGGAGAGTGGAAAGCCTATTCGTAGGCTGGAGAATGGGGATGAGAAACTCAGGATTAGGCAAGAAAAGAACACACAGGCTGGCTGGCAGGCTGGCAGGGCTCAGTGTGACCTCAGCGACCTGAGTTTGGCATCAGAACCAAGGGCTGATGAAGAAAAGCATGAGCATAACCCAAGGGACTCGGACCCAAAGCAAATAACTACACCATGACCAAGACCCAGAAATTTCCTCACAGGAATGGAGCACAGGGTGAGCACTGGCCTGCACTCAAGACATTCAGTGACAAGAACCAGGACAGTAATCAAAACTTTAATTACTATATCATCTAGGTGTACTTTCTCTCCTCAGCACACATCCAAAGGAATTAAGAGTCAGAAAGCTAGAAAGGCACCTGCATACCCATGGTTTTTGTAGCTCAATTCATAGTAGCCAAGCTATGGACCAGCCTAGGCGCCTGTCAGCTGATGAATGGATAAAACAAATGAACACACACAGTGGAGTGTTCAGCCATAAGGAAGAATAAAATTATGTCATACACAAGAAAATGGATGGAACAGGAGATTGTCATGGTAAGCAAGATCAGCAGCACTCAAATCACAATTATCATGTGCTTTCTAATTATCTAATATGTGGAATCTAGAGGGGAAAAGACAACATGGAGGTGGAAGGGAGACTATTAGGCAAGACAAAGGGACAAGGAGAAGGGGAAGAAGAGAGTAATGGAGGGTTGTGGGATGATATAATTAAAGTCTATTATGTGCATTTATGAAAATTCCACAATGAAAATCATTATGCTGATATATATGAATTCAGAACCAGGGCACAAAGTCCAAGTGAAGGACCAAAACAAAGGATACTCTTCCTATTGCTGGGGTTCTGGGCCCTGACTGATGTCACCTGTGTTTCAGGTAAGGATTGGTTCTGAAGCCTGGGATAGGTTTGCAATGGATTCAATGCTTATGTCTCCAAAATATTCATATTTAAACTCCTAGTCCCCAAAGTGATGGTATTAGGAGTAGGGCCTTTGGGGCATGAGAACAGAGTGTTCATGATTGGAGTTAGCATCCTTATAGCTGAGTCCCAGAAGGCTACGTAGTCCCCTCCACTATGAGAAGACCTAGTAAGAAGTCATCAGTGATGACCTCAAAGCTGACTCTCACCAGAGTCTGTATCTGTTGATGTCTAGATCTTGGTCTCTGCAGCCTCCAGAACTGTGAGAAATAAAATTCCCATGTGTATAAGCCACCCACTGTGGTATTCTGTTGGAGAAGCTTGCATGAACTAAAACAGGCTGATCCTTTGGGTGGAGTTAGGAGAACCCAGACATGGAAAGAAGAGGCACCAAAGACTAAAACCCAGGCCAAACCTAACATCCTCTTCCTGAAAGAAATAATGGTTTTATGACTTGTAGAGACTACTCTCACAACCTTCCCAAACAAAACACATGGCCCAGCCACTATCCCAAGAAAACACATAGTTTTATCTACCATTGAGCCATGAGCACATCTTAGAGTCACAGAATATGTGGTGAATGAACAAACATTAGTTGCTTACAATTGGTAGGGAGATACTTTATTTCCTAAGACTGTTATTTCCCTATTCTTTGCTCACTTGAAAAGCAATTAGAAATACAGAGATATAGAAAAATAGAATCACATTTCATGATTCTGTTAATATAGCATTTGCTAAAAATAAAATTATAGAGATGTAAACAGATCAGTGGTTTCCAGGGGTTTGTGAAGATGAAGAGGGGGTGAATGGCAGGAGAGAATTTCCCTGTGATGACAGTCATTCTGAATCTTATCTGAAGTGGAGGGTGTACAAAATACATGGGGAAAAGTGCCATAGAATTATAGACAAAGACACACACTACCATAAATGCATGCACAAACTGGTCAACTTTGCATAACATCTACAATCCAGTTAATTGTGTTGTATCCATTTGAGTTGGTTTTGATAATATACTCCTGTTACAATGTCATCATTGAAGAAAGATGGGTGACAGCTGTGCAGGACCTCTCTTGCCTTCTTTGCAAGTTTTTTTCATGATGTTTTCAAATTTAAAACTGAGGGGAAAAGTCCATCCACAATCAAGCACAATGTGTGGATTACCCGAGATCTTGACCAAAAGAGGAAAACCTCTTCATAAGATAATTGAAGATTTGAACACTGACTGGATATTGGATGTTAAAAATCTGATTTTAGCTTTTATGTAATAATTACATTAAAGGTTTTTAGGAGACCTTATTTTTTTTAGATGCATATGAAATATTCATGGCTGAAATGATCTGATGTTTGAGATTACTTCAAATAATGTGGGGAGGGAGGTGAAGCGATACTGAAGTAATGAGAATGGTTATGAATTGGTAATTGTTGGAACTAGGTAGAGGAGGCTCTTTGTGCTACTCTATTTTAGCATATATTTGGAAAATTCTGTGGTTAAAAAAATCAAAATAATACAACTTCATTCCAAAAATAATTCTAAAATACAGAGAATCACACTTGAAACTTCCTATTAACTGCTGATCTTATTTCTTGCTAGCAAGTTCCTAAAGTAAAATTTAATATTCATACTGGTATATGCCTCCTACAAGTATGTCATATTTGGACAAATCTGAGCTACTTCTCCCCATCTGATCATGAAGGAAATAGTCATAAAGACTAACACATAAAGCAAAATGACCAATTTGAAATAAAAACTGTCCTGGTGGCAGTATTTTTGGAGGAGTAAAAGTCATAACTAACTTACTTGTCAGTATTCTTCCCTTACTTCAGTGAATTTGGTGACTGATTCTCTCTAGAAAATCTTTTATCAGTCTTTTTGGTCACTTTTACCCCTTTTCACTTTAGACTTAACCTCTAATTCACTATTTTGAAAGATTAAAAACATAGAAGTAAGTTGAGCTTATTCCAAGTAACTTGCTTATTTCATTCCTTATATTTTCCCATGTCTAGCTCCCTAGAGAGGTCCTGCATGATTGCCACATATATTGTTTTGTAAATGCTTACTAAGGCCCTTTGGCTGCCTTCTCCTTTTTTTTTTTTTTTTTTTTTTTTTGGTACCAGGGATCGAACTCAGGAACTTACACTTGCAAGGCAGGCAGCAGCACCACTGAGCTAAATCCCAGGCCCCTGCTATTTTTATTTAATCCTGACACTCACATGGTATGATTATATTTGCCCCACTTTACATGTGAAGGCTCTGGGAAACATGGAAGCTTCCAATGAAGATTGCAAAGCTTCTACTGAATAAAATGAAAGTGAAATTTCTTGTTAAAAAATAAACTGACTCAGAGCTCATTTTCTTCATTTGATCACTCTAAAATTCAATTTGAGAGCCCGAAGCCATCATTTGAGAAACTTGTGGCTGAATGTGACACTTCCCATAAATCAGCCATCAGCATCCCAGATCTGTATATATCCTTCCTTTCATGTAGTAAGTTAAAAGCTAAATGAAGAGAAAAATCTCTGTTCACTCTTGACAAACACTGGCTCAACTCACCAAACCCCAGCAGACAATCTCTGCTCTACCACAACCTGACCTATTTATCTAAGATTGCTACGAAGAGAGGTTTTCCAAACACAACCAGCACTGAAAGGATGAAACCAACTTTATTTGTTAACTTTCTAAGTGTTTGGAAATTAAAAGAAGGATGTGTACTGTGTTGACAGCCAAATTCATACACAGGACCCCAGAATTCTCAATTGCTCTGCGCGAGCACCACAATCTACTTTCCTTTACAAAGAACCCACCTATTTGCTTCCATCACTGACATACATGTTTTGTGTGTGTGTGTGTGTGTGTGTGTGTGTGTGTGTGTGGTACCGGGGATCGAAATCGGGTCCTTGCGCTTGTGAGGCAGGCCACCGAACCGCTGAGCTAAATCCCCGGCCCCTGACATACATGTCTTATAGTGCTCTACTCCATCTCTTTCCTTTCTCCACCAACTCTCCATCCTATTGTCATGTGAGTTCTACCCCTCCAACATATTACAACCAGAAAGTGCAATCCTTGCAGTCCTCTGAGAATCCCTTGCCTCCCCAGCCTCCTGGGCATTACACAGAGGGAGGTGAGCTAACTACGACCAGCAAGGTATGTTGGGACTCCCAGGATGAGGTCTAGAATCAGAGGCCTCCTGGAGACCTGCAAGAGTGTCTCTCCAGAGAGCCTGAGAGCCTGGAAGGACATCTCTCCTTAATCTACAGCACCACCTTTTGAGGAGATGCTGTACTTGGAAGGAGCATCAAACAGTACTATTTGGGACTTGGACTGTTCAGGGAGCTTTCACCTCTGTAGATGGAGAGAGATTTCTGATGGGCATCCTTTCCATACTTCTAGCTTGGAGCAGAACTACACGTTATCTTTAAAATTTTATCTTTGTAAGAGTTCCTGCCCTCATGATGAACTTGACTAAATTTAAGAATAAATCATTTCAGTTTACCTCTTGAACCAGACTGAATTATATTATTCTCAAAGAGCCTTGTATAGGAAAGTAAAGCTGATAAACCAGCAAGAAACACCTATACATAATTGTTAAGTGAGAAAATTAGAATTGGGCAAATTTAGAAAATGGTATAATAGAACAGAACACTCCAACTCAGTGTAGGTAGCCAAATGGGAAGTCAATGTGTGACAGGAACTGGTTCTGTTGACCATCCCAAGAGTCTGTTTACATCACAAACTCAGCGGCCTCAGCAAAGACCACCTACCCAGATTGTCCACTGAAAGCTTGATGAGCAGCTGGACGAGCAGGCTTGGCAGTTCGAACCAATGCCTCTAAGAGTTGCTTGTTCTTCCTCTTAAATTGAGGACCCGCTTTTCCTCCTGTTCTCAGTGAGAGATCATTTCTGATCACTACATCTTTCCTTTAGACTCATTCTGCTCTGCCCTGGGCCTCAGGAAGCTGGCCTTTGAAGGCAGCAACTGTTTCTGAAGACAGTAACTTCCACCTGACATAAAATCTGAGAGAAAGAGAGAAAAATCAAAACATTCTCCCTCAGCTACTTCCCTGCTTTAGCCTAGTTCCCACAGTGACTGCACCTCTATTTATTGGTTGAGTAAATTATGGCAAATTACAGCAGTGCTCCAATATTTAGGGGCAACACCATCATGTCCTTGGGACGCTAATTGGATGGCAGTCGTGCCATTTACATTTGGGTGGTTATGTAGGAGTCAGTTTTCTCTTCTCCAAGAAAATTTTAAGTACTTTTATGAGTAGGCACTAAACTAGATATTTTTTCACAATATTATATAATTTAGTCCTCATCACAAGCAAGAAGAAACGTAATTATTATTTACATGATTTTCAGGATGAAAAATCTCAACCACGGTGAGATTAAAACACGTCCCATTAAAGCTTACCTTAAATTTTGTTCTAAGACCTTCACATTTCCCACATTATCACTGCCCTGGAAAAGATTATTCCTGTTTGACTGATCTTTGTACATTCAGGAATGTTTACCCAGTAGGACATCATAAACTTATTCATTAATTTAATAATCAACTTTGACCTTTACCTTGCTTGTGTTTTCCTCCCATTTTTCCTATTTCCTTTTGTTGTCCTTGATCTTGAATTTATTTTTGAAAGGGACCTCAAAAATTTGGTATCCAATATTTGTTCTCTTGAAAACAGGAATGACTGACTAGAGTTCTCAGCTTCTGTCCAAACACTGGAGACATTACAAGAGCTACCGACCCCTTCCTTTATGTCTCCCTACTGCAATTGCTGCTGGCTCTCTCTGCCGCCAGCATCCCATAAACAGCACACCAGTGCATCAGGTCATGGCTGAACCGCCCCGTTCCTGCTGCCTTGCTGCTGGGTTCTTCCTCGCTCATCCCATTTCCTCCACCCCTTAGAGAACCCGTAGTCCCCTCTTTGGGTTTTCATAAAACCCATATCTGGTGAAAGAGTAGACAATGTGACTTCAAGGTTGTTTGGAAAGCTAACATTGTGCCTCTGCAATTCCAGGAAAGGGCACTAGCTGACAACTGGCTCTTGGGAAGAACAAAGAAACACACCAGGTGACATACATTTTTTACCTACGAGCAACGTATCCTTCGTGACCTACCCTAAGAATTAGTTCTCAATCTCTAAGATAATTAGAATTATGTGGGGTGCTTGGAAAATGTTGATTCTCCAGCCCTGCCAGCAGATTCTAAATCAATAAAGCAAAGGATTCTGCAGTTATAACAAGTGATTCCAGGTAATTCTAATGCAGGTAGACCTTAAACGTGAATTTTTAAAAACTCTGAACTGGGAAAAAAAAAAGGAATTAGTGAATTGTTGTGTTTTGTACAATGCTTACATCAGCAGGAATCAAATGTAAGTGGACTGACAGTACATAAAGCCAGACATCAGTTTTTTGCCTGTACTGTGGAACAGGCTTTCCATGATAAAAACACCTTTGATGTCCTGGGAATTTACTCCGAGCCAGTAGTGATTCATTTGTGTTACCCATTTAGTCCATAAAATGCTTTTAGGCAGCATTGCTATCCAAATTTTGCAGAGAACAAAACTGAAATGAGGAGTTTAACGTGTGTCAGTACGGGGCTATGCCTGGATTTGAGCACAGGCTTGTGTGGCCCCAAAGATGGTACTCATCCCAAATTGTCACACTTCCTCCTTGCCTAATAATTTGGCCTGGGGAGAAAGGAAGAGTGGTTATTATTTATAAGCTCTACATGATATCAGCCTGCCTTCCTTAAAACTAGAAAGAAATATTGTTGGTCATAAAGCAAACTCCCTGACAATGGGCCCAAGGGAAGTTGTGAACTCTTCTATTAGATAACTTTAAAACATAAAGAATTCAATTGTTTAGCTTCATACTTCCTGAAGGTAGGAGGAAGGAAAGGACAGCCCCCCACTCCAAGTCTTTCTCTGGCCAAGAATTCCATTTAACATGGCTCTCAATTAAATACCTGTCTCCGTTCTGCAGGACTGGCTGCCGTCAGCCTTGCTGGTCTGTGGGTGCAAACATCTGGCAGGCAGGTGTTTGATTTTGTGGGTGCCAGAGGACATGCAGCTGAGCTACACAGCTGAGGGGGCAGGGGAGGAAATGTCTTATATTGATGTAGCACCTTCCCACTCTCCCTAAGCCCCCTTCAACAGGGAAGTGATGGAGGCCGGAGGTGACTAGAGGGCCACCAGCTGTGGAACAGCTGCACCGAGGAGCATTTAAGAGCAGGACAGGAAGTGAAACACGGAGGGCAGTCAGTCTCAGGGAGAGGCTGAGGGAAATGGAAGGGAAGGGGGCTAAATCTTCCTGCCTGACTGCTGCTCTAGGGAGACCCTGGTTAATTTCAGAGACCCAGGACTCTGCTTCTGTTTCTCTTAGGAAAGGAGAAATAAGAAAGGGCAAAAGGTATTTTCTTTCATTAGAAACAAACACACATTCTGACAGCATGTGTTCTCTAGTCCATGCTCCTACCTGAGTCTGGCTTTGTCCCCTCACTCACCCAAACAAGCAGTGACCTAAGTCTGCACTTTCTTTATAGTTGTTTGAATCTCACACCTGCATCCCTAACCTACCAGAAGGCAAGGGGAGAGTCAAGCATCCATCGTCATAGGACGCTTCTTCCCCAGATCTGCACCAACACTGAAGTTGCTCCTCTGATCATGGATGATAAGTTCACCTGTACCTGCTCAGATGTCTCTTGTGCCAGTCTATACAGGCTCTTCAGGTCCAATGCCACTGCCTTCTGAGCCCAGTCTCTCTGGGCCCCTATATTACCATTCCCTCTGAAACCAGCCTCCTCGGCCATGCACCATCGGAAGACTCCCTGCAAGGAGATTCCAACCCTTAAAATACCTTCACTCTGCTTTGGTCAAAGGCATTTGCTTCCCTCTTTTTCCCTTCCATTCTAAGATACCTGGAAAGACTCCTGGTAGATTTAGCCTTTAACAAAAACAGACAGCCTTTGATTTCAATGTAGCTTCTATATTCTATCCTTGTGCAAGAAATGGAATTAATAAAATTAGTCCCCGGAGCCAGGGATTTAGTTCAGTGGTTCCACCACCTGCCTCACATATGCAAGGTCTTGAGTTCAACCTGGTACCCTCCCCACCAAAAAAAAAAAAAAAAAAATTAGTCCCTGGAACTGACCAAGTTTTAAAGCAGAAGTGACAAATCACTTTGAGGAACAGGGTAAAAGTTCAAGCCATCAGCAGAAAACAATCATGGTGGTTGAGTTCAATTTTAAAATAAAATTGCATTTTTAAATATCTGAGTTAAGTAGTGTTTCACCTGGTACCTGTGTTCTTTATCAACTAGTAAAAGTAAAAATGTGTCTTGTGAAAAGAAAAACAAAGCATTTCTCCAGTGAGGGTATGGAGATAACAGAGCACACAAAATTTCAAGTAGAACCATCAGGTAACAAGACCCTTTTCCATAATAAAAAAGTAAGCTTTACTTATATATCACCTTTGCAGATCTCCTCATGTTTCCTATTCAAATTTCTTAGCTCTTTAAATACATTGTGATTCAACTTAAACCTTTATTTTATTCCCTAAAACTACTTCCAATCCTATATTCTCTACCTGTATTAGTCTGTCTTCTGTTACTAGCAGGAAATATCAGGCTGGGTATCTTATAAAGAAAAAATGAAAAGAGGGCTGGGGATTTAGCTCAGTGGTTCTGCCACCTGCCTCACAAGCACAAGGTCCAGAGTTTGATCCCTGGTACAAAAAGAAAGAAAGAGAGAGAGAAAGAAGGAAAGAAAGAAAGAAAGAAAGAAAGAAAGAAAAGAGAAAGAAAGAAAGAAAGAAAGAAAGAAAGAAAGAAAGAAAGAAAGAAAGAAAGAAAGAGTTGGTATAACCCAGGAAGCCCCTCAGAGTTTTCTGAATGAATACTGGCTGCAACATTATGAAAACATTTTAACAAACACAGCCTCATTTTTATCACATGAAAAGTCAGCACAGTGCACATTCAGGAGGTCAGAGTCCCTGGCTTTGAATCCTGACTCCACTGTCAGCTCTCTTTTTTTGGACAGTTTACCTACCCTCTCCCTGACTCAGTTTCCTCAACTGCAAAATAGAATAGTATTAGTTCCAGAGGTTGTAGTGAACATTAAGCTAGTTTTATGCACATAACGTACTTAAAACAATACCCACGCAGTAGCACACACCCAATAAACAGTGGTTCCTTGTATCAGCTTCATAAAGATTACCACAAGATTTTATTTTTGACAGCGCTCTCACATATACTTCTATTTAAATGGTTTGGCCTTTGGAACAAAGCAGTACCATATGCCAAGTGCAGCCTTCTAACTCTGATTCCATGTATTGATGTCTCAAAGGAAAGGGAGCGGGTACTGCACAAAACCTCTCATTCGTTTCTGACAGCAACCTTGCTTGTCGGGTACCAGCGAAGACGCCACATTCATACCCGGCCTGTTTCTTCGTTTTTCCTTCCCACTCAGTAGTTTTTCAGAGCAGGTTTCTCAAACCTTGTTGAACCTAAGAACCACCTTGGGAGCTTAAACTACAGATCCCCAGGGCACATTCAGATTGTGATTTCATAGGTCTAAGGAGGAGTCCCAAGATCAGCATTTTCATAATCCTAAAGGGATTCTGTTATAAGTGGTTCTTGTTGTTCCCTTTAGGAAATACTACTCAATTAATTCCCATTCAAAACCTAACATGGGAAGAAGTCTTTCAGAACCTTCCAAAACAAAATGAGGAGGCGGTAGCAGCCACAACAGCTGGAAGGCATGTACCATAGCATCTCTTTATCTGCCTTGTTGCCAAGCCCTTCCTTTGTCTGAACTTCATAAATAATAATCATCATGATAATAGCAGCTGGAATAAGCAGGCTGAAATTAAACAAAGGAAAAATGGAGCCACAGCTGTAATGCACAGTGGGGGAGAAAAATGCTGGCTCCCATTAAAGGAGACCCAGAGGCCCAGGGTTTCACAGGGAATAGGTCAAAGAGCAAGCAGTCTTCTCAACAGGGATGCAGATGCAAGACCTACACAAAACTGTCCCTGAATTATATTCTTGACTCCTTGCCCGACTTTCTTAGCCCAGACAGGGCTAGCAGTAGTCAGCTAACACAGAAGTCCCAGGAACTACTTCAAACCATATTCCTTAGCTCAGGTATTGAAGAACACCACCTCCCCTAGAAGCCACCCACTTTTCCTCAATAGGCATCAGCTCCCATGGCTAAAATAACCAACTAGTATTTGGGCTCCCAATATACACAAGATGCTATGCTAACAACAAGAAGATCATGAAAGGAGACACAGCCCCAATCTTCTGGGACCATAAAATGCCTTTGTGGGGAAGAGAGTGAAGATATGGTTCTTGAAACCTGGCAAGAGAGAAGAAAGGGAATCTGTACTCTATCTTTTCTTTCTTTTCCAGGTTCCATGTCCACCTTCATCCTGCTCTGTGCCCCTAAAGGAGATGTCTCAGGGGTTCATGAACCACATTTCTTTCCTTCTGGCTTCCTTGAGGTCAATTTTTGGAGTCTACAGTAGGAAACTGGAGGGCACGAAAAGCAAGAGGTCTCAATATTTATTCCTCGATCCATTCTTTTCCTTTCCAAGGGTTAGTAGCAACTATATTTTCTGCCTGGGGACATAGCTGCTCTTCGGAAGCCCTTCTCCTCCAGTTGCCTTTTCAACAAGTCCCAGCAATTAGTAGATAAAGGTACCTGGTACCTAAAGGACTAGTGGTGGCAGCTCCTTCCTACCTATAGCACCAGGTGCTTCAGCATCCTTCACTGGTTTCCCTTAACATGCCCAAACCAATGCAAATAGGTCCTTCATCCAACTCACTTCAGTCATTCTTTCTGAGCCTGCCCTCTACAGCAGATGCTGCTGGTGTTCCGTGAACATACCCTAGGCACCTGCCTTTCCCATGGTGTCTTCTTGCAGAAAGAAGAATCTGTGCTCTTTCTGGCCCCTGCTCTGTGCTTGGACTGCCCAAATGTTCACACCCTAATGCACAATCCCCAACAAATGATGAAAGACATTCGGTAGAAAAATGAATAGCCCAGCTTCCTAGACCTTCTGGATAACACCCTGTGTTTTCTGCTATCCCTTTGAGGTCCACAGTAGGACTGACCCCCTCATTTGCTCACTAACATCCCCTGAACCAGTTTCTCTATCTTCTCTGTCTCACATCTCTACTCCTTGATAGAGCACCTTGGGGTCAACTCCTAAATAAACTACTTGCACTCACTCAAAACTTGGTCTCAGGGTGATGCTGGTGATGGGACTCTGGCAGGCTTAACCTCCAATGAATTCAAACAGGTCTCCACAGAACACAACCATATGAGAACAGAAAGGGAGAGCCACCTTCTGCCCTGCTCCCTTTGGCCACTGGGTAAATTGTGCTCACAAACCGCAGTCTGGAAATGCAGTATCCAGTAAGCCAGACCAAGAAATGAACATGGTCTCAAAAAGCCAGAGGTTCTGAAGGCTGAGAGGCACTGGGGGTCACCTTATGCACCCTCCTGGCTCCATGCTGCTTCTAAATTACTGAGGAGAAATAGCTTTCTTTTTATTTAAGGCAATCTCCCAATGTGACACAAATACCCTTCTGGTTTCCAACCATGAGTCACTCCACGTAGCTAATCTACATCCTATGAATGACTTAAAAATGACACAGGTTGACACTATCTCATGGTGAAGGAATCTCTACACCCACTGTAACGTGGTACAGTGAAGAGAGAGCTCTGGGTGCAGAGATGCCTTTAGGAAGACAACCACCCTCTTCCAGGGGAGAGTTGAACCTTTGCTAATGTTCCTTGGATTTCTGATTCCAGTAGTGAACACCCAGGAGGCAAGAACTTTCTATTACTCATCTTCATTTTAATTTTTATTTTTATTAGTATACATTTGTAGTACATATTGATTACATTCCTTATGAGGAACTGGTGCATGCACATAACACATCTTCATTCTTTTCTCTTCCCCTTCCCTTCTCCCCTCCCCCTTCCCTCCATCTCTTGGTCCTCTTCCCTTTTGTAGAAGATCTACCTCCCTGTTTCCTAATATCTATCTTTTAGTTTGCTCTTTAATTTAATTAGACTTTGGGATTGTCATATAGTAGAAGCCAGGTGTCTGATTTCTTTCACTTAACATTATAGCCTCAAGGGGCATCCATTTTCTATTATTTATCTTATGCCTACCAAGGAGCTTAGCACAAACCTGGTCTTCAATGTTCACAAAACCTCCCTTAATTAAGTCAAATTGAAATCCTCTTGTCAGATGAGTGGACTGTCTCTTAGGAAGAGTGGATATGAGCTTCCAACACTGACAAGACTTGGGAGAGCTGTGCACAAGTGCTCCCCTCTAAACAGAAAAAAAACGGAGGCCTTCTTGGCACTAAGATGGAGACTGAAGAAGCTTGACTAGCTTCCTGTTTTCCTCCTTGCATTGTGCTGCACAGGAGAACAAAAAATTATAAACTTCCCAGTCAAAGCAAAATGTCTAATATAACTAAGATCCCCGGATGCTTGGTCTGCACACTACTTCCTCAAAGGAGAAAGGGAAAAAAACTGTGTTCAATTGGACCATAATATGAGGCTGTGAAAATAGGGTATAGGAACTCTTGTGGCAGGGACAAATATTATTCCACAAATCAAGGGCCAAATAGTGCCACATTCCTAATTTTTTCAGTCTCTCATGTTTGTAGGGGCGGCTAGATGGGACTCAAAAAACAGGTGGAGGACACGGTCCTAAGGTGTTCAATGTCTGAGGCCAGGCACTTCACGCAAAGGCAGGAAACTGCCTCACTCTGTGCCTATGACCCAGGAGTCCTCAAGGCTCCCCAGGCTCTGCTATTCAGCCCTGCTATATTGCCCTGCTTATCAAGTACCTCATCTCTTTGTTCTTCCCTGGAAACAGGGCACAGTTCTCCAGCTTGTACCAAGATAAGGCACTGCCAGAGGACTGGGCATGAAGGCGAGAAGCCAAGCCTTGCTTCCCCTCTCTGCTCTTTAAGAAGCATCTCTGCTAGCTGTTGATTCTTATAGAAGACACCACAATCTTCCATAGAGCTCTAGAACCTCCTCTTTCGGCTATCTTTAGGATCTCTCTTCTTTTTCTGCCAACCAAAAGCAACCACTCCCATTCTCTTGCTATTCTTAGGGCTACCTTTCCATCCCATTTTGATTTCTCAATAATTCCATAACCTACAAACCAATTCCCCTCTTACAATCTCTTTGTTTTAAATGACTGAAGAGGCTTCTGTTTCCCAGGTTTGACCCTTCCAGACACAATTTCCTTCTTCCATTTCAGGAAAGTTATTTCACAGCTCCAAATTCCTGTGTCTCCTCACTCCCTAACTCACCCATCCAGCTCCTTTGGAAAACAAAATCTTCATGTTCCACCTAATTCACCTTTTTGGCTCCTGAGGAAAGATGGAATGGAGGAAGAAGAAGCTATCTCATCTCTTCTGATTCTTCTACAAAGGCAAGAATAATACAAACCTGTATCTCAATAAATTTTTCTGCCAAAGTTAAGACCCTAGAAAAGCACATGGAGCCTCCCAAGGTTCGTAGTTTCGTCCACGAGTCCCCTTTTGTAGTGGTATGGTTTTTGTAAGTGAGTCAGAAGGAGGAAGAGGCCCCCTGAAGAGGAAGCCTTGGGCCCCTCTAGAACCCTTTAAGGGAGGCCTTCCCTCATCCACTTGCTTAGTCTAAGGAAGAAGAAACAAAGAAGGAATGTGCTGAGCCTTTCTCAGGTTCCACTAGCTATTCTCTGTCCCCTTTCCCCTTGGGAGTCACCATTTGTTAGACTTTTAAGGGTTTAAAGGATATGAGATACCATCCCATCTCATTCCGATGGCATAGGACAAGAGGAATGAAAACCAAGATGGGGAAATGACATGCCCATTTTGGCCAGGGGACCACTGCCAGACGAAGGATCAGAACTTAGGTCTCCAAATTCTACCTCCACCTCCAATTTGCCAACCTGTCCATTTTGAAGAGACATTGATCAAAAGGGCAAGTCACAACTTAGGAATTCAAATCCATAGAAACTGAGTTCTTGCTCCTCCTCTGTCTCCAAATGTCTATGCATCCCAGGGGTCTTTACATGAGTATTCTACATTTCATTCATTCCTTCAGCAAATAGCATTGCTTCAGCTATGAAGCACCCACTATGTTCCAGACACTGTTCTGGGCACTGAGAATGTACAGGAGACATGGGATATGAAATCCTCCTCCTTCCAAAGACTAATTCCAGGGGAAAGACATGGACAAAATACAGAATTACTAGAAAATGCAAGGTACATCCCATGGTGATAAATGATACAGAGATAAAGTGAAAATGATTGTCAGAGTGAAGGGACTGTGAGTTTCAGATAAGGTGGTCAGGCAAGCCGCAGTGCATCTGTCTGCAAATGAGAATAACAATGGAATCAGTCTTATAGGATTACTATAAGTAGGCAAGTGAAGACACATAAAAAGCCAACCACGTTGACTACCCCAGAGTTGTTACTAAATTAGCACTGGTTATTATTGCTATTATCACATTACTAGTTGATGTTTGCTATTCAAATTATTTTTTACCTTAGTACTTTGAATTTTGGCTCTGTTGTTGTTGGGAAGTAACTCAATCTAATTTCTGTTTTCTCATCTTCCATATGACAACAATAAAACTCCAGACCATAGAGTTATTGTAAAGACTATGTAAGTTTACTCTTAGAAAGTACTTTGAAGAGTACCTGTGATGTTGTGAGTGCTCCATAAATATCAACAAAGCCACTGCTTGAAAGAATGCTGCAGGAGGTCAGGAATCTTTGTTTTGTTCATCATTAAACCTCTACTATGCAGAATAAGCTCTGCTACACAGTGGACATTTAGTTAATAGTTGTTGAATTAATAAAAAGAATGCTTATGTGAAGCAAACGCTATGTGGCAGTCCAGGTCCAATAGAAAACAAAAGGCACAAATTGAATCATTTCAGGCGAGCTTAATAAGGACTATTGACAAAGACATGGACAGAGTGTAGGGAAATATCTAGGCCTAGTGAATAAGACACCATACATTGAACAACAGTGGAGATACAGACTTGAAGGATGAAGGTACCTAGCAATTCCTGACCCCAGAGGGAGCACATGGAGAAGACTGTCTGAAAGGAGCTTGATCCTCAGTCTAGGAGCACAGTTGTCACCTGGCAACCCAGAGAGGGGGCAGTGTGATCTCTTGCTGGGGCTCCCCATTAGCTGGGCAATGAGAAGCCAGAGGACATGAGACCTCGTTGATGTGATCATAGAAGTGAGTCTCTTGGGCAGGAAGCAAAGAGGAGAAAAGTAGAAAATAGATCAGAAAGTCAGGGACAGAAACTACCCACCACAATTTTACACATATTATGTCACTCAGTCTTCACAACAATCTATGAACCAAAAACTTTTTATTATTCCTATTCTAGGTGAAGAAACAAGGGCTCACAGGTCATGTGGGTCAACCTTTCACTAACCTCAAGGCAGTGTTCAGTAGTCTCTCACTCTTCATCATGCTAAGTGTCTTCATGCTTCCTCAACCATCCTGGAGGTAAATTTCATGAAAAAAATTGTCATAAATGTCTGGAAATGACTTCCCAAACTCTGCTGTTATACCTAAGAGAGAAGGAGCTCTACCTTTATGGTGTCCCCACTCTACCTGAACAACTCTGACAAGGAAACCATTCTCCCATAGGATGTCATCATTTATTTCTGCACTTTTACTTCCTTATTTTCTTTCTGCTCTCTGCAAGCACATAGAGCAAATTACATATTTCTGCAATGTGAGAGTCCTTCAACATATTGATCCATTTTCCAGAGCTTCTTCCCACATCTGGTCGTCTTTCCACTTGACCTCATTCCTCAGTTATTGCCCCACATAAAGTGCCTCTCTCAGAACTGAACATACTGCTTCTGAAATCATGTCTGTCCCTGTTACAGATCTGGGAGGTGAAATCCAAAGAGGTTAAACAAGACTTCCTGGAAATCATGCTTAGAGGTGCACAAACAGATGTCATCTGCCTCAGCCTGAATCTAGGAGTAAAAGCAGCCATGGAGTCTCCTGGGGGATTCACCTCAACCCCTCCACTCCTCCAGCAACTTCCAGACTGCATCTGCCTCCTACTTGGGATGGCTTTGCGGACAGAGGCAGGAGAAATATTCTGCATGCCCTCCATTGGGGTGGCCATGCTGGGAGCCTGGGAGAGTTCTATTTACAGCCGCCTCCCTTACACAAGTGGAGATCTGGATGCCACACTGGACTCTCCAGGATGCAAAGCTCTGGGAGATGCCAGATCGTTATCACTGTCAGATACAATTTCCTCCCACCGCCTCTGCCCCTCCACCAGACCCATGGTGTCCATCTGTTTATGGAAACAATGCTGTCCTGGCCAGGTATTTTTAGATAGGGCCTTTGTTGGGCAGCAGTAATTTCCCACCAGAATTGTCAACACTCCAGGCTCTACTCTTCATATATCTATGGTAAGACCTTCAATAAAAGAGAAAGCCACAAGCCAGGGGCTTGTTCCTTAGAATGTGGTAGGAGTTGACCTTCCTCATTACCTCCTCCTGTAAGGGTGGATTTTCCTGTTTTGATTTGCTTCAGGGCACTTTTTTTGTTTGTGTGTTCTTTTCCTTCTCCTGTCAATTTGTTGAAATAGAATAATGCACAGCTCCTCCCATCCCCGTTGGAAAAATAAGCTTTATTTGAAGATTTCCTAGGAAATGGGAAATTGCATGGCTTATGACAGCTAAGTCTGAGAACAGCAAATTGGATTAGTTTCACCCATATCTCCCAGGTGACTAAATATATGTACTGTTTTTCAACACACCGTGTAATAAAAATCTTACCTGATGTTGCACAGGTTCAGAGAGCTTGTATTCTAAACATGCCTAAACCATGGTCTAGCCCACGGCCTTGAGCAAATTCTTGAACCAAACTGTGCCTCTGTCTCCTTATTGTAAAACTGAGTGATAATAGTCCCTACTTCATGGATTAATCATGAGAATTTAAGGAGTTACTTATTTATAGTTCTGGAATTCCTTGACCATATATGTTACCTATTAAAATATTTCCCCACTGCCATCTAAAGTCATACGCATTCTATCACCAAATTTTGGGCCACAATGAACTAAGGGGTGGGTTTTAATCCATTAGCAAGAAATGGGAGAAAAATATTAGGAAGTGAGTATGGTGAGAGGAATTCCAGCTAGCTTTGCTTTTGCCCTGGGTGCACATTGAGGATTTGGGAGTTGGAGGTATGAACTTAAAGAGTTTTCCTCACCACACTCAGAAAATATCCCTCATTTGCTCAGAGGCAGCATGCCTGCGGAGCCACACTGGACAGCTGAATGCTAGACATGAGAGCATCCCATGTCCATGGGCTTGAAAAGAAGTGAGCAAGGGATGAGAATCAGGAGACTTGGACTCCTTGTCTGACTGGAGACCAGTAGTCATGTGACTACCGGCCAGTACTTACCCTCTTCAGTCCACACACCAACCCAGGGGATTGGATGGAAAGATTCCTGAGGTTTCTGTCACAGGACCAAGATATGGTCAGGTTCTAAAAAAGCTCACTCACCAGTCACTTTTCTCTAAGTTTTGGGGGGTATTCCTGAGCAGATAGAAGATAAATGGCCACATAACGGACATGAATGAGAACTTCAAGTTCACTTCTGCTTTGATTCAGGACCTTGTCCTATTAGTGGATGTGAAGAGGGGCATTTTCCAGGAGCCAGGACCGCTACTCATCTTGGCCTTTTTCCAGAAGACACAAGGAAAAATAGTGGCCATCTTCCTTAGGAATTTACCAAATGCCATTGTCATCCAGCCTAGTAGTCTCCCATCTAGCTATATGTTCTTACAGAGTAATGACACTTACTAAAATGCACATTACTGGGTCTACTTGAACCCACAAAAACAGGATGTCCAACGACAGGACCTATGAATCTGTGTTTTAACAATCTCCTTGGGTAATGCTGACATAGACTTATTAAAGAGCCTCAGTGCAAAAGCATACCAAAGTATATGTCCACTCTCACCTGGAAGGTACAGATGGGTGTTAAAGGTAGCTTGGCCATCTAATGCCCAAATTAAGAGGTCCCTCCTTGCATAAGGTCTCTCATGCATGCTCTGGATCAAACAGAGGCAAATATGGTCCATGTGCTCCTCTCACGAGAAGGAGGGATGTAGATAAGGAATGAGGGATGAGCAGACAGGTCCTCAGATAAGTAATTAAAACACAACTTTATTTTAGAGGTATAATAATAAGTGGTGAATATGACAGGCAAGAAGGAATGCAGTGTAGTAAGAAGCAAGAGAAGGAAACATACAGATCTGGGTTGGAATCACCACTACATCACTTACCAACTGAGGAGTCCTCTGGACCTCACCTCAGTTTCCCATTTTTGCAAAGTGAATTGAGCATTCAGATACTCATGAAACTCAACTAAGTTATCTGACCTGGCACACATTAAGCACTTGGAAACTTCCAGCCTCTTCTTGCCTTTGGGCTTTACTGATGAAATTGTCTGCCAGGATACCACAGAGACAAAAATTATCTCTTATCTGAAGCTATTGTTAACTCCAGTTGTCAGGGAGAATAACATATTCATCTAGTTGTCTGAGAAAAGAAGATTTTGTTTTATATCCCATTGTTAAACTGAAAATAAAATTCTATCCTCTGGTGACACTGGGAGCTATTTGTTTTGGCCCTTCAGAGAGTTATGGATCCCTGGGAGCGGCATGCCCTGGAAACAGAATGCCTTGCTCTCTGAACAGTTGTGCAGTCCTCCAGGTTGCTTCTCCCAGCAGAGGGGTCCCACATGGTTTGGGACAGAGGCCAGCATCTCCTCTCTTCGGGACACATCAGCCCAAGATGCCAGGACAAATGGCCTATTGTTTGTTCTCTAGCAGCTAAGTCCACACTGCTGCAAAGTGCTTTCTCAGGAGTGAATTCACACCAGGCTCCCAACTCTCCTGCAAAGCTGGCAGCATGCTGATGTCAACAGTGACGGTAGTTATGACATCTTTGCAAGACCCTCCTCATATCTCCTCCAAATCTTTGCTCATATATCCCTTTCTCAATAAGACCTACCCTGATCACCCTATTAAAATTGCAATCTGCCCTGCCCTCCCTCTCTGTTCTGTTCCATTCTTTAGGATTTTCCTTTCTCCCATACAGCATCCTGCAGACCTCCAGCTCCAGGCCATATGGTTGGTCAAGGGCCTTAGCAGCCCTGCTTTGAGTCCACTACTGCATTGAGCTGACATCTCACCTTCCTCTGACCACTCCCAACCAGTGACAGGGTATGGGAAAATGACACGAACTCTTACTGTCCACTTTGATTTGAGTACTGACTCCCTATGCTTTTTGCCAAACCAAGCTGCCTCTATGCAACCTTCTCTCCCTATATTCTCACTCAGGGTCACATTTGCTATGGTGGTCTGGTGGATCCCCCAAGACTTCCTCAGCAGCTTATTTTCCCCTCACACACGCATTTCTACAATGAACTCCAGTATGTTCAACCTGATCTGGCTTCTCCAAGACTAATACCCTATAGCATTTCTCTTCTCATATACAAAATCCTTTACTTTTTATATTTATTGCTATTTTCTATCTCTGCCCACAAGAAGGCAGGATTTTCTAAAACTACTTAGTGATGCATGCCAGGCACTATAAAGGGGCACTTAATGAATATGTATTAAATAAAGAATGTTTGTCTTTCAGATGGGATCATGAAGCTCAGAGAGCTTAAATGACTCTCCCAAGTGGCTCAGCCAGTAAGAGGTGAGGCTAGGTCTAGGGCCTGGCCTTCCTATTCCAAAGCTCTCATGTTTCCTCTCTTCCCTCATTATCACCTATACTTTTTTCTGCTACTCAGCTTGCTCCTGTTCAACAATTTCTGTGTCTCTCCACTCATGGATTTTTTCTTTGTCCCTCTTCCTTGACATTATTTACCTCTCATGGCCAGCCTTTGGTTATGTCTATGATCCAACTACACTGTGGTTGGGAGGACAGGTGTGTCAGTATTTCTCAGGAAAATAAAACTCAGGAAGGGAAAGAAGGGACATGGGCAGATACTAAAGGCATCCAGGAAGGTACAGGAGTGGAGAAGACCTAGAAGAAAAGTAAAGAGACCGCTCAGGAAACTGAGAGGCAAGAGACTAGAAAGCAAATGCCCCTGGGTGAGACTGAAGTGACAAGACCCAACTCTGTCACCCAATGGCTTTGTGACCTTGGCTCAGTCCCTGAACTTGTATGAGCATAAGTTTCCCCACTGAATGGTCATCTCTACTTTAGGAATTCCAGATCAACATTTTTCACAGCAATAAAGACCAGGGAACTGATGAGTGGGACACACTCTGTAGGTGAAAACAGAGGCAAGCAACTGTCGGGAAGGATGAGCAGAGGTGAGCAAAATGAGAACAACTGCTAGATTGGAGTCTCTCCCACTCTATCTTGACCCCACCACCAACACCACCACCATCAAAGCTGCAGCCCATCTGAGTGTTAGAAAGGGAACCTGGGGAAGCAGAACCGCTATCATCCATCACATGGAATTTAGGCAGCAGTAAAGAATTTCCGGGCTGTGAGTGTGGGAGAGGTGATCAACAGGTGCCAGGGAAAGGCAGATAACTGCCTTCCTGGAGTGTGGGTGGTGGAGGTGGGGAGGTCACCTGGGGTAGGACATGCATAAAGTTCACATGAACAGCAGATAGGAAATGAGGTCATGGAGAGGGCAGACAATGGGGCTCATGATGCCTGCAGGAAGAGACTGGCCATCATCATGAAGCATCCTTGAAGTCTTAACTGGAGAGACACTAACCAAGGGCCGAGAATGGACACTGCCCCTTCCCAGAGCCCTCCAAATCCTAATTCTCTTCCACTCTTGAGCCCTAAGAAAAGACAAATGGGAGAATGTAGAGGCTCAATTGTTCTTTCCTAAGCAATCACACAGGTTGATAAACCTTTGCACTCCAGCTCGCCCAGAATGACACCTGAAAGGTCGCAGTACACATAGTAAGAGGTTTCCAGCCACCTAATAGCACCAGCAGGAAGTGCTCTCTGGGCCTCCAGGAAGCCTTCCCTGATTTAGTGTCACTATAGGATTCCACCTGCCCAGGGATACTCCAGAGCCAGAAGTAAGGGAGATAGATTGAAAACTCTGCCAGTAACTTGCTGATGTCCATGGAAGATGGACAATTGGCCAAGCTGTCTGCACAACACTCCATACCACTGTGGAGGTGTTTCTCCTGCTCTCCAGGTGTGCAAACACACTCAGTACCTACCACAGTCCAGGCATGGGTGGTGTGGAAACTCTTAGTCACTGCTCTTATGAGTTTTGTTTGTTTGTTTGCTTGTTTGGTACCAGGGATTGGGATTGAACTCAGGTCCTTGTGCTGGTGAGGCAGATGCCAGAACCACTAAGCTAAATCTCCAGCCTGTTATGAGTTTTTGCTCACTAGGAGGACTAGGGTAAGGATGAAATGAGATAAATTTATGAAAGCATTTTGGAAAACAAAAGTACTGTTGAAGCATTAGTTATTTTCAGTATTATATGAATCTGATCTCTTAGGTTCCCAGAAAAGCTTTCCTCCAAGTTGATATGGAGGAAGCTGGAGCCAGGTGCTCCATGACTGTCTTCAGTGTTTTTATGGAGCAAGTCACTTCATCTTTCTGAGCATTTATTTCTCTGAGTTTCAATTTCTTCCCCTATACAATGACAGATAGTAAGGGACAGATAACTCAGGGTGTCCCTTGCATCTCAGACACTTTGGAATCTTTTCACACAACCCAAGAGGCAGGAGGACCATCTTGAGCTTGGCGTGATAAAAGGAGCAGGATATCTCAGGAGACTTGGAGGACAGTCCAGGCTCCACAACCAGCTCCCTGTAGCCTGATTTCTGTCCTCTAACAGACAAAGTCATAAGGTTCATGGTTCTCTTCAAGTTCATTGCCAGCCCCACACATCCTGCACTCCATGGCACCATCCCACCCCACAGTTAGGAGTGGACACAGCCCTGGTGGTGAGTAGCCCAGGCATGGCAGCAGAAAGCTCAGATCCACCGTCTGTCTTATCTAATGGCCTCATGGAGCCATATGACACCACTGACATCTTTGCCTTTGCCTTTTCTTGGTTCCACTGTAGACTGGATCAAGACACCCTGTGTGCCCCTTCCACTTACTCATGTTCATTCCTATGGAACCAGGAATAGAAATTAGAAGAAAAACTCCTTTCTCCAATTTGATCATTCACAAGAATGTTTCTAGCAGGGTTCCCCAGAGAACACCAAAGCTTCTTTCTCTTAGTATCTTTTCTGAAGGTAAAAAAAAATGAAATAAATAGCTCCATGGACCTGGGGGTTTGGCAGAAGTGACACAAAGAAGTGGGTGGCAAGAGAAGAAGGTGTAGCATCCTGAAAGTTAATCCAGCAGTTGTGATGGAGACCAGAGAGGAAGTTCCAGCAGGTGCACATGCTCTGCAAGGAGCTGCCTGGCCTGGCCTGGTCCCCACACTTCCTGGGCCTCAGCCATAGCATCCAAGCACAGGAAAAGGATAGTCACAGAGCCCAAAAGATCTTGGGCCTGGGGAAGTTTTGTTCTGCTGAGTCATAGACTCAAAGGAAAAGCATTTGTTTTTAGAGCTCGTTTTTTGTACAGGGATCTTCTCCACAATTTCTTTGCATACTGGTTCTTCAGCTTCTGTTTGACTATTTCCATTTGCAAAGCAGTTATTATCACACAGACAGTACATCTTATGGTGGCCATCTCTGAATTATAAACATTATTCCATAGATTGAATTGAGTTTACTGCCAAGGAGTCTGAGACATTACCCTCTGGAGTCTTCTAGAATAAAATAAAATATCTTGTGACCATTACCTCCCTCCCACCTCCTTTAACAATGTGACAAAGGCACGAGTTGTGACCTTAGGTACCATTTCTCCATAATCCCATTTAGCTGCCCTCCAAGATAAAAGGAAAATCACAACCAAGAGAGCCTAGGGGCGCTTTCTGGCTCAAACTCTACTAATAATAAAGAAACAAAAAGACAAATCTGCTTCCCCCGAAAGTGGGCACATCCTCAAGGCCCCAGCACCCTGGTCTTCCTGTGGTTCCATCTTTGTCTTGTTTTGTTCTCTTACTTCCCTCAGCCCAACAAGGAGATAAAGTAATAGAGGAAGATGATGTGAAAGCTAATACGTGAAAGCTCTGGTCCTCTCAGTCAGCCAGAAATTTAACAAATAAACAATATAACCAAATGAGCTGACCTGCATAAAGTATAACTAATGCTGCCCTCTGGAACTCTGACATATGCTCAGTGACCATTTGTGGGCTTTGACTCAGGATCGTGGCAGGAGAGGCCCTCTTACCTTCTACCTAGGAGGAGATAGGAGTCACTGAGCTTTTCCTGGAAAGTAAGGGATGAACCCACCTCCATCAGCCTGTCTGAATAAGGCTGAGGGATTGTAGATGGTCTCAGATCTCCCTGAGAAGATCCCCACATGTCTACACAGCTGAATCTTGGTGAATTCCTAGTATTGCTCTATAAAGCAAGTAGCAAAGAGAGCAGGTGATCATGCTACAAAGAAGGCTGAGAAGGAAGACAGCCTCTATAGGTATCCCAGAGACCTGCTGGGGCACATTTTCAGCCCACATAGGCCAACATATGCCATGGTAAAGCAAACAGCAGGGGCTGGCAAATCCAGAGCCCATGGTGACCACAGGGCCACTCTCTCCCATTAAGATGCTGTTAGGACACGGTTCACCTGATGGCGGCCTTATTTGCAGATCCTGGCTCATGCTGGGCCCTCTTTCACCTTCCTGTAGATGCAAAAATGACTGGATTGTGGCAAATATTTCTTTCACAGAAGCCTAACTTAAATTCAGCACAGATTTTACACACCAGCTCAATTCACCAGGCCTACCTTGCCATCGCCTCTGAAAGACCCTCACATTTTCGGAGGCCCTGTCCTAGAAGGGCAAGCAGCAAGTTGGTCCCACCTGGTTATGACCCTGTGATTACATTGCAAGATCTAAAAGACCCTCCTCGTATGAGATACTCTCCCTCCCACTAGACAGCCACCTCCTCCATCTGTAATGCCCCACCTATCACATTCAGTTTGGTAGTTGGGTGCACCTAAATCCACTGTTCTCCTTACCCCCCCCATACATTAAGTCTAGCCAAAGTCATAGTGATGGGCAATGACCCAAGACAAACCAGAGAGATTCATGAGAAGAGTTTTGGGGGTGGTACTTGCAAAAACACACTGAGAATACTCCATTTGGAGGCATTAGCCTGTCCTTACTTATATATTTCTTTGAGATAGGAGCTTTAATAGCTCCTGTGAACCACCCCACCGAGAAACACAACACTCCATAGGCTGAAAACTTGAGAGTAACAGTGAGTAACCATTGTTTGAGTGTATCCCCCAAGAATTCGTGTGTTGAAACATTAATTTCTCATGAGGCAGTATTGGGAGATGGAACCTAGTGGGAGATTATTTGGATCATGGAGGCATGGGCCTCATAAATGAGTTAATGCCTTTCTTATGTGAGTGAGTTCTCACTTTTGGATTAGTCACTTCAAGAGGTTATTATTAGAAAGCAAAGTTACTGCTTTCATTTTTTCTCTCCTGCGTGTTCCTGCTTGCCCTGCTTTCTACCATAAGTTGAAGCAACACGAGGCTCTTGCCAGAAGCTGAGCAAATACTGGTGCCATGCTCTCAGATTTGCAACCCCCAGAATTTAAGTCCAACAAACCTCTTACTTTTATAAATTACCCAGTCTTGGCTATTTTATTATAGCAAAAGAAAATATGCTAAGATATAGACTATGAGGTTGGTGATATGAATGTCAAGATAAGAAGAGGTTTAAAAAAAGAACACAGGCAAGTTTCTTCAATTCTTCGTAGTTTTATTTCATCAAAAAAGCAGGTGTTTTTTTTTTTTTTCCAATAGAGTGCTAGCGTTTGTTACAGTCTGTTTTTTTCTAATTCTTGGAAAAGTGATCACCCACACAGGGAATCCCTGACAACACTCCATTAGGCAGAGTGTCCAAGCAACCAGAAAGCCCTGGGGGTGTTCAGTTGAGAAGCATAATGATGATGAATTCTGTCCATATTGTTTATGATTTAACAACTGGTTTATTATGTAGGATGTTCTGGGTCACCCCTGGGAAACTATTTAAACAAATAATCTGTAGTTAAATGATCTAATAGAACAAGTGTTGTCAGGTTCTTGGAAGAGACCCACAATCTAAAGCTATTCATAGATTCTTAGAATTGGAAGGTACTTTTAATACCTTCCAATAAGATCCCTTTACTGTATTAGTGTATAAACCAAGGCCCAGCAAAATTAGAGAACTTGCCCAAGGTCAAAATTTGAGTTCGTTATACATATCCTTACCATTAAAGAGCTGATGTCATTTCCCCCATGCTGACATTTCCCTGGTGGGGTAGAAAGACCTGTTTCCAATGCAAGCTCTGACACTCCATAGCACATGACCTTGGGCAAGAGGCTTAACTTTTCTGATCTAATCTCAGTTATATGGATCCCTTTGGCAAAAAGCAGCTTCATGCAGTCATTATGTACACAAATTGCTCTAGTTTATTCCTCAGGTGTTGAGCAAAACCAACCTCACCATTTTGACACAATTTTGGAGGCCAGGAACACGGGAACAGCCAAAGGCAAGCTCATATCAACTAAGGGAGAGAAAGACCTGATAGCCTCAAAGGAGAAAGAATATGAAAACTTCCCAGCAGGTACAATGGCAGGTACTGACAGCTCTCTTATTTGCTAGATATAATGGGTTCACTCCAGTGCCTATGAAGCATTTCTTGTTCTATCTCCTTCCTAGGAGAGTACTATTTTGTGCGAGTGTCTGCCCACCCCATTATCTTATAGATATGCTTTCAGATATGCTTTCTGAATACACTATGGTGTATTTTTCATGGTGACCTCCTCTCCCTATCAGTGTTGACTCAAGAACTCAGGTATAGGAAAATCACCATATAGCATTCCCATGGCAATGGTATTTGTTCAAACATGAGCACATGACCAAAGTTGGCCAATCAGGTAGAATGGAAGGGCTTTTATGCCAGGATAGGGAAGGATTTTTACTCCCTATCTGCATATATATACAATAATACAGCATTCTACCCCTGCTCCTGCTGGCAGTCATCTTGAAACCATAAAGAAAGGGCTGAGCCAAGACCAATCCTCTGAGGGAAAAGATGCTGACTGGCACAGAAACCTGTCCAGAAAAACATTTTGCCTGGAGTCCATCCTACTTTAGACTTTTTGTATGTAGAATTTTGAATGTCTGTATCATGTCGACAAGGCTAAGACTAAGGCTAAGGCTAAGACTCTGGCTTTTTGCAGCTGGCAACATCCTAACCAATGGAGCAGGTAAATTGAAATGCATACACATGCATGAGAAGGCAGATCTCCACGTTTCATGATAAATTCTAAACTAAGTAGAAAGTCTGCTGCTCTACCCCAGTATCCTAAAAGCACAGGATGCCTCACCAGTGTGCTGCTGTATAAAACATACAACTCAGTGTGGCTGAAAGAAACATCCAAAACTGAAACTTCACCTACAATCTCTTATAATCTTTAAGGAGTTGGCCAACATAGCCTCTGCCCTTCAGTTTCAATCTACAAGACAGGACCAATACTGACCATCATAGTCCATTGGCCATTTCCAAAACCTCATCCATTTCTCTTCTACTCATTTATTCTCTCTTTGACTTTCTCTTCAGAGTGGGGTCAGTCTGGAGAAAGGAGAGGGGTAAAAAGTGGATTGCTAGAGCCATCACCTGAGCAGGGGTGGTTTTGTTCTATGCCCAGGCCAGAGGCTCCAGGACCCTAGAAAATGCACTAACAGAGAAGTAGCACGCCTTAGCTTCCAGCCCAGGCTGGCAACACCTTGAGAACAGGTGAAGAGTGCCAGCTCCTACTGTGTCCTCTGCCAGTCCCTTTTGCCTTTGGAACTCACTGTGTTCCATTTGAGGCCACAAGATGATGCTGGGATGCAACAAGTCTCTCTGCTCCTTCCTGAGCTCTTCTGCCAGGCAGGCTCTGAGCCAAGTTCTGAGAATGGGACCATTTCTAAGAGGAGCAAGGATACCACATCACACTAAATGAAGCTCCTGCTCCCCAACACCAGCATTGCAACTGAAGCTGCTGGTTAACAGTGAACACAAAAGGAAACCAGGGAGCGAATAAGAAATCAAACAAAATGGTGTTATGGGGCCTAACAGGTATATACAGGCCTCACTTCACCAAAGACACACTCTTCTTTGACCCACCCCTCCCAGCACTCCATCCCCAAAATATTTTCCATCCCCTGTGCCTTAGTCTGTTTTGTGTTGCTATAACAAAATACCAAAGACTGGGTAACTTATAATGAACAGAAATTTTATTTCTTCCTGTTCTGAATGCTGGGAAGTCTAAGATTGTTAGGTTGGCATCTGGCAAGGGCCTTCTTGCTGTATTATTGCAATTTTAGAAAATGAGAGAAAAGAGGAGGAAGGGGGTGGCAAATTCATTATTTTATAAGAAATTCACTCTCACAATAATCAACCCATTCTTGTGATAGTCTTATCAACTCATTCACTCTTCACTTATGACCTAATCACCTCTCATTAAGTCCCACCTCCCAGCACTGGTCACACTGGTGATTTAATTTCCAGTACACATATTGGGGGAGGCATGTGCAAATTGTGGCACCTTGGAATGAGATGTAACAGCATTCAGATATTTTCTCTAAGATACAAGGAGATTAGAATAGAAAACCTTCAAAATCACATAAGACCACATATTCCTGGTTATAGCATCTCCTAGAAAAGAATTCATGAAATTTGTGGAACTCAAGAAATGAGCCAAGGAGCACCTCTCTGACTTCATTATCTTCAACTGTCCCAGCGGGACTTTGTTCCCAAGGAATTTTTACAGAATCAAAAGAAGTAAGTAAATGTGGGGGGAAATTTTTGTATCACTTTCATATACGGTACTTGAATACTATAGAAATACTTGTGAAAATTCTCTCTCTCCCTCCCCTCTTCTCTCTCTCTCTCTTTCTCTTCCTCCCTCCCTCCTCTTCCTTTCTCCCCCTACCCAACTTCTGGTCGTCCTTCATTTTATATTTAGTCTCAGAATTATTAGAGATTTGGGGGACCTATTTCCATAGCTCTCCCATTTGAGAAAGAAACTTCAACCCTTTGGAAATTATCCCAAGCTGCAAAGAGCAATCACATCATGGCTCCCTGGGGTGTGTCTTTCACACAGTCCCTTAGGGTCTTCTGACATAGGACCCTATGCCTTGCTGGAAAACTGAGATTGGGCTTAATAGGTCAGCTGCAGGTCATAGCATAGGCCCCACACATCCTATGGGCCATGAGGTTGCTGGCCAGATCCTTATGCCCATCTGTCTGGAATGGCAGCCAGGGGCAGCCAGCTCCACCTGGCTCCTGATCAGTGTTGGAATGCATGGACAAGAGAGGTGGGATGGCCCATGGGGCTAAGAAAAATGTCTGCTTTTCATCCCATTCTACATCTTTCTCTCTTTTCAGCTTAGCAAACTAAGGAAGGGTCAGGGAAGATTCTAATGGTGTTTGGATTTCAGACATAAGATGAATTGGAACGCACTTCCAGGGCCTCTGCTTAAAGGCATCATATGGGACACTGTTTCATCCCCCTAGTAATCACTTGTTGAATACTTCCTATTTATCATTCTGTGTGTCCTAGGGTTGGGGATGCCAGGATGGGTCCTATAGTGATGACAAAGAGTAGTAACCATGGTTCATGGCATATGCACAGGCTGTGAGAGCTCTGGGAGAGATGACAACAGGTGTGCAATGTCCCATGGCTATGCACCATTTGAAGGCAGAAAAATTAAAAAGCAATGCTCCTCCCCCCATCTAGCAGCAGAACCAGCTTATGGATCAGACATGATTTCTAAAGCATTCCTTTCCCTGCCCGAAGCTCCATATCTTGTCTCTGTGACTGGATTCCCTACCTCTGTGAAGGACACATGGATCATGGGACTCAAAATATCACGTCTACCTACTGTAGGCTCAGCCTGGAGCAATAATTGTCTCTGTTCTTTTATTCATCCCCCCAAAGAATAAATAAGCATTTATTACATGTTCACTATATACCAATGGCTATATAGTTTAGCAATTATATATTTTAGCAATTGCATATGTTTCATGAGGGCAAAAGAACAAGTCTCACTTGCTTATCTTTATCCCAAAAACCCAGCACAGTGCTTTTTAGCACATGTAGATTTTCAGAAAATCTACATTGGATGAATGAAGTAAATGATTCAAGAGCTATGGAGACTTACAGAAGTACTAGTAAAAGTGTGATTATAGGTAAGAGTTGTCTGATTTTCTTCTACTTTCCCAAACCACATAATAAGCAAATAAAAATCTAGGTGAATCACGGTCATGAATAGGAAAAATGGGATAGATATTTTTAATTGAGAAGTTCCTGAAAAAAAATTCTAAGAAAAAAAATCACAGCAGATGTTAAATCCCCTTCTTTCTGCCTGGCTTAATGTTTTCTACCTCAATGCCTAGACTAGCCTAGGTCCCATTTTCACCAGTCCTTGGCAAATTATATAAAATTTGGTGAAGCATATACTGTACAAAAAAGAACTGAAGAAATAATCTAGCCAAGAGGATGTTTCTCTATAATTTAACAGCCAAACTTAGTGAAGTGCCAGTCAAGCCAATCACCTGGAAATCAAAAACATATAAGATGTCATTCCAAGGATACAGTGAATTATGCAAAAATTACAGACTTGAATGTTGAAGATCTATAAAACTTACAGAGGAATGTTGGAGACACAGAGGAGAGAAAGTGAGCCAAATTCAGGAAGTTCTCAAAGGTCAGGCAGCTTGAGATGGATTGCACCTGGTTTTGTGTAAGCAAAGGTGATAGGCAGGGCATCCTACGTGGAGGAAGTGGTATCAACCCGTGCAGGGCTGTATTGTACAATGACATTTTCCTGTCAGCTGGCATTCAGAGAGCACATAGGAGACCTGGGCAAGATGTCAGCAATAATAACAATGACAGCCAATGTTTTGGGAGCTCTTATTAGATGGCAAGTGGTCTCTGTTTAATCCTCATGATTCAGTGGAAGAAATCAAGGCCCAGAGAAATTAAAGAACTTACCCAAGCTCATCCCCCTTTTCAGTGGAGAAGCTAGGACTTGAATTTATATTCTCTAAACCACCATGTCATCACTGCAGGGCAAACAGCAGACAGCTTGAACCTAATTTAGGATAGAACTGGATCAGAGATGTGCTATAATTAATCTAACAATAGTTGCTAGAATGACTTGGAGGGAAGAGAGATCTGAAGTGGGGCCTTTGACTAGTAGGGAAAGAGGACTGGGCTACTCACTGTCTGTCTCCTCCATAAAATTCCACCAAACTAAGACTTTGCCAGGTCTTAGAGGTCAGAATGCCTTTGTATTCATCCATTTAATGTTACCATAATGAAATGCCCAAGGCTAGGTACTTTATGAAGAAAAAGAGTTTATTTAGTTCTCAGCGATGGTAGTCAAAGGACATGATGAAGCTTCATGGTGGATGGTACTACAATGGCAAACGTACATGCTAGAGGCAGAGATCAGAGTGAGGGGAGGAGGCAAAGCTGCTCTTTTATAGCACCCTTCCCTGGAGAACTAACTCAGGGTCCCATGAGAATGACCTTAAACTTTTCTGAGGGCAGCACTTCCAGATGACCTCCTACTAAGCTGTGCTTTTTAAAAATCTTACCACCTCTTAACATCACGACCCTGAGGATCAAGCTCCCAACACATAAATCTTGGGGAACAAATTCAAAGCATTACCTAACCATAGCAGTCTTCTTATTCATTAGTGTATATTTGAACATTTACCTATAAATGCACAATTCCTTATCCCCTCTTACTTAGGAATTTAATGCCCTGTTTTTCCAAAGCTTCAAGACATCTTGGTATGAGGCCAATAGCAATATCACCAATTATTAAGGCTGTTTTATGAGATGTCACCTCCTCTCCCCACTCCTTACAAAAAGGATTCTGTAGTGACCAAACAAGTTTAATGAGATAATTGACCATGCGAAATAGGAAGAAAAGGGCTAAAGGCGTAAGGAAAATGGGAAGGGTAGGGGAAAGGTAATAAGGGGAAAGAAAAAAAATGACAAAATGAAAAAATGGAAATAAAGTGTTTGTAAATGGGGAGGGGAGGAGGGGGTGAAGGGAGGGCACAGACAAGGGGAAAAAACTGAGAACCAAGACCTGTCATGTAAAGGTACATGATCCCAATAACGAATGTAATTGTACTATAAAAATGTACCAATAAACTCAATAAAAGAAAGAAAAAAAAAGAAACCCCTTATCCTAGACTGTTATCCCAAGGACAATTACCACATACATATACATATTAGAAGTTCTCATAACTCTTGTGATAAAGAAACTTGCTTAACTTTGTATAACCCAATGCTTTTCAAGTACATTTAATGAAAAAATTGCACTCAGGTAGCACCTATTAACAATACAAGGTTTAGTGGTCTGCAAAAAAACTCTTGGGAAATATGCCTTAGGAAATTATTTTTCTCACTCCCTTCCTTGTGTTTATATAATTCCTAGGAGGAATCATAATAGTTTTCATTCATTTAACTCTAAAGTTTTTCCAAGTGTTTGTACAAATATCATCTCATCTTATAATATTTGAAAGTTTGGCCCAACATATCTTTCAAATTCCTTCTTTTTCCTTCTTTGAAGAAGAATCTCAGAAGATTACAATTAGGCAGGTATCTCTCAGAAAACTAACACCAAGGTCTATCTTTTTTTTCCAGATCAGAAGGTGAAATTTCTACTACTTAAAAAGAGAAATCCTTTTCTTCTAACAGATCTTATCAATTTCTCAGAATTACTTAAATGTACTTTGTAAATGTCAAAGATTAACACTTCTTTAAGAGGTTTACCTCCACGACATTTTTTCTGATACAAGCTACTTTCTGTTAAGTTTTACTTTACACTTATTAAACACAATTTAAAGTAAAACATTTTAAAAGAAAGTGAGTTTGGGCTGGGGATTTAGCTAAGTTGTTCCGCTGCCTGCCTTGCAAGCACAAGGACCCAAGTTCGATCCCTGGTGACAAAAAAAAAAAAAA